>NC_082705.1:3417346-3748054 GCF_949987515.2 Delphinus delphis
TATCATGCCACTCCAAAGACACAGTAATCAAAACAGTATGGTACTGGCATAAAGACAGACATGTAGACCAAAGGAACAGAATAGACAGCTTATAAATAAATCCATGCATCTACAGATCTTTGACAGGGTACACAATAGGGAAAGGATACTGTCTTCAACAAATTGTGCTGGGAAAACTGAATATCTACATGCCAAGGAATAAAACTGGACTCTTGTCTCATATAAACAGAAATCAATTCCAAATCAACTAAAGACTTAGACATGAGATCTGAAACTATAAAACTCCTAGAAGAAAACAGGGGAAACCTTCATGACATGGTCTTTTCAATGATTTCATGACTATAACACCAAAACTACAGGCAATAAAAACAAGAATAGGTGAGTGGGACTACATCCAACTTAAAAGCTTCTGCATAGCAAAGGAAACAATCAACGGAGTGAAAAGGCATCCTACAAAATGGGAGGAAACATATGCAAACAATATATCTGATAAGGAGTTAATCTTCAAAATATATAAGGTACTTCTACAACTCAATAGGAAAAAACTAATAGTCCAATTAAAAATGAACTAAAGGCTTGAATAGGCATTTCTCCAAAGGGGACATTCACATTCACAGGGGCAACAGGTATATGGAAGAATGTTCAAGGTTACTAATCATCAGAAAAACACATATCAAAACCATAATGTGGTATCAACTCACACCTGTTAGAATGGCCCCTGAAACCACATACAAGGCCCTGTGTCCCTGTCCTTTGAAGTAAAAGGCTTTTGCTTTAGTCTCCTAGGTTTCCCCTGAGCCTCAAAACTCTGGCTCAAGAATTAGTAATTAGGAAATGTGAAGCGGTAAAAACAAAGAACACTCATTGGGTTGGGAAACTGGAAAAATTTAGATTATAAACCAGCCACATAACAGGGTCACCAAACTCCCAGTTCCATGAAAGACAGAGATAAAAGTCTGACACATATTCCTAAGTTGTTTTTGTAGGAAGCAGATCCCTGCCAGCTGAAAACTGCTGACTGCAAGCACACAGACTCCAGACTGGCTGAAACCAGAATATTGGTGATGCTTGAAAATTCATCTTGATGCCAACTAATCTGAGAATTGTGCACAAGCTGACCATGCCCCCTGCAGCTCCCTCCCTTGCACTGCCTTTAAAACTTTAGTTTCCTAACTGGCAACTTGGAGTTGCTCTTAGGACATTAGTTGGCCACCTTCCCAGGTTGCTGACCTCCTGAATAAAGCAAACTTTCCTTTTCCACCAACACTTGTCTCTCAAGTATTGGTCTTTCCAGTGGTGAGCTGCTGAACTTGGGTTTGGTACTGGCCTTTTCTGGATATATCTACATATATACAGATATGTATACTAGATATATGTCTATATAAAATGACACAAGTTGGTGAGAATGTGGGGAAATTAGAACCCATGTACACTATTTGTGGGAATGCAAACTGGTACAGCTGCTGTAGAAAACGATATGGAGCAACACATTTCTGGGTATTTATTCAAAAACATTGAAATAATTCCTTTGTACATTTTTGTAGTGAGATTAAATAATTAAGGTGAAGTAGATATGATGGTGAGTATAAGCCAGTGATCTTGAATAAAAGAAACTATGATTAAATTCATAGAGAACTTTTCAAAACTATAAACACACACTAATGGAAGAATTAAAAAGAGATCCTAATGGTATAAGAAAGAATTTGGAGTGGGGGAAGACTGAAAGACAGACCCTCCAGATTTCAGACAGAGTTTTGCAAGAATAGCAAAAAATAGATGCAGAGCTGATAGAGAGATGGATCAGAGCAAAAAATGGAAAAGCAGTTGTTGTAGAAAAAGAATCTGTTGAGTAGGAGACAGTTTGTGCTGTACCACTAAGTGAGGCTGAGTCCACAATGGGTTGCTAGCTAAGAAATTCAGCCCTTATGCAGGAATAAATTAAAAGTGGTTCTTATATTTGCAAGGAATGAGAAATAATTCTCATTAAGTTGGTCTGCATCTGATATTTTGTTGACTTGTGGGCAGGTGCCATTGATGTCAGATGAATGAATGAATGACTTACAGCAGTGAATTTTAGAATATTGCAATGAAACCTTGATGTTTTTATTATTTTTCTTATGTTTGTCAGAGATGTGCCTATTTAAAGGACTCTGCTTACCATAGAGTGATTCTGTTTTCAAGATTGAATGTACAGAAAATGAGGACAGACTAGGGATTAACTTTTTTTTTCATCATTTACAGAACACAAGAGGGTTGAATGTTTTCATCTTTCTTGATTTTTTTCACTAATGTGTTCCAATTTATTTTTGACTACACTGTGTCCATCTAACAAGTGTCTTGGAAGAACTCAGAAAGCCTGACAAGCATCCTCTAACGTGTATCATAAACAATTTACTAAAGTGTCATTACCTTTCTAAATGGATAATGAGCTATAACGAGTAACATAAGACATCAAAATATTCTACAGAAAGAGAAACATTGATAATTTAGGTGAATTTTTCATTTATTCTTCAGGAATTTATCACAACTTCTAAAAGAGAATTCTGTCTTTGTCTTAGACTATTAATCTAACAATAACTTTTTTGGCTAAGGTATTTTCATTGCTGATGATTGACAGGATTTTTAATAAAAGTGTATGTATTTGTAGCAAATTAGTTATTGAATATGCAAATCAATGTTTTGAACGTACATAAAGCAATAATACTTATTTGCTTTACCATAGTGTTCTTGTTTTCTCAAGGGATTCATTTAAAATTTTTAAAATTATTAAACTCTTCTACTATGTTAAAATTAAAATGTTTGTTTAGATTCTTGGAATCAGTCACTATTATGGACTGAATATTTGCATCCCCCTAAAATTCGTATATTGAAATCCTAGCCCCCCAATATGTTGGTATTAGGAGGTGGGGGCCTCTGGGAAATGATTAGGTCATGAAGGTGGAGTCATAATTAATGGAATTAGTGCCCTTTAGAAAAGACTCCAGAGAACTTTCTTGTTCCTTCTGCCAGTGTGAGGACACAGCTAGAAGACACCTGTCTATGAACCAGGAAATAGGCTCTCATCAAATTTCAGTTAACTAGCACTTTGATTTTGGACTTCCCAGCCTTCATAACTGTGAAAAATAAATGTTGTTTAAGTCACCCAGTCTATGGTATTTTGTTATAGCAGCCCAAATGGACTAAGTCAGTCTTTGATTCTTCAAAAATTCCAGTCCTCTAAAAGAGTACATGCGGTCGTATATTCTGTTTTTAATATTAGTAATTGACTTGAATGTGAAAAAAAAAAAAAAACAACTAGCATCTTTCCAAAACATATTTTATGTTATCAGTTTCTGTAGAAAAAGAAAAAAAATCCTCTTATGGATTAATAATAATATTTACTTGCATAATTATTGTATTTGCTTTTATATTTAGCAAGGAGGACAGTTGGTAATATTGTAACTTGGTCTGCATTTATTAGAGATTAAGGTTTGTTGTCTCTAAGCAACTTGGACCCAAAAGCAGAAGTCCATGTACTGAAAAGTATAAGTAATTAAAGCACTACCAAGGAAAGTGTTTTCCTACCTCCAGAGAGGGGGGATTTACTTTTGGACCATGGAAGTTATTACCATTATGGTCATTAGGGGACGCAGAATTTTTCACACTTCAGGCAAAAAAGTATGTCTGTTTCATTCTCTCCTCACGTACTGAGATCTGTGTGTTTTTGTTAAAGGACATTAAACCTGTTAGCACATGCACATTGGATTAGGAACTTTTATCGTGTGAAGGAGCTCTGGCCAGTACAGAAAAATATTACTGGAGACTTGGAGTCAGGAGAAGAATTTTAGCTTAGCACTTATTGGCTAGAGGAATCAACGATTGTTATCTTCCTTAGTGTTTTGTACTGCAAACCTGTTGTTTTTAATTTTCTGAGTTCTGACAACCCACTGAGCTTACAGAAACTCTGAATCAGAACACAATAATTACATGATATTCAGAGGGGCTACATTGCACACAAATTCACAAAGATAGCTTTCCTTTCTTTTTTTTCTGATTTATCATATGATTTCTAAGTATTACATGGATATATTTTATAGTCTGTTTAATAATATAAGTATATATCACATACAAACTCACTTGCACACATACATACGGTTACAATGACACAGTAACATTTAAGAAAAAAAGTAAAAATCAATAAGAGGCTGACATAAAATCTTTCAAATATAGCTTATTTAACAAGGAGGTGAAACCTGCTTAGAGTTGGCTGTTCCTTTTAATTTCAATGTAACTTTAATGGTCCACACACTGAATTCCCTCTAAATTTGATTGCAACAACTGTCTTGTTGCTTTACATCACAGGACACATTTAAGTTTTTAGTAAGACAATCCTTTAGTAAATTCCAATCTTCTCAAACAAGGTTTTAGGAGAAAAAGTCTTGTAGATTATAGTCAAAACTCTACTTTGACACTCTGTCCTACCCTAGATTATAACCTCTCTCTATATATATTAACTAGCTTCCAGTAAAAGTAATCTACAATCACTGCTCTTCTTCTATTCCATTTATTCTTACTCAAAATATATTTTCCCCATTGTGTATTCTTTCTTCTTTTGTCATAGATTAATTGTTCATATATGTGTAGGTTTATTACTGGGCTCTCTGTTCTGTTCCATTGATCTATGTATCTGCTTTTCTGGCAATAACATACTGCTTTGATTAATAGAGCTTTATACTTTAGTTTGAAATAAGGGCCTGTGATACTTCCAGCTTTGTGCTTTTTTTAAATCAGGATTTCTTTGACTATTTGGGGTCTTTTGTGGTTCCATATAAATTAAAAATTTTTTGTTTCATATATGTGAGAAATGTCCTTGGGATTTTAATAGGGATTGTGCTGAATTTGTAGATTCCTTTATACCTAAAGGTATAAAGTATAATATGGACATGCTAACAATGTTAATTCTTCCAATCTATAAGCTTGAGACATCTGTCCATTTAATTGTGCCCTCAATTTCTTTCAACAATGTCTTACAGTTTTCAGTGTACTGGCTAAATTTGTTGCTAGGTATTGTATTATTTTTGTTGTGATTGTAAATGGGATTGATTTCTTAATTTATCTTTCTGCTAGCTCATTGTTAACATGTAGAAGTGCAACCAACTTTTGTTTATTGATTTTGTACCCTTTGACTTTATTATATTTGTTTATTACTTCTGATAGTTTTTTGGTCAGCTTTCTATATCTCAAATCATGTCATGCACAAATAGTGACAATTTTACATCTTCCTTTCCAATTTAAGTGCCTTTATTTCTTTTTCTTGCCTAATTGCTCTGGCTAGGACTTGCAATGCTGTATTGAATAAATGTGGCAAGAGTGTACATCTTTGTTTTGTTCCGGATTTTAGAATAACTTTCAATTTTTCACAGATGAGAATGTTGTTAACTGTGATATATTTGGCCTTTATTATGTTAAGGTATTTTTCTTTTATATACGTTTTATTGAGAATTTTTATCATAAGTGAGCATTGAATCTTGTTGAATGATTTTTCTGCATTTATTGAGATGATCATATGCTTATTATCCTTCATTTTACTAATGTGGTGTATGATATTGACTGCTTTTTTTATGTTGAAACCTGCTTGCATCCCTGGAATAAATACCACTTGATCATAGTGTGTATGATACTTTTAAAGTATTGTACTTGATTTGCTAACATTTTGTTGAGGATTTTAGAGCCTACATTCATCAGAGATATTGGCATGTAATTTTCTTTTTTGTGCTTTGTTCTTGTCTGGTTTTGATGTCAGGTGATGTTGGCTTCCTAAAATAAGTTAGGAAGCATTCATTCAAGTTTTTGGAAGAGTTTGAGGAAGGTAGAGATAAATTCTTTACAGGTTTGGTAGAATTCATCTGTAAAGCTATTAAGTTCTAAAGTTTTATATTTTGGGAAGTTTTTGGTTACTGTTTCAATCACCTTGCTAGCAATAGATTCATCCATTTATATTTTCTATTTCTTTATGATTCCATCTTGGAATGTTGTGTGATACTAAGAATTTGTCTATTTCCTTATAGGCTGCCCAATTTGTTGGCATATAGTTGTTTGTAGTATTCTCTCATAATCCTTTGTATTTCTGTGTATCTGTTGTACTTTCTTCTCTTTCATTTCTGATTTTATTTACAGAGGCTTTTTTTTTTCTTAATGACTGTAACTAAAGATTTGTCAATTTTGTTTATCTTTCCAAAGAACAAGCTTTTAATTTCACTGATCTTTTCAATGGTCTTTTTAGTCTCTATTTCTTTTCTGTGCATTCTCATCTTTATTTTTCCATTCCTTCTACTGACTTTGGGTTTTGTTCTTTTTCTAGTTCCTTTTAGTAAGACTGTTTACTTTAGATATTTATTTCTTGAGATAGGCCTGTATTGATATAATCTTCTCTCTTTTGCTTTTACTGTATCATATAGATTTTGATATGTTGTATTTTCATTTTCTTTTGTCTTCTGGTAATTTTTGTTTCCTGCTTTGATTTTTTTGTTGACCCACAATAGTTTAGTATCATGCTGTTCAGTCTCCCCATATTTCTGATTTTTTCAGCTTTCTTCTTATAGTTGATTTTTAGTTTCATAACATTGTGATAATAAAAGATGTTTGACATGATTTCAATCTTCTTAATATCATTGAGATTTGTTTTGTGTCCTATCATATGGTCTATCCTTGAGAAAGTTCCATGTGCACTTAAGGAAAATGTGTATTCTGATTCATTTGGATGGAATGTTCTGTACAGATCTATCAAATCCATCTGGTCTAATGTTTCATTTAAGACCACTATTTCCTTGTTGACCTTCTGTCTGGATGATCTATCCATTGATGTAAGTGAGTGATAAATTCCCCTACTATTATTATCAATTTCTCTCATTAGGTTTGTTAATAATTGCTTCACATATTTTGGTGTTCCTATGTTAGGTGCATATATAATAATAAGTGTTATGTCTTCTTGATCAATTTTCCCCTTTATCATTCTATAGCATTCATCTTTGTCTGTTACCCTTGTTGACTTGAGGTCTATTTTTTTTCTGATATGAGTGTGGCTACACCTACTTTCTTTTGGCTGCCATTTTCCATCCTTTCATTTTGAGCCTATGTTTGTCTTCAGAGCTGAGGTGAGTCTCCTGAAGGCAGTCTTGTTTTTTAATCTACTGAGCCACTCTGTGTCTTTTGACTGATGAATTCAACCTATTTATATTTAGGGTGATTATTGATAGATGAGGACTTATTACTGCCATTTGATCTTTTGTTTTCTGTTTGCTTTATATCTCCCATTTTTTCTTATTACTTGGGCTTCTGTCTTTTTTTGGTTTTGTGGTTTTCTATGATGATTTTCTCTGTTTCCTCTTTTTAATGTTAATGTCTCTGTTCTAAATTTATGTTTTGTGGTTACGATGAGGTTTGTATCAAACACTGTATAGATAAAATAGTCCTTTTTCTGCTGATAGCATCTTATATTCATTTACCTATACAGGTTCTGTCCATTTTCTCTTTCCCTTTTGTGTTTTCCAAATTTTCCCTTTATACATTATAAGTTTGTTACCAAGTTGAAGTAGCTATAGTTATTTTTTCTCTCTTTTATCATTTAAACTTTATGCTATAATAAAGTGTTTATAAACCTATTCTGATATAGAGTTGCAATTTTCTTATTCTTATTGTCTATTTATCACCTTATTCATTATTTTATATACTTTTGATTTTTTGTTTTCTGGTAGCAGAGCTCCTTTCAACATTTCTTTTAAGGCAGGACTAGAGTTGATGAGCTCCCTCAGCTTTTGCTTGTCTGAGAAAGCCTTTATTTCTCCTTCATATCTGAAGGACAACCTTGCTGGATACAGTATTCTTGGAAGACAGGTTTTATTTTTCAGTATTTTGAAATGTCATTATGCTCCCTCCTGGCCTGTAGTGTTTCTGCTGAGAAATCTGCTGATAACTTAATGGGGGTTCTTTGTAGGTTATCATCCCTTTTTCCCTGGCTGCTTTTAAAATTCTTTCTTTGTCATATTTACTTTTGACAACTTTAATATAGTCTGTCTTGGGAGAGGTCTTTTTGCACTTCAGTAACTAGGTATTCTCTTAGCTTCATGGACTTGTATATCCAGTTTCTTTCCCAGGTTTAGAAAGTTCTCAGGTATTATTTGCTTAAATTAACTCTCTGCTCCCTTCCCCTTCTATTCTCCTCTGGGATACCCATTAACCTAATGTTGCTCTTCCTAAAAGACTCAGATATGTTTCATAGAATTTCCTCATTTTATTTTATACCTTTATTCTTTTCACGCTTTTACTTGTGTCATTCTAGATTTCTATCTTGAAGCTCACTAATTCTCTCTTTCATATGGTCTGCTCTCTTCCTAATGTTTTCTAATGCATTCTTCATCTTGTTTGTCAATTTCTTCAGTTTCAGAATTTCTGTTTGTTTCTTTTATAGAGTTTCAATCTCTTTGGTAAAGATTCATTTTGTTCATTAATTTTATTCCTGAGCATACTGAACTGCTTTCTGAGTTGTCTTATAGCTCATTGCTTTACTTCATGACAAATATTTTGAAATCTCTATCAAATTGCAATATGCAGTGTCACTAAGTTTGGTTTATGGAGAATAGTAATTTTCTTTCTGTGGTACAGTGTTACTGTGGTTCTTCATGGTGCTTGATGATTTTTTCCTCAGCTGATGCATTTGAAGCCTCTCTCTACTTGATTGTATTGATTCAATAGGTGAGAAATTAGAGGTCCTTTTTGTTGTTGCAATAGGCATTGATATAGCATAAGTTTTCAGTTTCTCTCACCTGAGCCGCCTCTGGTCATACTTGAGAGTCAGTAATTTTCACCCTCCATGGCCTCTGCCAAATGTGTATTCCTGTGCCCTTGTTACCACCACTTATGCTTCCAGGGTCATTGGTGCCTTGCTGCTGTCAATGTCACTGTTGTTGCCACCTGGGTTCCAGGATGGTCGGCTCTTCCTCCGTGCCTGGGATTGACACAGGCTCTACTGCCTCAATGGGAAGAAAGGTAGGGAATCTGGGCACCTCTGCCATGCTCAGTGTTAAGTTTGCAGGCTCTGCCACTGTGGGTGGGCGGGGGCTGGAGGTGGATATGATGTCTCTGTAGTTGAGGTGATGGTGTCCCTGTCCCTGCTGCTGCTGCTTCTCTGTTGCCTGTGGCTGGGGTCCTGGGTCATGAGTTCCACCTTCCCTGCTGCTGCTGGATTCTCTGCAGCTACAGGCTCAGCTGCCATGACTAGAGAGCCAGGATTGAAGGCACTGCCTCTGCCATTCACCTTGTTCTGCGTCCTCTGTGTGTTCCAGTCCACGCTCCTTTAGATGGACAGATATGAGGAATTCTCCAGCGTCCTGGTTTGTCGGGCAGAAGCACCTTTGTTGAGTTGTGTATAGTTTACTAGTTGTAGATTGAAGGGGAGAGACAAAGAGAGTATACTGTGTTGCTGACATCACTCAAGGCCCATCTTTCAAATGAATTATTCTATGTCACAATGTCCTGCTGATAAAGATGATGTGCAGCAGGAATGTAATGACACATAGAACTGATGAGATAGTGATATTTGCAAGCCAGTTGTTAAATATTTGAAAATTATCCCTGCCAAAAGTAACAACTACCAAAATGAACCTGCCATCTGTTCCTGTAAACAATCTTGTGATTTCCACATGAATTCTCTGCTTACATAAGCCAATCTGGTCATTCAAATTCTGAAGTTTTCTACCTTTTTATCTATAGTTATTCACAAATACCATGGCTTCTGAAGTCATCCTCTCACTCATTGCACAGCATCATTTCTTGTTTAATTATTCCTATTGACTAACTTTATCAACTAACTTGACATAGTCTAACCTTTTCAATCCTATACTTCAGTTGCTACCTGAGTGAAAACTACATGTCATTCCTTGTTCAAACTTCTTAAATGGTTCCTTCAGGCACCAACCTATAAATATATACTCTTTTGTATTTTATTCAGGATCCATTATGCTCAGACTGCGTGATGAATTTTCCAACATCAAGTCTTCCTCCATCTCAATTCACATTAAAATCTATGTCTCCCCAGTAATAAATTACTTCTACTCCCACTCTCCCTTTCCTAGGCCTTTCCATTACTAAGCCTGTGTGTGTGATGTTTTGTCTGCCTGCAATGACAGTCTATGTATTATGTATCTGGTGGACACTTGATCATCCCTCAGATCTCTACCTAACTACAAACTCCCTTACTCCCCTAAGGAGATCAGAAGCCTTCCTTTTCTGTTTTCCTATATTGGCCCTGTATTTTGTTTGTATTTCAGTTAGAGTAAATACCTATCTGTATTAGAGTTACTTGTGTATCTCCTTGAGTCTTAAGAACATGCTTTTAATTAATGTATGCTCACAAAAGTTAAATTCTATATGAAAACCCACCTTTTATTTGGGAAATATATAATAGTTATGAAATGAGAACAATCCAAATATAAATGACTAAAAATAAATTTATGTAAATTTTTAGAATCTTTTAATCCATTTTTGAACTATTCATTCAGAAGATGTTTATTGAGAACTTACTATGTAACAGAAATTATCCTTGCCTTGGGGGGATAGAAAGGTAAACAAAACAGATATTTTCTAATCTTATTGAGCTTATAGGTTGGTTTATCTAGGAAAAAGTCAATAAAGTATATTAATATAATAGAAAAAGGCCCATAAGTCTATTTAATGATAAATAAATATACTGCTAATGGAGTAAAGCTGAATCTAAAGAAATTCCATATGCTTACAGATATATAATTTCCTTATTTTGTTCAAGGCATATGTGTCACATCAACTATGCAAGAGACTTTTGTCCTTTATGTATATTTGTTGTGAGTTTTTTAAGTTTATTTATAATGGAATCATAATAGTTATCAAATAGTGAGTAGATTTATACCCAATTTATATTACTTGTGAGAATTTAAAATAATAGCATGTTATATTTCCAAAAATATAAAAATAGTATGTTCAAATATGTAGAGTACAATGATAAATACAGTAGGAGAAAATATCCATAAATGGTACACTTATGGTACATTAAGCTATTGTTACACTTAACAAGCAACGTCAAATTTTTAAAGTAATGGCCTATAATAACAAAGTGGAACCAAATAGTCAATACCATTTAAGTCAGCATGCAAGCTCTCATCCTAAAATACAGGTTAACAGGTTAATGATAACATGAGCTAATTACCTAAATGGAGATTTAGCGAGTAGGCTGGCATAAGCTCAGAACTCTGTAGAGAGTGTTCTTATGCTTGGGAACCTTTAGTGAAGCAGAGACTGGGGGATGGAGTTCCAGTTCCATTTCTTGAACCATATTTTATGTGTGGATATATGAGCCAACTCCTCATATATCCAGAGAAATCACTAGCATAGGGGTGAAGAAAAGCACACAATTTTACCATGAAATATAATGCATGCATTTAGCCATAAGATGGGAAAGCAGCTTGACACTGGAATAATTCTAAGTAATGAGAACAATACACTTTTAGTACACTTTGGCAGAATGGATGAAGATATATGTATTAGTATAATGCAAAAAAAAGTTTTTTGAACCCATGTAGATAATCCCACTAACCAGGAAACTTCTAAAGTTTTCCCACTTTTCCTTTTCATAAAATGATATAAGGAATATATTTTACATCATCAACAGAAATACCTGGTTTTCTTCATGAAGATCTGGAAGTCCATCAATAAAGACAACCTCTGATTCTGACAGTGGTTTTCCTGGTACATAACCAATAGATACACTTGCTTTTATAGTCTTCCCTAGAATACTCAGTTCAGCTTTACATGGATCCAATTCTTGCCTGCAACCATTTAGATAAGAAATTTATGGTTTTAGCATGTGTTGTAAAATCATCTGTTTGACCAATTAATTACGCTATTAACAAAAGAAGAAAGACTTAAGTGTGGGACGCCGCCAGGAAGGAGCTGGATTCTTGGTCCAGAGGAAGGCGAAGTTACATTGTTGCATCTTGCTTGCACTACCCGGGAGTGCCGCGTAAGGCGCCACGCGTGCATCCCGCGGATTGTAGGCATGGCAATATATTGACACATGTACTGACACACACCAATCCAGGGCTATTGTGTGGACCTGCTGGCCAGTATAAAGCCTGCCATATTCTGCTGCGTAGGGTCTTCCTTCCATCTTTCTTCAACTAAGCTGTGCTCCAATAAAGTGTGATACGAGAAGAATCTTGCGTGTGGTGACTCGTCATTCTGCTGGTCAGAAGCGGCTCGCCACAAGTGGTGCCGAAACCCGGGAACTTCGTTGCACCCTGCATGGAGGACCGATTCAGAACTCGACACACGGAGTGAACCGGTAATCTTGCCGGTAAGTAGCTTTTGTGCCTTGCGCTATCTTGTTGTGTGTGTAATGGTGTAAATCTTTTAGTGAAGGTCAGTACAAGTACATAATGGGGAATACTCATGTTAACCCCACGGCAAATTTTTATGAGCCGATACAGCTACTTCTACGGGATCGGGGGTTGACGTTATCTCACAAGACTATTGGCCGTTTACTGAATGATATAGATCAAGCAGCGCCATGGTTTGGAGTTTCAGGTACTTTGACAATCCCTTCATGGGAGAAATTAGGAAAGGATTTGCACCGTTTTCATGAGGAGGGTAAGCTGTGCTGTGGGACTTTCCCTTTGTGGAATTTAGTTCGATTTTGTCTGAAGGAGGGAAAGTGTACAGACATAGTGAAACAAGCGACGCAAGTTTTGCGGTCATATCAAGATAGTGCTTCTGAAGCAGGCAGTCATAAAGCTACAGATGATAGGCCTACAAAAAAAGAATTAGTAGATAATAACGAGAAAGTGTGTGTTAAGAAAAAGTTAAAATCTAAACAACCAGACGCCCAAGAGACTGGGCGAGAATCATTGTATCCACTATTGTCTGGCTTGCAAGCCATGTATTTATCAGAGGATGAGGAGCTGGATCCTGCTGACGCTGCAGAGTTGGCAGAAGCTGCTGCAAAATATGAGGAGGAGCATTATGGCCCTTTTGGGGCTTTGTCCCCTGCCTTAGGGAGTGCTGCTCAACCTAGGCGTTCTGCGCCTTCCATTCCTCCCCCGAAAAGTACTTTTATTCCCCGCGAGGCTTGGTTCCAAGTTCCTTTTTCTTCTTTGTCCAATGCATTTCCAGTATTTGAAGACCCGGCTACACGCCAGCGATATTATGATATGATAGATCATAAATTAATTAGAGATCTTGCAGAAGCTTCCAAACGAGATGGCATTTCTGCTAATTATACCATTATGCTTTTGCAACGGCTTACAAGGAATGCCTTGACCCCTACTGACTGGCAAGATATTGCTCGTGCGTGTTTAACGATGGGGCAATATTTAGACTGGAAGTCTATTGTTTCTGATTTGGCTCACAGTCAAGCGAGGGAAAATGCTGCCAATGGGCAGCCTGCCTGGAATGTAGATATGTTATTAGGCCAAGGACAGTGGATGAATAATCAGACTGTGTTCCCTGTACAAGTTTATAATCAAATAAATGAGATTAATATGCGTGCATGGCGAGCCCTCCCAAATAAAGGGGAGGTGTCAGGGAATTTAACAAAAATAATACAGGGAGGCACAGAGCCATTTTCTGATTTTGTAGCCCGGATGATGGAAGCGGCGGGAAGAATTTTTGGTAATGTGAATGAGGCGATGCCTCTAGTGAAACAACTTGTTTATGAACAATGTACAAAAGAATGCCGCCGAGCCATTACACCTTTTAAAGGAAAGGACATTGAAGTGTGGATGAAAGCTTGCAGGGAGATTGGAGGCCCTTTATCTAATGCAGGGCTTGCCGCCGCGGTAATGGCACCTTGTATAATGTAAGCGGGGAGGTTAAATTAGCTAATTTAAAGGTAGCTAATAAAAGTCAAATATATAAATTGAAATTATGTAATATACTAAATTCTTTACATAATTATTCCAAGCCTGCAGCTGTGATATGTGTACAACCCCCTTTTATGTTTTTATTGTCTAATGATACAGAAGGATGTAATAAGGGCGTTTCTTGCTGGATTTCACAATGTTGGAATGGAACAATCGTGCAGACTGCTGTAGTACTACGTATACCTACATTTGTTCCCATTCCAGTTAAGGCAGATCCCGCTACTTTTCCATTAGTTAATTTGGTGAGGCAGCGGCGGGATCTTGGGATTACTGCTGCACTTATAATTGCCTTAACTGCTTCTGTGACGGCGGCCGCCACTGCTGCTGCAGCAATGGTGAATCAGGTACAATCAGCTGCTGTAATTAATGGTATAGTAAAGCAAACGTCGCTAGCATTAGAAAATCAGAATCGCTTTAATACACATTTACATGCTGGCATTTTATCTTTGAATCAACGGATGGATTTGCTGGAGGATGCCTTTGAAGAATTGTATGATATGCTTCAGCTTGGTTGTGTTGCTAAATTTAATCATCTTTGTGTTACTCCCTATAAAATTGTAGGACGCTTGAACCTAAGTAGACTGATTGGAGAATATTTAAAAGGAAATTGGTCCGAAGAAGCAGAGAGACTGCTGTTTGAACAACGATTACAGATTATTCATCTTAATACTACCGAGTTACACCCTGTTTCTTTTGGGAATTTTGCTTCATGGCTATCCTCTACTTTTCTTTTCTTTAAAGAATGGGTAGGCATGGGGGCTTTTGGCATCCTTTGTGCAGTGGGGATTACACTATGCCTATGGTTGGTGTGTCGTCTGAAACGTAAGTCACACACACAAAAGATCATGTTGATACAAGCCTTGGTGGCCATTGAAAACGGCCAGCCTGCCGGTGCCTGGATCTCCCTGCTAAACAAGTCCTAGTGGTTGCCCCTGCACAGGATGGCCATGAGCCATTGCACTCCTAGTGGGAGCCTCTGCCTGAAATCAGCCCTTGCACCCCGCGCTGTAAGCAGCATTGCACTATGGGAGGGTGATTTCTGCCGCCCATGACAATAGCCCTTGAACAGCCATGTCCCCTTGGGGGCAAGACTTGTACGGGCGACCGTCGTGTGGTCTAAGGACATAAAGAAAAAGGGGGAGATGTGGGACGCCGCCAGGAAGGAGCTGGATTCTTGGTCCAGAGGAAGGCGAAGTTACATTGTTGCATCTTGCTTGCACTACCCGGGAGTGCCGCGTAAGGCGCCACGCGTGCATCCCGCGGATTGTAGGCATGGCAATATATTGTCACATGTACTGACACACACCAATCCAGGGCTATTGTGTGGACCTGCTGGCCAGTATAAAGCCTGCCATATTCTGCTGCGTAGGGTCTTCCTTCCATCTTTCTTCAACTAAGCTGTGCTCCAATAAAGTGTGATACGAGAAGAATCTTGCGTGTGGTGACTCGTCATTCTGCTGGTCAGAAGCGGCTCGCCACACTTAAGTATATAGATTATCTCACCATAAAACCAACAAAGCCAGAAGTAGATTAATCTATTCTAAATTAGAAATCCTTAATGATTTTAGCACATAAATATAAAGTTAAACTTTAATGAAACAACAAACTGTAGCAATCACCTAATGAAATAAACAAATCCTGATAATAAACAGATGTTTCTCAAAAATGACTAAAACAATGTTAGAGCATAATAGTCTACTTCAGTTTTTTACATTGTTAATTTTCTCTGTGAGTGAAAATTATTGAAAGGGATCAGGTTTATATATGGTTATCTGGTGTACTATATATCTTTAGGTCGAAAATAGTAATACAGCAGAGAGTAAATAGTTGTGGAAATATAAACCATAGCAAGAAGTATAGCAAGTAAAATTAAAAAAAATAATAATTTAAATATAACTTAATTAGGAGATTTCCGGTAATAATTTTTATGTGCCCATTACTTAGAAAGATGATAAATGCTTCAACATGTAGATATGCATGTCTCATTCACTCTAGCCATCTATTTAACTAATCATCTAATCCAGTTATTAGAAACAGTGGCCCATAGGCCAAATCTTGCCTGCCACCTCTTTATAAATAAAGTTTAATTGGAACAGAACCACACATTTCTTTACATATAATCTAAGGCTGCTTTCATGGCAGAGTTGATAGTTGCAACAAAGACTCTGAGACATGAAGACCCAAAAATATTTATTATCTAACACTTTATAGAAAAATTTGGTAGACCCACTGTTTAGCCAATTTATTTGTTTACCTACCCAGCAAGTAGCCTTAATTATAATCCTTTTCGAGATACTCATATTGTAAGACACCCATGTAACATTCACCTATGTCATCCTATATTATGAATATGTGACATTCTGCCTCTCCTTTTATCTATCTTTATTAAAGTACAGTTGATTTACAACATCATATAAGTTTCAGGTGTACAAAACAGCGACTCAAATTTTTTATAGATTATACTCCATTTAAAGTCATGACAAAATAATGGTTATATTTCCCTGTGCTGTACAGTACTCTTCTGTAGCCTATCCATTTACTATATGGTAATTTGTACCTCTCAATCCCCTACCCCCATCCTGCCTCTCCCCACCATGGTCCTCCTCACTGGTAACCACCAGTCTGTTCTCTGTACTGGTAAGTCTGTTTCTGTTTTGCTATATTCATTTGTTTTATGTTTTAGATTCCATTTGTAAGTGATAACATAGAGTATTTGTGTCTCTCTGATTGACTTATTTCATGTCTCTCTCTCTTGACTTATTTCAGTAAGCATGATACCTTCTAGGACTATCCATGTTGTTATCAAATGGCAGAGTTTCATTTCTTAAAATTGGTGTTTAGTTGATTTACAATATTATATTAGTTTCAAGTGTACCACATAGTGATTCAAAATTTTTTAGGTTATAATCCATTTACAGTTATAAATTATGGAAACAGCCTAAGTATCCATCAACAGATGAATGAATAAAGAAGATGTGGTATTTACATAAAGTTTTAATTGAATGATGCAACGGGTAAAGGGTAAATCTCTGTGAACTACCATATTGTGATCATACTCAAGTAAGTCCCACCTAGGTCAAGAGGTAGAAACTTACTCTTAAGAATCCCACTCCAACTACAGTACACTTTATCACACACCCTTCAATTTCATTTAACATTATGCTTTCCATATTCATCTTTGGCATTGAATTTAATAGCAGCTTGTTCTTTTTCAACATATTTTATATAGGTATTTTAAAAATTACTTATTCCAGTGTTGGTGTACATTTTGGTGCTATCATGAATATTGATGCTATAAACGTGCTTGTATATATTGTTCAGTGCAATATATATGCATTTCTGTTGAGGATTTAACAAAAATCACTTAGAGTTCTCCATATTTGGGATATATGCTCTGCTGGTGTGGCGAACATTTTATTTTTCTTTGCAGTGTCTCACATTTTTACTTTCTTAATAGTGTCTTTTAATGATCAAATGCTCTTAATTTTAATGTATGGCAATTGATCAAACTTTTATATAATGATTCATATTTTGTTGTTCCTTTTCTATGTCATTTTTGAAAATATTATTTTACTACTGACTACTGATCCCACAATCCATAGGGATTGGTTTTTTATATAGTCTCAGGTATGTATCAATCATTAATCAGGGGGGTCGAGGGAAAGATGGCGGAAGAGTAAGACGCGGAGATCACCTTCCTCCCCACAGATACACCAGAAATACATCTACACGCGGAACAACTCCTACAGAACACCTAGTGAACGCTGGCAGAAGACCTCAGACTTCCCAAAAGGCAAGAAACTCCCCATGTACCTGGGTAGGGCAAAAGAAAAAAAGAAAAAAACAGAGACAAAAGAATAGGGACGGGACCTGCACCAGTGGGAGGGAGCTGTGAAGGAGGAAATGTTTCCACACACTAGAAGCCCCTTCGCGGGCGGAGACCGCGGGTGGCGGAGCAGGGGAGCTTCGGAGCCGCGGAGGAGAGCGCAGCCACAGGGGTGCGGAGGGCAAAGCGGGGAGATTCCCGCACAGAGGATCGGTGCTGACCGGCACTCACCAGCCCGAGAGGCGTGTCTGCTCCCCCGACAGGAGCACTAAGGTGGTGGCCTCTTTTTACTATATTTGCATTGGCTATGACTATATTTAGACACAGAATGTTTGTTCTTTAGAACTGAAATCACTTACTATGTTTACTGTTTCATTCATTAGGATTGAACTGAAATCACTTACTATGCTTCTTGTTTCATTATGCCACAATAAGATGAGATCCTTTGGTCTCTTTTATTATAATTCTATTTTTAAAAGTCAAAAATAATATTTAAAGATAAACCAAACCATCTGCTTAAACATTCTTTTGCAAAATGTAAGCATAGTAGAGGAAACGTACAGATAGCATGTGCTCATGAGAAATATGCAGGTTTTGGAATCATGCTTCAGATACTTAATCTGTGCTTCTTTGTAATTGGAGAGTAAACCCCAAAGTGTTATGAGGAGAAGTAACAAGCTAATGCTGGTAAAATGATTTGCAGAGTTTACTATTTGTCCAGCACATAGTAAACCCTCAGGAATTATTTGCTATTATTATATCTATTTCTATATGATCTAAAGTTTAATTTATTTTTTAGCTCAGGAGAGTGCCTTTTCCATTATGTGATGGCAGTTATTTGAATGCTTTAATTGGAAAAGGATGATGATAGAAAAAAATGCTGTTTCATAGAAAAATAATAGAACTTTGAAGAACCTGGGTTTTTATTCTTTAATTTTCAGTACTTACACAAAATGTAAAAACGGAGTTCCCAGAACCATGTCGAAAGCAGAGCCCCTTATCATTTCCTGCATTTTGGTCTGTCTCTGCTATGTGCCAACTATACGGATCTATGTGCATTTCTGCCTTACTTTTCCATGGCTGTCATTGGTGTTACCACCCAGTGCCTCCCCACACCACTGGTAAGCCTCAAATCCAGCTGTCCATCCTTCAAGCAACTCCCTGGCTAGAGTTAAGTGTTCCTCCATGCGCACTCGGCATCTTGCACATTCTTCCAGGTAACATTTAAGAAACTTAAGAGTAATTCCTATCTTTATCATGATTAAATTCTTGGACCTTTAAGCAGATTGGTGATAGAGTTTATCACCCCAACCAGGACACCCTTATACAAGACAAATGGTGAACAGAAAGAAACGTAATAAAAAAATTTTACGTTCAAAATTTTCCATTGGTTTTTGTATTCAATTTGTTGATAAAGTTTATGTCCTTTATAAAAATAGCTCCACCGTGTATTATGCATAATTACAACAAAAATGTGTACATTTACATGTAATAAAAAGTGACCATCTTTTTAAAAATGTTTCACCTATCCAGTGACTTCATTTCTAGTAATACTACACATTTTATTGCACTATGTTGATTAAAATGGCCTGGTTTTAATAGTCCTTGTAATCTTATGACTTGAAGCATTCACATCTTGATTTGAATGCCAGAAATATACACATACCACACAGTAAGGATTTCTGTCATCAATCACAGAGCAGTTAAAAGCATAAATGTTTGGAGTTACAGGAATTTGCCTTTGTTATCTATGAGAAAAATTTCTTCCAATGTGTACTGTGAAGTATAGATTTGTGAGGTAAAACTAGGTAGCTAGATATTACCTTCTACTGGTAAAACACCATGACATTTTTCACAGGTATCTAGTCTGAAAAATGTATTTGCTTGGCATGTATTTCAGTGGGAGAAAACGTTTGAAACAGGTGGTATTATGCTTGGCATATACTACATGCTCAATGTAGATTCACTTTGACTGTTCCTCTTCAGTTTCAGTGTCTCATACTGTCATCTAAAGGCATTCGTCCCCTTCTCCATCTCCTCTAGTTCCTCCTCCCCTTCTCTTTTCCTTTCTCCTCTCCTTCTTTATGTAATAAGTAATTCCTCAGAAATATGAAAGTGTAAAATACTACTCCTATGCACACTCAATGCCTTACCTGTTTTGCCCCACCCAGCATTTCCAGCAAGTCCACTAAGTGAAGGGATGTCTCTAGGCTGCCACCTACCCTCCCAGCATCAAATGTGTTCACACTCCATTTCTAATGCCTCATGTCTGGATTCTTTTCTTTGCGTTTTTCTTTAGCATGTAATGTGTGATTTTTAAAATTTTTATTGGACTACAGTTGATTTGTTTTTTATGTTGTGTTTATTTCAGGTGTAGAGCAAAGTGAATCACTTATGTATACACTATCTTTTTTAAATTATATATTTTTATGCAGCAGGTTCTTATTAGTTACCTATTTCATACATATTAGTGTATATATCAATCCCAATCTCCTAATTTATTCACCACCACCATCACTCTACCCCCTGCTTTCCCCCCTTGGTGTCCATAGCTCTGTTTTCTACATCTGTGCCTCTATTTTTGCCCTGCAAACCGGTTCATCTGTACCATTTTTCTAGATTCCACATATATGCGTTAACATATGATGTTTTTCTCTTTCTGACTTATTTCACTCTGTATGATAGTCTCTAGGTCCATCCACATCTCTACAAATGACCCAGTTCCGTTCCTTTTTATGGCTGAGCATTCTATTGTATATGCGTACCATATCCTCTTTACCCATTCGTCTGTCAGTGGGCATTTAGGTTGCTTCCATGACCTGGCAGTTGTAAATAGAACTGCAATGAACATTGAGGTACATGTGAATTTTTGAATTATGGTTTTCTCTGGGTATATGCCGAGTAGTGGGATTGTTGAGTCATATGGTAATTCTATTTTTAGTTTTTTAAGGAACCTCCATACTGTTCTCCGTAGTGGCTGTATTAATTTACATTCCCACCAACAGTACAAGAGGGTTCCCTTTTCTCCACACCCTCTCCAGCATTTGTTGTTTGTAGATTTTCTGATGATGCCCTTTCTAACCAGTGTGAGGTGATACCTTAATGTAATTTTAATTGCATTTTTCTAATAATTAGTGATATTGAGCAGCTTTTCATGAACTTCTTGCTCATCTGTATGTCTTCTTTGGAAAAATGTCTACTTAGGTTTTCTGCTCATTTTCTGATTGGGCTGTTTGTTTTTTGGTATTGAGCTGCTTGTATATTTTGGATATTAATCCTGTGTCAGTTACTTCGTTTGCAAATACTTTCTCCCATTCTGAGAGTTGTCTTTTCATCTTGTTTATAGTTTCCTTTGCTGTACAAAAGCTTCTAAGTTTCATTAGGGCCCATTTGTCTAATTTGTTTTTATTTCCATTACTCTAGGAGGTGGGCCAAAAAAGATCTTGTTGTGATTTATGTCAAAGAGTATTCTTCCTATGTTTTCCTCTAAGAATTTTAGTGTCTGGTCTTACATTTAGGTCTCTAATCCATTTTGAGTTTATTTTTGTGTATGGTGTTAGGGAGTGTTCTAATTTCATTCTTTTACATACAGCTGTCCAGTTTTCCCAGAAGAACTTATTGGAGAGATGCCTTTTCTCCATTGTATATTCGTGCCTCCTTTGTCATAGATTAGTTGACCATAGGTACATGGGTTTATCTCTGGGCTTTCTGTCCTGTTCCATTGATCTGTATTTCTGTTTTTGTGCCAGTACCATATTGTCTTGATTACTGTAGCTTTGTAATATAATATGAAGTCAGGGAGCCTGATTCCTCCAGCTCCATTTTTTTCCTCAAGCTTCGGATATTTGGGGTCTTTTGTGTTTCCAAACGAATTGTAAAATATTTTGTTCATCTTCACTATCATTATTCTGAATTCTTTTCTGGAAGGTTTCCTGTCTCCACTTCATTTCATTGTTTTTCTGGGGTTTTATCTTGTTCTTTCTTCTAGTAAATAGTCCTCTGCCTTTTCATTTTGTCTATCTTTCTGTGAATGTGGTTTTTGTTCCACAGGCTACAGGATTGTAGTTCTTCTTGCTTCTGCTGTCTGCCCTCTGGTGTATGAGGCTATCTAAGAGGCTTGTGCCAGCTTCCTGATGGGAGGGACTGGTGGGCAGAGCTCAGTAAAACTTTAATCTGTCTGCTGTTGGGTGGGGCTGAGTTCCCTCCCTTGTGGTTGTTTGGCCTGAGGCGACCCAACACTGGAACCTACCTGGGCTCTTTGGTGGGGCTAATGGCGGATTCTGGGAGGGCTCACACCAAGGAGTACATCCCAGAACTTCTGCTGCCAGTGTCCTTGTCCCCATGGTGAACCACAGCCATGCCCCACCTCTGCAGGAGACCCTCCAAAACTAGCAGGTAGGTCTGGTTCAGTCTCCCCTGGGGTCACTGCTCCTTCCCCTGGGTCCCGATGCACACACTACTTTGTGTGTGCCCTCCAAGAGTGGAGTTTCTGTTTTCCCCAGTCCTGTTGAAGTCTTGCAATCAAATCCCACTAGACTTCAGAGTCTGATTCTCTAGGAATTCCTCCTCCCGTTGCCGGACCCCCAGGTTCAGAAGCGTGAAATGGGGCTCAGAACCTTCACTGCAGTGAGTGGACTTCTGTGATATAAGTGTTCTCCAGTTTGTGAGTCACCCCAAGTCTTTTTTTTTTTTTTTTTTTTTTTGATTCTTTTCCCATGTAGGCCATTACAGAGTATTGAGTAGAGTTCCCTGTGCAGGTTCTTATTAGTTACCTATTTTATATATAGTGTGTATATGTATGTATAGTGTATAGTGTGTGTATATGTCAATCTCCCAATTTATCCCTCACCTTCTTATCCCCTGGTAACCATCAGTTTGTGTTCTACATCCGTGACTCTACTTCTGTTTTGTAAATAAGTTCATTTGTACCTTTCTTTCTTTAGATTCCACATATAAGTGACATCACATGATATTTGTCTTTCTGTGTCTGAGTTATTTCACTCAATATGACAATCTCTAGGTCCATCCATGTTGCTGCAAATGGCATTCTTTTGTTCTTTTTTTTTTTCTTTTTTTTTTCTCCCTTTGTTTCTGCAGCACTGGCTACTCCAGCCCACTTGTCTTGGCCAGGCTCCCTAAATTTCAATTTATCCAGGACCCCAGATTCCCACTTTGTGGAAAGGATGCTAGAGAGAGACAGAAATATTTTAAATGGATAAACATTCTAATAATTAACAAAATTCTCTTAGAACAATACTAGTTCTGACATTAATAGCTTTGCTGGAAGACTGCCTTACCTGACTTGCCAAAATGTGCTAGTGCCACTGTCATTATGCCACTCATTAGTCAGCCTCCTTTGTGATGCATGTGTACTCCAAAGATTAATCATGAATCCAGAAAGGAAACAACCTTTCTAAGGAGATAATGCAATATGCAACTAGTGGTACATAAAAATATAAACATTAGAAGCTAAAGCCTGAAAATTCTAGTAAGGAAATAAATGGTTCGTATTTGCTCTTTTACTTAGTAAATTTTTAGAAGTATCACTGGAATATTAATTAAGTGATAGTAGTCTATTAATCTAAAGTGATAGAAGGTATATTGCATTAACAAACAACTAAAATTTAAAAAAAGAAGTTAGTGGATTTTATATTAGAATTTGTACAGTAGATTTTTATACTTCTAATATGTTGGCAAACATTTTTCTATTTTGGATAAATTATAAATGGATTTATTTACATTTTGGAAATATTATGCACATTTTTGGGTACAGTCAACACACACAGGCAAACACATGCATACATGCACACACATACGCATATACAGAAAAGCTCAATTTTCTGACCACCAGATACCAGGGTTTCATAAATTTTAATTTAAAAACCCTTAACCAGAGTTGACATCCATTTAGCAAAAAGTATTTTAAATTCAGATTTTATACTTCCATGGTGCAGTTACAATAATATACTATAAGTTTCTGAAGAAAACTGTGAACATATTTGCTTATGTTGCACATTGTCTAATCTCTTTCTAAATAAAATGGAGACAACTTTCTCTCCTGTCTGGTAATGTCAAAGTGCAAGCAAATTAAAGAGGCATTGGAAAGAGACTTGGAAAATATTAGTAGACTAGGATAGAGCACCTAGAGCATTCCGAAGTTGTAATTCCTGTAAAGAAAATATTTTGCCACGCTAATTCATCTGTGCTGAGAGGACTACTAGGAGTACTGAAAGACAAAAAGGAAGAGAGGTATTTCATTCTTTTTGTTTTAAATTTTTATTTCTAATTCAGAGACTTTATCACTTAAAAATAAACAGCTAATAAAGTACCAAACTGCAGCAGGTATGACTCTAAACAAGAAGGAATATAAAAACTAAACAGCAGAGCTGCAAATCAAAAATAATTAAATGTAAGAAGTCATCCAGATGGAATTTCCAGAAGCCCATAAAAAGGGAAAATCTGCTCACAACTAGAAAAGGGAGGAAGGGTTATAAATAAGAACAGGCAAAAGCCAAACTATTGACTGAATTGCAAGAAAATAAAACCCCAAATTTAAAAAGAAGAGGCCACTTTATGATAGAAATACAGGACATTTGGCTAAAAGAATACTATTCCATTGAAAGAAAATTGTATTAGGTACGGTGTACATACATCAGCGTCTTTGAGAATCTTTCTCCATCCTCTTGCTATCTTTCCAAGGCCACCAGACCCCTGCAGTGACCCCATGTTGTTTATGAGGCCAGGTCTTTCATCCCATTGCCTTCTGTCTTTACCAAAGTGGATCTCAACAATCCAACCAGAGTCAATGTGCCATCAGAGATGACTGCAAGAACTCCTCTTGTCCCTACACTTAATATTCATCCCCAGGAGGCTAAGGAAGTAGAGTTTTTTCCTTCTTTCCAGAGCCACCTTCTCCACAGCACAAGGGATCTGTGATCAGGGTCAGGATACTGGGAAGCCCACAGTTGCCAGAGGGGTCAGCTGAAATAGTACTATTTCAGCTTATTTGTGAGACACATGGCTGAGAGAATCTTTGCCAGAATTCAGTGGTGTTGAATCTTTTTCCTTTTCACATAGTGCTGGAAAGACTCACATGTAACAAAGATGATTTCATGCATTCAATGTACAAAACTTAATTTCTGAATAGAATATATTTCCATGCATTCTATCCTGGTAGTCCTGTTAGTCACAAAGGAAGGAAATTGCCTGTCACAGGTCTCTTGGGACAGAATCACTTGCCTGTCTCTCCTCAACTCACTGTCCACAGAGCAGCCAAAGTTATCATTTTTTCCCTTTTTTTCGTTTTTCTTTTTTTTTTTTTTCATGAAATCTGCTTGTGGCACTCACTTGATTAAAAGCTTCTTGAGTTAGTTCATTTTCTATACTATATAGTCCAGGTTTTCACCACCTGGTCTCTTTGAGAGATCTTTCCTGATTTCCCAGGAAAAATGTACTGCTTCCAGGATCGTTGTCTTCTTTCCTATACTATATACCACGTAGTTGTATAATGTCCTGCTTCCCTATCTGCTCTGTTTCTGCCATTCTACTCTGAGTTCCTGTTATTCACTTTTTTCTCTCATACTCAGCACTTTATGGAAACCAAGTGCTAAGTTATTAGTTGTCACAGGTGGAATGAGTGAATGAGTCAGTGAGTAAAGGGAAAAGCCTATCTCTGACTGGGGCTTCGCTCTGCCTACAGCCTTTAGTTCCTTCCAGTCTCTGGTTCCTCCTAGTGTAACTGGATTGGATAAAGCACCACTCTTAAACTTGGAGTATGTGGCCACAAACACTAGGTCCATTATATTTCTCATGAATATTATATTTTGTCTTCTCAGGGCCTGTTTTCCAACGTACAATATGAATGATTTCCTAGAGAAATGACAGCAACAAAGACGTAATGCAGCCAAAAATAAAATAAGGCAATGCTTTGTTCTGTGGCTTTAGCATTTCCTTTACTTTGTAGAACTGCAGGATGACTTATTGTAGGGGAGAGAAACAGTAGAATGGGTCAAGTTGCTTGAATTGAAATGAGCAATGTAAACAAGACAAATATAATCATGCATTAAACCTTTTCTTTCCTTGAATACCTACTGTTGTTTCTTTTTTCTTTTTTGCGGTACGCGGGCCTCTCACTGTTGTGGCCTCTCCCGTTGCGGAGCACAGGCTCCGGACACGCAGGCTCAGTGGCCATGGCTCACGGGCCCAGCCGCTCCACAGCATGTGGGATCTTCCCGGACCGGGGCATGTACTCGTGTCCCCTGCATTGGCAGGCGAACTCTCAACCACTGTGCCACCAGGGAAGCCCTGTTGTTTCTTATATTTTTCTTTTTCTTTTGTACACATGTATCATTAATGATTCCCTAGTTTTAATGAGTAAACATTTCTAAATATGTCTGCCATTTCAGTAAACTTAATTAAATTTCTGCTGGAAGATTTAATAATACATTTTCTGAGTCATAGATGATATCAGATTTTTATGTTTCCTTCAAATACTGTCTTCAAAATATAGCAACATGAAATAGAATGTGGATATTTTACATGGATAAGGAGTTACAAAAAGCATTCCAGGCAAGCAGAAAAGCATGGGCTCAGAAGCAGGATGGCACAGTGTGATTACAAGGCAACAAAGAACCCACAGGCAAGAGTGGGATGAGCAAAAGGATGGGGGAAGGAAAAATAGAGGGATGAAGGCATTACAGAAAGAATAGATTACACTGAACAGTTTAGGCAGAGGGGTGACACAGTGAAAGGACCTGTACATTAAGTCTCATAACGCGCAGATGTGATAGGTAAGTAAAGCAGCTCAGAACTACGCCATTAACCTGGGCACATCCCGAGGACAACTTGGACTGAACTATGGAAGTGCCACGTAAAACAGTGACTGATGAGGGTGATTTGTCTGTTTTCAGAAATAAGAAATCTTAGTAACTATTTTAGCAAGGGTAGAAGAAGAGAGATGAATCAAATCAACTGTAAGTTTTCCAGCCTACTTAAACGAGAGTGGTAATGACATACATACAGACAAAGGCACTGGGTATAAATGGAGGTGCATCAAATACACACTTTTTAAAAAGATATTTGTATTCTCCATTTTCATTTGTGGCAGTTTTCATACCTCTCTATCTTCCACGTAAGACAGCATTTATTATCTTTCATAGAAACACCTATGCTAACATGTATTAATGTAGGAAGTATTCTAAGTGATTTACAAATTTTGATTTGATTTGTCCTTGCAATATAAGATAGTTCTGAAATTATTATTACAAAATTTTACAGATTAGAAAGCTGAAGTACAGAGAAAAAACAAGGTCACAAAGCTTATAAGTTCTGAGGACAGTTTTTGAACCCAAGTGGCTTCTGCTCTTATGTTCTGGTATCTATGGCTTCCTTCCTCCCAAATAGCCAGTTTAGGATATTCAAGTTGCATTTGTTCTACCTTTTTTAACTCTTACCTCCTCCATTTTTTCTTAAAATTCAGATCCTCTTCATTTTCTACTCATCCTGTTACAACAGCAGCCTTACAACTGGCCTTATTATCCACACCCTTCCTAGTTTAAAGAATCTTCTATTTGGGAAAACTAATTATGCTCCACTATCACACTGAAAAACTTTCAGTGGTGGGTTGGGGTGAAGGTGAGATAGGTGAAGAGGATTGAGGTACAAACCCCTAGCCATGGGGATGCAATATACAGCATAACGAATGTGGTCAATAATGTTGTAATAAGTTTGTATGGGAACAGATGGTTACTAGACTTATCATGACAATCGTTTCATAAGGTATGCAAGTGTTAATTCACTATGTAGTATATCTGACGCTAACATAATATTGTACATCAACTTTATTTTCTTATTTTTTTATTTTTATTATTTTTACATTTCTATTGGAGTATAATTGCTTTACAATGGTGTGTTAGTTTCTGCTTTATAACAAAGTGAATCAGTTATACATATACATGTGTTCCCATATCTCTTCCCTCTTGCGTCTCCCTCCCTCCCACCCTCTCTATTCCACCCCTCCAGGCGGTCACAAAGCACCGAACTGATCTCCCTGTGCTATGCGGCTGCTTCCCACTATGTACATCAACTTTATTTCAATTAAAACAAATCTTTCAATCATATCCAATAACGTTTGATATGAAGTCAAAATAAGCATAGAAGGTAAGACCATTTACAATCTGATGAGTGAATTTATATCTGACTTCATTTCTCCAAACTCCGCTCAACAAATCTGCTCTCCAAACAGAGTCTCACTGACACCCTGAGCTCTGCCTTATGTTTCATGTCTCTTGGCTTTTGCATACACTATTTCAACTGAAAAGGAAATTTCCATGGCTAACCAGAAAACCCCTGATCAGCTTTCACACTTGTAGATCATGCTGTGTTTTGGCCAACAACTCTCTGGGTCTGATTTCATTTTGTTTTTAACATGCACTTGGATTCTTGGTTGCCATGCCATGCCTGTACAATTGAATGTACTGCCCCAATTCAGGAGTGAGAGCTTTACACAACCTTAGTGTCCTGGCTTCATGTTTTTGAGTCAAGCCAGAATAATCTTCTCACATCCCTCAGCTCTTTGTCATCTTTGTGGTTTCTCTCTTTGAACGTAAATATATGACTCTTGCATAAACTCCTGAAATCCCCCTGGCCTCAGAGAGCTTTCTAAGCCTCTGGTCTCTCCTCCCAAATCAAAATGTCCAAGCCTTCAATCTTCAGAGCTTTTTGTTTGCTATGTAACAATGAGCAGTATTTTGCTAAAAAGATGAACAAATCACAGCTACTGTGTGTATTAGAAATATGCTGTTTCCTCCAGTTTGAATATCTGCTTAATTCATCTAAAATGTGGAGCTCATTGCAAAGGCCTCTGAGGAGGTAGGATGCTCTCAGTCGTTTTGTTCTGTTGCAGCAGAGATGTTGTGCAGGGTAACTTTTGAAATTTTGTTGATGACAGCAAACCAACAGGTTTTAGATAAAGCAAGCTCAAGAATCAGTGAAAGATTTATTTAAAATTTAGAATTAGTGAAAGAGAAAGTTCACATTGAATGAAATAATTTATGATAAGAATAAATTGAATAAAATGATGAACATAAATAAATCCAATTTGTTAGCTAAATTAGACATCACTTTTTCTCTTCTTTTGCCCCAGAACATCCTGTATGAGTTTTCTTAATTATTGTCTAATTATAAATTAGAACAAATTGACAAAGATTACTATTTTTATTTTTTTTAATGTTTACAAGAGATGAAGATAAATGTGAAATAGCCACATCCAATAGTTTCCTTTGACATGTGGTGTGAGAAGATACAAGAGCCAGAAAATAAAACTGCATTCAAACTGCATACATGAGCCAGAATATAAAACTGCATATAGAACTGCATTCAAAACTGAATCTCTGGAGGACACAGCTGAGGATGGAGTGTTAAAACTTATCAAATTCTTTGAAACTACATAATTTACACAATTTGGATGAGCAGGGAATTAAATTGCATATCACCTTAAGATAATAAGTATTATGGCATAATAATATAAATTATCATACATATTTGGCCTAAGGTCATTATTAAGATCAACTTCCTCTGTAATTTACATTTTTCAGCCCATGGCTGGTCACCAAAAAGAGAAACCTACTCCAATTAATTGCAGTAAAAGAGTTTAGTAAAGATAGACTGACACCTGGAAAAGAGGAGCAGTCAGGCATAAGGTCAGAGGAGGTAAGATGGCCTAGGGACCTCTGTATCTGCCGAAGAGCACCGTCACCCCAGAGCTCACCTACTCACTGAGAATCTCCACGTGCCAGTACTGCTTCAGGGTTTCCACAGCCTCCTCTACCAAGATGCTGGTCAACTCTAGTTTCAACCCAGCATGCATTTAGCTCAAGTATCTACCAGCATCTGACTAAACACACACTACCTGTCTTAATTCTAGAGGGCCAAGAAAATGATAATGGCATTGCCGGCTTAGAATTCAGGGTGCAATCGGTTAGTGCAGTGACCCTGAGTCAGAGGAGTTTTCTTAGGAAGAGGGTTAATGCTAAAGTATATTAACCTATATGTAAGCCACATAGCTATTGTTATTAAATAACCTTTTTATAAAAATTAATTATATGTTATGTTGTAATTTTGTCTATTACAATGAATGGATATATGGTATCTACATGTACTTTAGAAATTGATTTGTAAGGTTATGGGCCCGTAAGGAGAGTTTTATTTATTTATTTAAACATTTTATTGTAGTATAATTGCTTTACAATGGTGTGTTAGTTTCTGATTTACAACAAAGTGAATCAGCTATACATATACATATATCCCCATAGATCCTACCTCTTGGGCCTCCCTTCCACCCTCCCTATCCCACCTCTCTAGGTGGCCACAAAGCACCAAGTTGATCTCCCTGTGCAATGTGGCTGCTTCCCGCTAGTTAGCTATTTTACATTTGGTGATGTATATATGTCCATGCCACTCTCTCTTTGATTTCTTCAGTGATCCCTTCGTTATTAAGTACTGTATTGTTTAGACTCCGTGTGTTTGTATTTTTTACAGATTTTTTCTAGTAATTGATACTTAGTCTCATAGCAATGTGGTCAGAAAAGAAACTTGATATGATTTGAATTTTCTTAAATTTATCAAGGCTTGATTTGTGACCAAAGATATGATCTATCCTGGACAATGTTTCATGAGCACTTGAGAAGAAAGTGTATTCTGTTGTTTTTGGATGGAAGGTCCTATAAATATTAAGTCCATCTTGTTTAATGTATCATTTAAAGCTTGTGTTTCCTTATTTATTTTCATTTTAGATGACCTGTCCATTAGTGAAAGTGGGGTGTTAAAGTCCCCTACTATGATTGTGTTACTGTTGATTTCCCCTTTTATGGCTGTTAGCATTTGCCTTATGTATTGAGGTTCTCCTATGTTGGGTGCATAAATATTTACAATTGTTATATCTTCTTCTTGGATTGATCCATTGATCATTATATAGTGTCCTTCTTTGTCTCTTGTAATAGTCTTTGTTTTAAAGTCTATTTTGTCTGATATGAGAATTGCTACTCCAGCTTTCTTTTGGTTTCCATTTGCATGGAATATCTTTTTCCATCCCCTCACTTTCAGTCTGTATGTGTCCCTAGGTCTGAAGTGGGTCACTTGTAGTCAGTATATATACAGGTCCTATTTTTGTATCCATTCAGCCAGTCTATGTCTTTTGATTGGAGCATTTAATCCATTTACATTTAAGGTTGTTATTGATATGTATGTTCCTATTACTATTTTCTTAATCATTTTGGGATTGTTATTGTAGTTCTTTTTCTTCTCTTTTGTTTCCTAGAGAAATTCCTTAGCACTTGTTGTAAAGCTGGTTTTCTGTTGCTGAATTCTCTTAGCTATTACTAGTCTGTAAATGTTTTAATTTCTCTGTCAAATCTCAATGAAATCCTTGCTGGGTAGAGTAATTTTGGTTGTAAGTTTTTCCCTTCATCGCTTTAAATATGTCCTGCCATTCCTTCCTAGCTTGAAGAGTTTCTGCTGAAAGATCAGCTGTTAACCTCAAGTGGATTCCCTTGTATGTTATTTGTTGTTTTCCCTTGCTGCTTTTAATATTTTTTATTTGTATTTAAATTTTGATATTTTGATTAATGTGTGTCTTGCCATGTTTCTCCTTGGATTTATCCTGTATGGGACTCTCTGTGCTTCCCAGACTTGATTGACTATTTCCTTTCCCATATTAGGGAAGTTTTCATCTATAATCTCTTCAAATGTTTTCTCAGTCCCTTTCTTTTGCTCTTCTGCTTCTGGGACCCCTATAATTCGAATGTTGTTGTGTTTAATGTTGTCCCAGAGGTCTCTGAGACTGTCCTCAATTCTTTTCATTTTTTTAAATTTATTCTGCTCTGTAGTAGTTATTTCCACTCTTTTATCTTCCAGGTCAATTATCCGTTCTTCTGCCTCAGTTATTCTGCTATTGATTCATTCTAAAGAATTTTAAATTTCATTTATTGGTTTCACATCATGGTTTGTCTGCTCTTTATTTCTTCTGGGTTCTTGTTAAACGTTTCTTGTATTTTCTCCATTCTATTTCCAAGATTTTGGATCATCTTTACTATCATTTCTTAGAATTCTTTTTCAGGTAGACTGCCTATTTCCTCTTCATTTGTTTGGTCTGGTGTGTTTTTACTTCACTTCTTCATCTGCTTTGCATTTCTGTGTCTTCCTATTTTGCTTAACTTACTGTGTTTGGGGTCTCCTTTTTGCAGGCTGCAGATTCATAGTTCCTGTTGTTTCCGGTGTCTGCCCCCAGTGACTAAGGTTGGTTCAGTGGGTTGTGTAGGTTTCCTAGTGGAGGAGACTGGTGCCTGTGTTCTGGTGGATGAGGTTAGATCTTGTCTTTCTGGTGGGCAGGACCACGTCCGGTGGTGTGTTTTAGGGTGTCTCTAGCCTTATTATGATTTTAGGCAGCCTCTCAGCTAATGGGTGAGGTTGTGTTCCTGTCTTGCTAGTTGTTTGGCATAGAGTGTCTAGCACTGTAGTTTGCTGGTCATTGACTGGAGCTGGGTCTTAGCATTGAGATGGAGATCTCTGTGAGAGCTTTCACTGTTTGATATTATGTGGAGCTGGGAGGTCTCTGGTGGACTAGTGTCCTGAACTTAGCTCTCCCGCCTCAGAGGCACAGGCCTGACACCCAGCCAGAACATAAGACCCTGTCAGCCACACAACTCAGAAGATAAGGGAGAAAAAAAGTAAGTAAGAAAGAAAAACTTTTGGGAAGTCTGAGGTCTTCTGCCAGCATTCAGTAGGTGTTCTGTAGGAATTGTTCCACAAGTGGATGTATTTCTGATGTATTTGTGGGGAGGAAGGTGATCTGCACGTCATACTCCTCTGACATCTTGAAGGTCTCTCTCCCTGCTAGTTTTGGAGGGTCTCCTGCAGAGGCAGGGTGTGACTGTGGCTCACCTTGAAGACAAGGACACAGGCAGCAGAAGTTCTCAAGTTTTATTTTTAACGTCTGTCAATAAATGTTATGAATAAGATATAGAATGCATACACTACTCATACGCACACCAAAATGTATCCATTTCCTTTAAAGACAATGAGCAGTCAATAGAGGATGGTAGATCGCCTTTCCATTTATGAGTATCAGAATTCTATTGATTGCAACAAACAGATGATAAGTAAACTGACACCTGGTTAGAATTGTAGATTATAGATAGTTCATGTATCACAGAGGCACAGCTTGACCTTGGAAGAAAGGTTGAGATAAGGATGTGGAATAAAAGAAATATTATCTAGTGTTTTTATGATATTAGTATTCTGAACATGTTACTCTTATTATTTGAACTATTTTATGTTATTTTACACATTCTTATAACCAATAATATTAATATTTTAAGCCCAACTCTTCTGTACAAAAATACATTAGGTAGCTACAGAATTGGAAAAGGGCTTTATGATTTTTTATGGCCTTAGTATCTTTGTCTCGCAGGTTGGGTTGCCTGAGAAGCAGACTCTATAAGGAGATGGTTGTGCAGGAGGTTTATTAGGGGGTGATAGTAAGATCAACACCTTCCAAAGGCAAGTAGGACTAAACAAAGGGAAAAAAGTTGAGCCATTATGTGGTCTCAGTGGAAGCCCCTGCCAAAAATATGGGAAATTCTGAAGCTGGAATAACACTTCAAAATCATACCCACTTGTGCTAGATGACTGGGTCAGTCATCTATGATGACTTTGTACAAACATTAGAAAGGAAGGGGTGTTGACAAATAAAGACTTCAGTGAATGAGTGTTGACCTGGGACTGAGACCTGACCTTGGCTAATGCAGCTCTGCCATACATGTGGGAAGCTGAGAGCTGAGGCCTTTTTGTAGCAGCACTTGCAGCAGCTGTAGAAGTCTGATTTTTATTCCAGAAGGGGGATCTGGGAAGTATACAGTATGACCTCCCGGCTCCACGTAATATCAATATCAATATATTAGTATGACCACCATACTAATTCCTCCAAAATTATTAATGGCAACTGCTAAGGTCTCAAGTAATACAAATCAATCCCCAAATTATATACATATTTTAAGGTTCACCTTATTTGTAATTGTCAGTGATATACTTGTTACCCGTATTATATAAATCTAGTAGTTCAGTAATTTTGAATTTATATCCCAAATGGTTTATATTACATAAATTCATTAAAGTAAATGCTCTAGGTCTCTTTTGTTTAGTAGGATACTTGCAAAATATTATTAATTTTGAGGGACCACGATTTTCCTCCATCATAGCACTTATCTATTTACTCTTTGATAAATTCCTAGCAACAACAAATTATGCTCCAGGTACAACAAAATCTCCAAGTTATAAATATGAAGCTGCATCCATGCCTTGGTCAGTTTTTGCAGCTTTAAAGATAGGCTTAGACTTTGTATTGGAATGATTTTATTTTTCCTTGCTAATCAAATGCCCTAATTTCAAAAGGTTTAATCACACATTCAAACAATGTGCATTTCTCAGAAAAGGAATTGCCTAGACATGGCAAAGTTGAACTGTATCAACTAAGTACCAATGGTTGTTAAAATATCTTCATCATGTATATCAAAAGTGGACTGTGATGTTAAGTTTATTATATTGATTAGCCACAGATTGTTGTTTACAGAAGTGAGTTTCTCCTAGGAGTGAGTTAGTGGAACATGCATAAATATTTTTAAGTCAAAGCAGAGTGAGTTCGATTGTTACTGCAAGAGCCTTAAATAGATTATTTTACATTCTCAGAGCATGCATCCGAAAGAAAACTGTTTTGGAAAACTGAGGTGATAGAGTCAAGATGATGGACTAAATTGGCCATGGCAAGGTTTAGTCAGTGTTTTGTCTATTTTTATTATTGATTGCATAACAATGATTACAATAACTGTGTAGAGCTTCAATTTGCTTACTAAGGTGGCTAAGAGACTGACATTGGCAGAATTTTTTTTATGTGGCTTGCTTAAGCAGACCTTATTTCTCATTATTTTAGGACAATGTCAAAAACAAAAGCTAATTTTTCCCCATCTTAAATTCTAAATTAAATTCTATATTTTAACTTTTTATATATTCATTCATTGCTTGGAAATTTAGAAAAAAACAGACACTGATATCTTATGATTGAGTGCATTGTTTTCCAAGAAAATAATAAGTAGCACAGTGGCATGTTTGTTTGTTTGCTTCTAAACAATACCAAACAGTATCCATATTAACAATTCACTAATTTTCAAAATACCCATCTTTTATTTATATATCTCTTTTTCTTAAAAGACAGTGAATGTTTAAGTCTTACATTAGGAGTAAATCCACTTCAGGTAAAATGGTCCCTGCTATTGATGGCTTTCTTTCAACCTGTGCAGAATTCCAGCAGGAACATTGTAACATTAACTGATCCATTAACAGTCTTTGAAATGATGAAAAAAGTCCAATTTGGTTAAAACTAAATAAGCTTAAAGTAGATCTGTGATATTTCTGCACCACAGGAATTTTAAATTATTGCAAGAACAAAAGTAGGCAGGACTATTCTTAGAGTAGACCAAAGCCTGATTTCTCATGACATAAATCTGAGCTACAATGTAAGTTCTCAATGGTCTGTTACTGCTTTTAGATGAACTTCACATCCTTCCTCTTGCTATAATAGGTCAGAACATAAATATGGATTGCTGATATTTTATTATCAAAAACTTAAAAATTCATTTAAGATATTTCATTCTGTCAAAATAAAACATATATGTTCTGTCAAAACTGTTATTTTTCCTTTGTTAGGTATTTTACTTAATTCAATAGCCAATGTGAAATAATTTTACAAAGTGAGCCAATTGCTTTAGGTACCTGTAAAAACATTTTGCAGTTAAATTCTCCTGGCAGGAACACTAAGCGCTTCAAAGACAGATAGTCGTTGGGATGTGTTTTCTAAGGCTGAGGAAACTGGCTTGATTTGAAGAAAAAAAAATTCCAGGTCAAATCATCTTTTCAAAGTTTTATGTTATAAAACTCTAGGGGGTCTGAATCAAGGATTACTCATTCTTCTGTGAAGCTGATGATGCTTCTTGAGAAAAATCTTGTTTTTAAGCTTTTATAAAACTGTTTCTATGGAATCTAAGTGTTACAATGAATGTTAATAAGAGTTTCTCAGAAAGAGTTCACTGGACTTATAGGTAACTCCCCCAGCCAGGTATTTGGGATCAAGGCCACCAATTTGGCTTTCTAATTCTTGTAATCCATGTCCAACTGTTTGTTTGGTCACCAAACACTTGTCCTGAAACAGAAACATGGTGTACTGAGGACATATTGCCCCTAAGGCTAGAGAATTACCTTGGCTCTGCATCATCATAACCTCAGTCATGTTCCTTAGTATCTATCCCCTCCTCACATATGCCAAGTTGTGTCTTTATATCCAGCTAGGTCTCTGAAAAGCCACATTCTTGAAATTAATTATCTCAGTCTTCAGCATTATTATCATTCTTGATTTTATAGTTATTTTCTCAAGTTTTAGAGGACTTTTATAAAATTAAGATATTTGAAAATTACTCTTACATTTTAGGAAGTTTCATCAATGACAATTATAATGCTGAATGGTCCCGGTGTAGGGAACCAAATGGCAATGTTTTGCTAGAATTTAGCATGAAGAAACAATATATTTCTTCAAAAATTGCAGTACACTTTTTGTTCATTTATTTATCAAAGAAATATTGACTGATTACTATGGGGGCCAGACACTGTGCTGGATGCTAGGTACTCAGTAGGGCTCCCGGAAAGCTCACTGTTAGCCAGCAAGACAGACCAAGGCTATGAAGGGCTGTGAGAGCACTGAGGTCTACTTTTTGGGAGACTTGGGAAGAGGTCTCCATAGGAAGAGGTGACATTTGACATGGTGCTCAATCATGAATAAACATTTGTAGGCAGAAGAACAGGAAAAGGTCTTAGGGGCAGAGATAAGTTTTGCAAAAGTGCAGGTGTGAAAGGTAAGCAGAAAAGGTATGTGAGGGTAAGAAAGAGAAATTCGGGAGTTGAGAATGGACAGCTCTCACTGGGTAGGTCATAAAGGACTTGAGATACTGAGCTAAAGAGTATCACTTTCACTCTTGGACCAAGAAGACTTCACAGTGTTTTTAAAGCAGGCAAAGGACACTCAGTACTGCTTTTGCCACAACCCATAGATTTTGATATGTTTTATTTTCATTTTCATTTGTCTTTAGGTATTTTTGATTTCTCCTTTGATTTCTTTGGTGACCCCACAGTTGTTCAGTAGCATGTGGTATAGTCCCCACATATTTGTGATTTTTCCAGCTTTCTCTTTGCCTTAAAGGGAGCATTGTTGCTGTTTTTCTGTGCATTTGTTTGCTTATGGACCTGCCCCCTTTTCCTTAATTTGAATGTAAGAACAGTACGTGTTCATGTTTTTCTTCATATGATTTACAAGTACTTTGCTATGGAGAGTGTCCAAGGGATGTGTTTGATCTAAAATATCAATAACCTGATCTCAAATATGGATAAATGTCAAAAGCAATAAAACATCCTTCTTTAAAAAAGGAATTATTGAGTTTATCTAAGAATTATGCCTTTGCTTATGTACTTTCTACATAGAGACAATAAACTTTAATTATTTAATAGGATGAGTCATGGCATCTTGAACACAGCAAATACTTGTGAATGTTTATTAACAACTTTGATCACTTTATATCATGATAAAATAAACACCAGAACCATAAACAAACATGAAACCCAATGGTCTCTCTTGCTATCCTGTGCCTTGTTCTTAGGTCTATTTTGAAGCTGACATTTAAAAACCAGGTATTGCAAATAGACTGTATTGCTGTAGAATTCAGAGCATATTTTCTCATTCAGAAAGTGGTTTTTCCTTTTTTTCCATTTTTAATAGAATCCAGCTTCTACACTACATAAAGATCTGTGTTTTAATTTAAAGAATGAAGTTAACACTTTTATTGACTACTATAATTCTGTAAAATACAATAAACATGACCCAATCACAGTCACCAGTTAATGTATGGATCTATCTTGTTTGGTAGAAATCCATTTACTGAGGAAGAAAAGAGCAATGCTGATCAAACGGAAAAGAAGGAGATCATTTGTCTTGAATTTTTTGGCAAGCAAGTCTAGGACACTCCATAAATTGTGTCTGTCACTTAAATTCTTTTACAGAGCATTTGAATTTCAGAATAATGTAAGTACTTTAGTGATTTGATTCACTTTCACAATCAGATCTGCTAGAAAGAATAATCCGCAAAATTTATCAGCTTGTCAGAGATTGTCACAGCTCAAAACATTAAGAAAATCTGAGAGTTTAGGTCTTTAATATTATGCACCAAATATTAATTCTCAGAAATAAAGAAAAAATAGCAGATGATGTTCACTCCTTAAGTTACTCTTCATTATCAAAGAATCATTGTAGGAATATTAATATTAAATGTAGCGATATTAATTTTCTCTAATCTCATAAACATGCAGCTGAGTTAATATTTTTATATGACAATGTAATTAGTGAGAATTTTAAAAATAGCTTAAATAGAAGAAACATAGAAAAAATGTAGCATCTTTCCAAAGATCTGTTTGAAGGATGATGATTTTGGAGGGAAGTTGAAGTTAACATAAATAGACTTAATGTGAAGAGAATTGCTACAAATTATTTCAGTAAGAGGCTTGATGATTTGTATTGATTTTTGCTGTTTCAAGTTATAATCAGAAATTCAATGCTTACATATTCCCAATAATTTGATATATTTTAACAGATTATGTGTGCTATTATATCAGCTGTTATACTTCTGTGTACAAGATAATTTATAATTTTTAAAAAATTTTCTACGTGTTAGTGGAGAATCTAATTGCCAGCTAATTTGGTATCTTTTAAGCAATTCCATGAAGACCTCAAGCGACTCTGGGAAATAGAATAATCATTCAAGGTGAGATACCTGAGAAGCCTAATTAGAATAAGGAAATCAGTTTTTTAAAAGACACATTGAATTTCATGAATGAAGGAAAATTCATCTATTTCCTTATTAAAAATATTCATAGGTTATTTTATTCTTAAAACAATCACAAGACTTCTGGTTTCTGGTCCAGTGTGTAAGAAGCTTAGAAGTCATCACTCCCTTCTTCATAAACATAAAAATCTGGATAAAACAAAAACAACAACTTTGATTTGTGGTACAACTGAGGTCACAGGGCAAACTCCTCCCCCCAGAACTAGACAGACAGTAAGGCAGAAACAGAAAATCATAGCAGAGCAGAAACCATTGCTGGAGCCAGTGCTACAGTTGGAAAACAAACTGTAATTGACAAAGTGCTGGAGGTCTACTGTGTACAAGCTTGAGAGTTAAATTAAACACTCTGGGGCAGTGAGGGTGATCTTAGAGAATCCCCTGTACTTTCATTAAATTTTATCTCCAGGAGTTCCACCAGGTTCTCCAGCATGAGAAAAATCCCTTTGTGCTTCCAACAGCAGGGGAAGAATAGCTGTTCTGAAGTACTTCCAGGGCATTCTGTTCTCCTTAACAAGGCCTGACCCCAAAGGAAACTTTTGCCAGAATGATTAATCAATATTCCCATCTCCAGCCTCCTGAAGCTTTCTTGTCACACCTAAGAGAGGGAGAGGTTGAGAAGCACATGTGAAGCTCACAGCCCAGAGTTGAGGCACAGGATCCCTAAGGGACTGAGACCCTACTCTCCCAATTCACCCACATCAATAGGGCTCCCTTACAGTAACAGGGACTACAATGGAAAGAACTGCAGAGTTCAGATTGATTTAAGAAGAAGTCTCTAAGGAAACCCAGTGATTACAGAGGAGACAGAACAAGGAAATCAGCAAATTTTAGCCTCTGGCACCCATAGCCAGAGCAAACAGTAAACATGGCCTGACTCCTAGTTAGACAAAAATAAAGTCTCATACTAAACACCTGTTTATCTCAGTTATTTTTATCCAACACTCCATGTGTGGTTATAACTATAATACTACAAGGCATGCTAAAAGACAGCACAGTTTGAAGAGACAAAGAAAGTACCAAAATCAGACTCAGATATGGCAGAAACTTTGCAATGTTCAGACTAGGAACTTAACACTATTATGATTAATATGATAAGAACTCAAAAAAAAAGAACCCTCAACAATGATAACCAAATTCAAAACATATGTATTATATTTTGTTCTCTTAAAGATACTACAATTATCCCTGCTCTTCAAGAGCTTGAAATCTATCAGGGTGGACAGATAAATAAGGAAACAAGCAAATATTATGTTAGAATGTGATAACTGATGCAAGATTTATTCTCTTCCCATCTATTCTGACTTACGCCTTCTGTGAGTTGTCAATTCTTCCCTATGCCCACTGCTTCCATGTTCACCTAAGCTCTATATGAGCAATTAATCCTTACTCCTAATGGATTCAATTTACCTATCCTCCAATACTACTAACTACGTTGTTCCTTAAGCTTCTCTGAAATTCTATATTATTCTGTGAATGACATTCTTTAAGATACCAATGAAGTTTGACTTTTTGCCATGATTATGAGTCTTATTTCTTTATATCCCATTTACTCTCAGGATTAGTTGGAGAAGGAAGGAAAAAATCTAAAAAGCAATTGTTCAATAGTCTTATGCATTTTCCATAACTGTTTCTAAAACAGTTTTGTCAAAGGTGTGGCCAAGATGGCAGAGAAGGAAGAACTTGAACTCCTCCCTCAGACACCTCAAAATTACAAATACAGAGTAACTAACCATGGAACCTATATGAAGACTAGCTGAAAAGGTTTTCCACAATTAAAAACATAAAGAAGGAGCCAAAAGGAGAAGGTAGGAGGGGTGGAGATGCAGTATGGTCAAGACCCATACCCACCTGGTCGGTGACCCACACACAGGAGGAATATCACAACTGCAGAGGCTCGCCCCAAAAAGCAAGAGATAAAACCACATATTGAGTTCCCCCACCTAGACATCCTGCACTTGGGGTATGAGCCCCTAGAGAGTCTGGCTTTGAAATCCAGCAGGTCTTGTATACGGGAGACCCAGAGGGCTCTGGGAACAGAGATTTTGCTCTTCAAGAGTATGCACAAAATCTCACACACTCTGAGTCCCAGCATGGAGACTATAGTTTGAGAAGCCTGAGTTAGACCCACTTACTGATCTTGTAGAGTCTCCCAGAGAGGCCGGAGGCAAACTGAGATACCCACAGGAGATGGAGGTGCTGTTAGCAGCCATTTTTGAAAGTCATTCTATCATGTGAACACAAGCTCTAGCAGGCAACATTTTGGAATCCTCCCACTACGCTGTGTCAAGGGCATACCTCCCCACCAGTGGGCCAGCACCAGCCCTGTGTCCCTCTGACCCTTTGGTCCACAGAGCCAGCCATGCAGGGGCATGGCCCCACCAATGAGTGACCAGCACCAGCCACGTGCCAAGCCCCCCCCCCCACCAGTTCAGATAGCCAGCTAGATGAGGACACAGCCCCACCGAAAAAAGGGCTAGCACCAGACCTGCAGCCCTGGATCCACACAGCCAGCTGTGTAGAGACCTGGCCCTATCCTGCAGTGGCCCTGCAAACATGAAATGAGGCAGAGTCTCACAGCCAACTGGGTTGGAATCTAGCCCCATCTATCAACAAGCCCCAAGTTCTTGGCCCACCACAATAGAAGGGGATACACAGCTCACACAGGGGGCAGCCTTAGAGCATATGACTCTAGCAACCAGAGGGAAGCATGCTGTTGGGCCTCATAGGATGACTCCGACATAAGATCATTTCTCCAAGATTGGTAAACATAACCAAAATACCTAATACATAGAAATAAACACAAAGAATTAGGTAAAATAAGGAGAGAGAGAAATATGATCCAAAAAAATAAATAACACAAAACCTCATAAAAAGAACTAAATAAAGTAGAATAAACAATCTGCCCAGTAAAGGGTTCAAGGTTATGATAATCAAGATGCCCAATGAACTTGGGAGAAGAAAAGATGAACACAGTGAGAAGTTCAACAAAGAGTAGAAAATATAAAGAAGAACCAAACACAGCTGGAAAATAGAATAAAACCTACACTAGAAGGAATCAACAGTAGATAAGAAAAACAGATCAGTCATTGAAAGACAGAGTAGTGAAAATCACCCGAACTGAACAGGAAAAAATAATTAAAAGAAATGAGGATAGTTTAAGAGACCTATGGGACACCACCAGGCATACTAACAATTACATTATAGAAGTCCGAGAAAATAAAATAGAGAAATAGGGACAGATAAATTATTCAACAAATAATAGCTGAAAACTTCCCTCAGACGTGTTCTAATTAAAATGGCAAAAATGAAAGGTAATGAAAGAATCTTAAAAGTAGCAAAAGAAAGGCAACTAGTTTCATACAAACTCCCATGAGACTGTAAGTTGATTTCTCAGCAGAAACTTTGTAGGCCATAAGGAGAGAAATTATATTGTTAAAGTGATTAAGGGCTACAACTTCCAAAGAACTCTACCCAACAAGGATATCATTCTGCTTTGAAGGAAAGATAAAGAGTTTTACAGAAAAGCAAAACCTAAAAGTTTAGTTAAGCTGAGGGGAACAGTAAGGATGTCTTGGTCAAAATCAAGAAAATAGGATAGAATAAAAGTTAGTAGGGGTTCAGCTCAGGAAACAGAAATCACTCTAGGTTTCTAAGCAAAAGGGGCCTTAATAGAATGAGATGCTCCAAATTTATTAGAAGGAAGGGCTGTATGGGTCACTTCTAGAACCACAGATCTGACTCTCTGGGAGATGCCACCTCAGTCATAAGCAGGAAAGTGAGAAGCATAAAAGCCACCATTGAATGACTGAGTTCAAGATTCCCTTGCACTAGTTGAGGGAAGCTGGGTACCCAAGAGCTGCCACCACTTCCTCCCCAGCTACCTCTCCCTGAAGCTGGTGACTCAACACAAAATTGCAGTCTTTCTGCCAGTCCTGCTTTTTAATACACAGTCTTTGATTCAATAGTGAAATCTGCGGCATAAAACCCCACATGTCCATGACCTTCTCCACCAGATGAAACTGCTAAGACACCCAGAAATGACCTCCACAATATCCTCCAGATTTCAGGTATGTTTATATTGGTGGAACTCAATTTATATTTGCAATTTCAATTTCAAGGGAGTTTAGATATTGTAGTTTTTAACATCCTTGCCTCTGCAGTACAGAAACCACAATAAACAGGAATGGATGCTGAGTGTCAATCATACCTACTGTGGGCAAAGAATGTCATCTGCCGTATCAGTAAACAAAGTGTTACAGCCATTAAGCCAGCAGCCACTGTGGCCACCACCAACTGTGCACCTTGAGGGAATTCAGAATGGAGAAAACAAGATACAGGATTACTCTCTAGCAAACTAGATAGTTAAGGTGCTTGTCAAAGAATGATTTCAGTGAGCCCAGACTCGTGTCTTCCCATACATAGAAAAGTGCTAAATCCATTAACCTGAGATGTCTGTTTTTTCTTCAATTAACAGTAATCTTTTGATGTTCTGAATACATGGTTTTTGTTGCAAAAACTCTTGTATATCCTGGCTCCTTCCTTTCCTCTTGGGAGCCGTCCCTCAGAGAGATCTGAGAGGCTGCCTCCCAGGCTTAAGTCCTCAGAAAGTCCACCGAATAAAACATGATACTCAATTCTTAGGCTGTGCGTTTTTTTCAGTCAACACTATCAAAAAAAAATAAGATATATGTCCTTGTACTGGTGTGGGCCAGAAAATGGAAAAAGAATAAGGGACTATAAAACAGGCAAATTGAAATCCAGTAGGTAAGACTGAAAAAAGAAAAGCTCACAGAGATGAATAAAACATCCTTTGCGTCCCATATAGGTTTGCTGTCTATTTGTAATAAGGTAACCAGATGCTAAAAAATACTGTTTGGTGATTAAAATCAATAAACCAAAAGTTTTCATTAGCAATTCAGAAAAAGTGAATTGTGGTGTTAAACTCATTGTACTACTCTAATATCTGACATATGATAAAAATAAATGATTATAGAAATGTTGTCAAATAATGCACATGTAAAACAAAGATGATTTTAGATGTCAAATTATAATAAAAAAACATTAGACTAATTTTTAAGATGATGAACAAAACAAATCTTTAAATATATCAATATACACGACTAGAAACACTGACCAGTTTTAACACTACCATTCTCTGCTATAAAATAGCAGTTGTAATAGTTTGAGTTTATTAATGAAAATAAAAGTTACTATTTCAAAGATTTATATATTTTTCTTTCATTTCATTTTCCCTCTCAAGACCAAGTGATTTTCATCTAATCTGGGGAAAATAAAATTAAACCTAAACTGAAAATAATTCTGCCTTACTAGTTCATACATTATGTAGTAATTGGATAACATAAGTTTGTCTCCTTTTCATAGTCTAATTTTGGAATATGTAAAATTGATTTTTACATCTATATCTTCATGAAAATATAATAATATATACTCTCATGTTAAAGATTATTTCACTTTTCATGGATCTTAATTAAAAGGAAAAATCATTCTGTATATCTTGTTCTAAATAAAGAGCCTATCCCCGACTTAATAATTGTGAGCATGGGTAGCAGATAGTATATGTATTTGTTTCTCAGTTTTCTTGCCCCAAGGACAATGCAGCACTTCTGCTTCAAAATGAATAATGCTATTTTAAGGGCAAAATATGTGTCTGCAGTTTATATCATTACCTATACAAACACGACTGCAACCCTCCTAAGTATAAAAAGTGTCTGGGGGCTTCCCTGGTGGTGCAGTGGTTGAGAGTCCGCCTGCCGATGCAGGGGACACGGGTTCGTGCGCCGGTCCAGAAAGATCCCACATGCCGCGGAGCGGCTGGGCCCGTGAGCCATGGCCGCTAAGCCTGCGCGTCCGGAGCCTGTGCTCCGCAACGGGAGAGGCCACAACAGTGAGAGGCCCGCGTACCGAAAAAAAAAAAAAAAAGTGTCTGGGCACAGTGACTGCTCCAGGGATTGAGAACAATTCCAGGAGAAGCATTCACATTTGCAATACAGAGATTTTCCAACTCTCAGCTTGCTCATAATGGTAAACTTACTGAGTGGTAAACACTTTTATGTAACACTATAAATGGGAGTACTTGGGCCAAAACATAAGTGCATTTTATTTTGTAAAGTAATCTGAATATTTGAATTGATACTTCAATGGAAAAGAGCTTACTGGTCATTGGATTTACTGCCTACGCAGAGTATGAGCTCTGTGATCAATACTGTCTTGTACCTGGGCAAAGACCTCATGCAGAGAGGGTGGGTGAGGTCTGAGATCCAACCTTCTTAGCCTGGAGGGAAGGGTATCTGCCTAGGGAGAGGGAGAAGGAGAGGGCCTCATGCTAACTATGGCCCTTCGTGGATCAGAATCACAAATGGACTGTACTTTTCCAAGATGTGCCGAATACAACTTCTCAGATGGGGTTTCCTGGAACAAAACTAAAGAACAGAGTCTTCCAACTTACTTATACCCAGTTTAAATTTCAGTTGTGTTTTGCAGATTCATGTGGCGAGGAAACCGACATTTAATTTTTCAAACTTTTTTCTGTTCAGAAAGTTGCAGGAGTCAAGCAGTTGTTTGACTACAGTGAAGGGAGAAGAGAGAAAAAAGACAAAAATCACAAACCTTGAGGTGCAGTTGGAGGAGGCACCCAAGATGACAACCATGGAGGAAGAGCTGTTACATGAAGACAAGAACATCCTGAAAATTGGCCACATGATGTGAACTTAAGGAAGATTTCCACAACTGATGAGAGTAAAAAATGGCAATAATTTATGGTACTTAACTAATTTAAGGATAGAAGTAAATACCTAGGGAAGGTAGGTTTCCATCCAGAAGTATGTAAGGTAAGACTAATGGCCTGATTTAGACCAGAGCATAAGAAAGAATTATCGACATGATTTAAAGCTGGTTTCCTCCATGGGTGAGAGAGATGAGGGAACCAGTAAAAACCAAATAAGTCAGCATTTGTGTCTTTCTGTGCCATTTCGGAGAAGGTAAATTGCTATTAACTACTCAGAAAAGTGTTAAGTTCTCAGTTTTTGCTTATGGAAGCTTTATAGGAGCTAATCAGGAGATCTGGAGGTTCCCCCTTCCTGAGAAATCTCACAGTGCTTAGAATTGCTAACATCCAGATTAAGCGATTAAGCTGCCACACACTGATGGACCTTATTGGTGAAAGTCGTTTTTTTTTTGGACGCTGTCCATTTGATTTTTTTTTAATTTTCATAAGAACATTTAACATGCTATGTATCCTTTTAAAAGAAATTTAAGTATTCAATACAGTACTATTAACTACAGGTACACTGTTGTTGAGTAAGTTCTGGAACTTACTCATCCTACATAATTGAAACTTTATGGGAATTTGCTATTCAGTGCAGGCCCTTTTTGGGGAACATAAAAAAGGAGGGTACAGCACCAGGCCTGACTTCCTGGCTGTGAATTTCAGTTTTGCCACTAATATGATATGGGGGATTACCCAAAGACTCTGGGACTACATTTCCTCATGGGAAAAATGAGATGAAAAAAATACCTTATTCACAAGGTCATTATGAAAACTGAATAAGTGAGTACATGTAAAATAGCAGGGTGTCCTTGCACTAATATTGTTATTGTTACTATAATTAGTATTATCTAAACAAATATGTGCTCAAGGCCTCCCACATTTGGCCTTCAACATCTAAAATTCAGAATATGACAGAAAGAAGAGCTCAACAACAGGGAGACTTTTCAAGGATAAAATGATGAAGAAAAAAATCAGACTCCTATCAAAATGAATTCATGTTGGGGGTGAGGAAAGGACTGACCACAAAGTGGTGGCATGAGAACATTGTGAGGGCAGTGGCCACATGACTGGCTGTGGTGGTACTTACACAATTTTACACATTTATAAAAACTATAGAACTGCCTGTCAGAGAGTGAATTTCAACATACAAATTAGGAAACATACTGAAAAAAAGACAAACAATAGCTAACTGTGCTATTAAAGACAATGAGGAAAGAAGAAAAAAATGAAGAAAGATTGAAGGGTGACCTGCAAGCATGAGATTATTCCTTAAATAACTTCAGAAGTGGGAAGTGCTGGTGTGGTTAAGAGGCCTGGCTGGAGAGAGCCCTTGGGAGGGGACAGGGGTCTGAGAGGGTATCCATAGCACTTTCTAATAATTCTTCTGTTTGTTTTGTTGCTTACAAGGTATGTGCTCTTGTGACTTGGCTGGGAAGAATCTAAACAGAAATTGAGACACAGATGTAGAGAACAAATGTATGGACATCAGGGTGGAAAGTGGAGGGGGAGGGGTGGTGGTGGGATAAATTGGGAGATTGGGATTGACGTGTATACTAATATGTACAAAATGGATAACTAATAAGAAAGAATATTAGTTATAAATTATTTATAAATAATATAAATATTTATTAGTTATAAAAATAAATTAAATAAAAAACAAATATTAAAAAAATAATAAATTTTTTAAAAAAAGGATGGCGTGGTGGCTATAAGGATTTTGCTTAGTGCAGGTCTATAGCAAGTATTCAGTGAAGGACAGCTACTGGTATTGTTATTTAATCAAACTGCTTATACCAACTGTGATAACTCATTCCATTTTGAGAAATTTTAAAATAAATCTGCTTTATATGCGGGGGGAAAAAAAAACGCAGAATCTAAATCTTGCACCAAAGTACCAGCAGGTTCTGAGTTATCACCCAACAAGGTGGGTGGGTATTTTTGAGGCCTTTCATTTCCACAGTGGACCAGATGGGCAACATTCAGAATGGGACTTCGTTTGATGCTGCAGCTGCTTCAGAAGTGCCCCAGGCCTCAAGTAAATCTGAAACAAGTGGAGTCTTCACCTGGAGCATCAAAACTAATCTATCAACATAATAAATGGAACTAGCGATTATAAGATATGTATTGATATGGTAAAAATGACTTTAATACTTGTTCTGTTTCTTAACTGTTTTCGTAGGATTATATGCATTGCTTAAGGTGGCTATCTAACAGTTTTAAATGATCAGACCTTGACAAAAAATATATATTTTAAATTCTCCAACCTTATTTCCTGGCACTCCTTACATCCAACTTTTTTTTTTGAATCTTATTTTACTTATTTTTATATACAGCAGTTTTCTTATTAGTTACCTATTTTACACATATTAGTGTATATATGTCAATCCCAATTGATCCCACCACCACCCGCCACCCCCGCTTTCCCCGTTTTTGTCAATACGTTTGTTCTCTACATCTATGTCTCTATTTCTGCCTTGCAAACCAGTTCATCTCTACCATTTTTCTAGATTCCACATATATGCGTTAATATACGATATTTGCTTTTCTTTTTCTGACTTACTTCACTCTATATGAGAGTCTCTAAGTCAATCCATGTCTCTACAAATGACCCAGTTTCGTTCCTTTTTATGGCTGAGTAATATTCCATTGTATACACATTGTATCCATTCATCTGTCGATGGGCATTTAGGTTGCTTCCATGACCTGGCTATTGTAAATAGTGCTGCAATGAACATTAGGGTGCATGTGTATTTTTGAATTATGGTTTTCTCTGGGTATATGTCCAGTAGTGGGATTGCTGGGTCATATGGTAATTCTATTTTTAGTTTCTTAAGGAATCTCCATAATGTTCTCCATAGTGGCTGTATCAATTTACATTCCCACTAACAGTGCCAGAGGGTTCCCTTTTCTCCATACCCTCTCCAACATTTGTTGTTTGTAGATTTTCTGATGATGCTCATTCTAATAAATGTGGGATGATATCTCATTGTAATTTTGATTTGCATCTCTCTAATGATTAATGATGTTGAGCATCCTTTCATGTGTTTGTTGGAGATCTGTATATCTTCTTTGCAGAAATGTCTATTTAGGTCTTCTGCCCACCTATGGATTGGGTTATTTATTTTTTTGATATTGAGCTGCATTAGCTGCTTGTATATTTTGGAGATTAATTCTTTGTCAGTTGCTTCTTTTGCAAATATTTTCTCCCATTCTGAGGGTTGTCTTTTCGTCTTGTTTATGTTTTCCTTTGCTGTGCAAAAGCTTTTAAGTTTCACTAGATCTTTGTGTTTATTTTTGTTTTTATTTCCATTTCTGTAGGAGGTGGGTCAAAGAAGATCTTGCTGTGATTTATGTCAAAGAGTGTTCTGCCTATGTTTTCCTCTAAGAGTTTTATAGTGTCCTGTTTTACACTTAGGTCTTTAATCCATTTTGAGTTTATGTTTGTGAGTGGTGTAGGGAGTGTTCTAATTTCATTATTTTCCATGTAGCTTTCAAGTTTTCCCAGCACCACTTATTGAAGAGGCTGTCTTTTCTCCATTGTATATCCTTGCCTCCTTTGTCATAGATTAGTTGGCCATAGGTGCATGGGTTTATCTCTGGGCTTTCTATCCTGTTCCATTGATCTATATTTCTGTTTTTGTGCCAGTACCATATTGTCTTGATTACTGTACCATTGTAGTATAGTCTTAAGTCAGGGAGTCTGATTCCTCAGCTGTATTTTTTTTTCCCTCAGGATTGCCTTGGCAATTTGGGGTCTTTTTTGTCCACATACAAATTTTAAGATTTTTTTGTGCTAGTTCTGTAAAAAATGCCATGGGTAATTTGGTAGGGATTGCATTGAATCTGTAGATTGCTTTGGGTAGTATAGTCATTTTCACAATATTGATTCTTCCAATCCAAGAACATGGTATATATCTCAATCTGTTAGTTTCACCTTTGATTTCTTTCATCAGTGTCTTGTAGTTTTCTGCGTTCAGGTCATTTGTCTCATTAGGTAGGTTTGTTCCTAGGTATTTTATTCTTGTTGTTGCAATGGTGAATGGGATTGTTTCCTTAATTTATTTTTCTGATCTTTTGTTGTTAGTGTATAGGAATGCAAAAGATTTCTGTGCATTAACTTTGTATCCTGCAACTTTACCAATTCATTGATTAGCTCTAGTAGTCTTCTGATGGCATCTTTAGGATTATACACGTATAGTGTCATGTCATCCATGATAGTGACAGGTTTACTTCTTTTCTAATTTGTATTCCTTTTATTTCTTTTTCTTTTCTGATTGCTGTGGCTAAAACTTCCAAAACTATGTTGAATAATAGTGGTGAGAATGGACATCCTGTTATGTTCCTGATCTTACAGCAAATGCTTTCAGTTTTTCATCTTTGAGAATGATGTTTGCTGTGGGTTTGTCATATATGGCCTTTATTATGTTGAGGTAGGTTTCCTCTATGCCCATTTTCTGGAGAGTTTTTATCATAAATGAGTGTTGGATTTTGTCAAAAGTTTTTCTGCATCTACTGAGAGGATCACAGGGTTTTTAGTCTTCAATTTGTTAATATGGTGTATCACGTTAAATGGTTTGCATATATTAAAGAATCCTTGCATCCCTGGGATAAATCCCACTTGATCATCATGTATGATCCTTTTAATGCGCTTTTGGAATCTGTTTGCTAGTATTTTGTTGAGGATTTTTGCATTACCTTCATCAGTGATATTGGTCTGTAATTTTCATTTTTGGACTATCTTTTGGACTATCAGAGTGATAGTGGTCTCATTTTTGGACTATCTTTTGGACTATCAGAGTGATAGTGGTCTCATAGAATGAGTTTCGGAGTGTTCCTTTCTCTGCAATTTTTTGGAAGTTTTCATTAATTGCAAAATATTGATAACCCTCTTCAAATCAGCAAAAGTTGGGGGTTATTTATGTTCTTATAGATGTTAGATAAAAACTAACAGCTAACTTGTAAAGTCATTTCCTTTCTTATATTCCCTTTTCTTCTGTCTCATATCTGCCTTGTGGCATTTCATAGTTTGTGCATTATTTGTACACATGTCAGGTTTTATGTTGACATACTAGATACAGCCATGGCTAAAATCAGCAGTTTTCTGTCTCCACTGAAATAAAATAATTAATGGGAGATTAATATTGAAGTCAGAATATGCACAGTAATTTTCTTCAATTCATTGTCTAACAAAGACAGCTCTTCCTTCAGCAAAGAATATTCATTTCAACACATGTTAATGTTGATTCAATGGTTGAGTAATCATTTAAGGATTCAGTGAAAGCTAAAAATTTATTAAGAAACCTGTTAGTGGTGTTGAGTGGGAAAGACAGGCATCAAAGTAGTAATCATGAAAATGTATGGTGTAGCCTTACCATGGGAAACTTACATGAATGACGTGGAACTAACCAAGTCAAAGGTGAGAAAATTCCCACTGAGGAAGTGATTTGTAAGGTGAAGACTTCTGATTTATGCAGGATAAGTAGAAACTAGCGGTGGAGAGGGCTGGGGGGTTGGGCTGTATAGAAGGCTGACTAAAAATATAAATATATCACTGAACAAAATTCTGTGATCTTGGTTAAGACACTCAAAAATAGTTATTATGCCATGGTCCATTAAATGCATGATTTCTTTTGACATCAGTCTTGATTTTGTAGAAATACTTTTCAAATCTGCATTTTCTGTCAAGAATAAATCTCATTAACTGCTCCACTACAAATGGCCACTTCTGTCACTGCAGTTTTATATAGGGACAGCTATGCGTTATTAACAAGCTATGAAAAGTCACTGGCTAAATGTCACCAAAACTGAGATATAGCTGCACCTTGGGATTCATATAGCAAATGGTTTTGTTTGAATCATCTTAGACCACAAGATGTCTTGACATTTGAGCAGTGACTCTTTCCACTTTAACTTGCATTGGAGCCAGACCTCTATTATTTTAGCCATAATTTTCAACTTAAACTGTGATTGAAAGTTTTACCTTCTAAATTAAAAAGGTGAAAAAAAATCTATCCATCAAAGACCTTATCATTCATTTAATTGATGCTCACCTCCAGCCTTCTCCTCCCCCATCCCCAAACATAAGTGAGAAAGTGCAGCTATAAAATTCAAGCATCTTTAGAACTGCCAGAAATGTTTTGAGCTAACTGCCTTTCTGTTACATTAATACCTATGAGAAATGATCTTGCTGAACTACATTAAAATATATGATTGATTTTACTTTTTTTTTTATTTTGATAAAATAAATAGGTTTCATACTTTTAAAGTATGCATCTGAATATTGTTTTCCGCTCAGGGTCTAATAATATTATCAGGACATCAATCTATGTTTCCCACAAAATGTCTAAATTTATTAACAATATTTCACTGACAATATTTAATATATAATATTATGAACTTAAATTTTATTAAAATATATCATTTTAGCTTTCTACTGTGGAAGAGTCACAACAGCAATATAAAGAAAATGTAATTTTTTAAACTAATAATAATCAGGAAAAAATTACAAAACAGACATCTTAATACAGAAAGTGGTCACCAACAAAATTCTATCAAACATAACCTGCATAACTTGTAAGAAAACATGTGTACCCCAATGTATTTTATAATTTTCCTATGTGTATAGGGCAGCAAGCTATGGATGAACAATTATTAGAAACAATTACATGGATCCCCTATTTCCAAATTATCAGGAGGGAGATACATTTAGATATAAACTTTACTTTTTGTGTAGTTTCATTTTAAATTAAGAACGCAACACATAAACAACTGTAGTCTCCCCATAAAATTTAAAGATGCAATAAAGAAAAACAATTAGGGACTTCACACCTTGAAAATACCTAGACTGTGTAACTGAACTCAAGATGTCCTCTATGCAGAGGTTCTAGGATTATAGTTCGTCATTCTATAGCACGCTGTGAATATCTGTTCTGTTTTTCACAACTTAAATTTCAAAAGGAAAATGACTAATGATCAAATTAATTGGTTTCTTACAGATCTCTGTCAATTGTCTTCCATTTTATTTTAAAATATATATATAATAAAGTAAGTTATAATTGGATAATAAATTTATACATGGAAATGAAAGTAGATGATGGTGTATAACATTGGGCACACCATTGTTTTTTTAACTCATCTATGAAGGGTGATACTTAAAAAATATGAATTTACAGTATTTTCACTTTGTATTTTGCCAGGAAATACATGTGGTCAGAAGTCTGTTGCTGTCTTTAGCTCTTTGACAAGTTGAGAGCACCACTTTTATGTTTGCTTCTATTTCCTCTTCTTTATTTATTGAACAATATTCAAGTAATATTTGTCAATTACTTATTATGTATGAGACACTACTAGGTTCTCTACAATAATGAGCAAAACAGATGCTTGCAGAGATTATATTCAGATAGAAAGAGAAAAACAAAACTCACACAAAACAGTAACTCTTGCCATGGTAACTAATGGGAGATAAGACCTAGATTGTGGGTGGTGGGAAATGGGGAGATGTTTCCCTACGCCTGTTCTTTTGATAGTGAGCAGGGGGATAATCATCCTGGAACAGCAGGCTTTGCTCAGGCACAACAGGATATTTAGCCAGCTGCCCCTACGGGCTTGACTGGTTGATGGAAGCTATGCCAGGTCCTGAGAATTTTTCCAGGATTTGCAGCTCTCAGTTGGGATTCTCTGGAAACAAACTCTGAGTAAAGAGTTCCAGTGGAAGTAGTTTTTGGAGAGATATAGACAACACCTAAAGTGGAGTAAGCTGATGGAGGGAAGAGAATGCAGGGAATGAAGTTTGCATTATTATGTCAATTATTGAAGTAAGGATTAAGGTTTATTCCCTGGGCAAGTTCTGGTCAACCATGAAAAAATACACTTCAGAAATACCCCACCTGATGGGGTGAGAAAGATAAGGTACTTACACTCCATCTCCCACCAAGTATAGTCATGGGCTGTATGCTGGATTGGGGAGATGCTGAGGAAGGGAAAGAGTGTGAATTCCCCAGAATTTCTGTTCTGCCTTTCAGGGAAGAAGATTCTGAAAGCTCTCAGGCTCATAGATACAAACGCAGGCAGCTAGAAGATGATATGGCAAGGTGAAATGGTAACATCATAGCAGTGTGAGAGTTACCCCGACAGCATCTGATAGAGTGAGTTAAAATTACTTGTATTAAGTAATTACTTGTTGACTATTAATTAAAAGTCACAGACCTAAGTGGTATGTAGATTTTTGTCCAGTAGAGATGTAAATCATTTCTGTTCAGTGGAAACAAATAACTTCAAAGGTTTATTATTTATTGTTCTGTAGGACAGTAACCAGATTTGTATTTAATTTAGTAATGTTATTCTCAAATACCTGTATTAAACTTCCTATAAATATATATCTTTTCAAATTCCCTATGAACTAGTCAACATCTTCCAGGTAAGTCCTCTCATTAATTAATGAAATTAATGAATTAATTTATACTTATTTATTTTATATTGGCATGACAAACCTACTTATAGTTTTAAAAATAAAACTTAATTTGTCTGTGGCACATATTAAGTGCTCTATATATCTTACTAAATTTAATTCTCAGAATAGTACATGTAGAGAGGTTTTTATTTTATAAATGAGAATAATTGCATGTTAATAAGGTTGAGTAATTTGCCCAAGGTCACAGTTGGTAAATAATGGATATGAATTCAGATGCAAGGAAGTCTGTCTTGAGAACCTTTCATGTTTTGAGAATAACTGCACTAAACATTTTCTGATAGGAGCAGAGATCCCTCCCAGCTAAACACGCAACTACCAGAAAACTGTGCACATCCAGGCCAGAAAAGTAGCCCTTTACTTAAAAGAGTCAAATATGTTTTAATTTTTAAAAGAGTCAATTAAAACATGAAAAACTGATAATTTCCCCGAAAAATAATAAAACTAGACTTCCTTAAGTTACTAAAGTTATCTTTCTAAAACTTCAAAATTCACTAAAAATTTAGTAGTGATTATATATACTTGTAAAACAGCATATTCTGATGAAATGTCACATCACTAATAAGGGAGAATTTCTCAGTTTTCATTCTCATTAAGTCATATAAAAGCCTAAGGGAGGGAATATTTAATTGGATACCACTTCATGTGGCTACACTGTAAATTGGTCAGTTAACAATTTTTTGAACGGTTGGTAAGTGAGTTGCTCATGGTAGACTAAATTAGGCTGCTTGAACAAATCTCAGGCAGCTGAAAGTCACAAAGCCTTATTTCTTGCTTATGAGATGTGTCCAACAAAGGTCCACCAGGACCACCCTCCTTCATCATCACTCCCACTCTGGAGCAACCATCATCCAGAGTATCTGCAAAGTCTACCACCAGCACTAATCTCTCTCCCCACTGGTCACATCATTCCCAGTCAAATTCATTAGCCAAAAATATCGATGCTGCTCTACTCCGAACAGAAGTCTCTGGAAAAGGAAAACTGGAATATATAGAAAAAAAAACCTAATGAGTATTACAACATAAAACAAAGTGAGTATTCATAACTATATTTATTTCTATAATCTATATTTATCCCTCTATTTCTTTCTGTGAAAAGATACATATGAGAAATTTTAATTTATATATATATATACATAAGAATATAAATGTGACACATATGTGATAAAAATTATATAGACTTTTGGAGTTTTCATGAAGACACATTTGTGTTTTCCTGAAACTTTGTCCATTTAAATAATGTTCTGGCATTTAAACAGCATTGAATTTGGGGGTTTCAAATAATTAGTAAACTTGGAAATATGCTTTTTATAAAACAGAAAAAATAGCCTTTTGTGAGGAAAATAGGAATAAACTGAGAAAAAAATAAATGAATTAGGGAGAGATGGTAAAAGCAAAGCATAATTAAATTACAGTAAGTTGTTTGCAAAAGGGATTTATCCAAAATTGGATTTCAAACTATTATAGTTGAAAACAAATTTAGCTTTTCTTGGCTCAAAGAAGATATTTTTTTTTCCTTTACACTATATTTTAGGTTCCAGGTTTTGTATAAAATTTAGACTCAAAGAAATAGCCCTAGTCAGTATCAATATTATCATCCTCAGTTTTTTGGATGTTTCAAAATTACCATTATTCTAAAGTACATTTATATAATATTTAAATGTCTTAAATAAATGGGTTCATTAATTAAATGTGTGTAGGAATTAAAAACAAAATTTAGAAATTATTATTTCACTGACATAAGAATTACACTTAATATCTTCATGCTTAAATTTACCCAATTGTCATCATCCATTTTTACTCCCAAGAACACTTCTCTTTTTGCCCATCCTAATCTCAATCCTTGCTATTCACAGGAAACTATGCTCTTCCTGTTTTCTAAAGTTAGGCCACTGGTCTTTCCATATTTACTAACATATTATGAATGTATCCACATCTTTCATTCTAAAGAGACACCCAGATCCCCTACTTATTACCCTTCATCATTAAAGTAATCTTATTCATTGCTTCCATTTTAATTTCCCAGTTACTGCTCAATCCAAGACAACAATTTGCACCTGAATTCTTAGTTTAAATTGCTCAGATGAAATAACCAAGTCTAATTATTACAAAAAGTCAAGACTCTCTTTTAAATCCTGATTCCTTTTTGAGATTTGATGCAATAAATCATTCTCCTCTGGAAGTTTGATTCTCCCCTAACTTCCAAGACATTCTATGTTAATCTTTTGCTCCTTGTTTCTTTTGTTTCACTGGTTCCAGTTCAACCACCCACTTACTATATGTTCTTTCATTAGGCTTTAAGGTCTGTTGTCTTTTTTTCTTTCTTTCTTATAAGTTCTTGCTAAGTTATTCCACATCCAGATAAATGTTTTTTATCACCAACATTACGATGACTCCAAATTGCTCTGATAGATTTAGACCTGAATTTTGGGTTGACCCTTAATTATCCTCACTTAGATGGTCTACAGACACCTTACAATGAACCTAACACCAAATTTTTTGTCCAACTCCTTCCCCCCACAACCAGTTTCCATCTATTCAATAGGCTATATGAAAGGATTCTTCGTATTTCATCCTGTTTGGTTGAGTCCTTTGAGAGTGTCTAAAATATTTCTCAAAACTTTGCTCAATTCTGCTATATTTACTGTTACTACTTTCTTTCCTAGGACATATTAAACTTTTAACATTTTCTTCAATTTCCTGTTCCTCCATTGTAATTTTCATCATCTCCATTTTATTTTTCCAAATCCTAGATTATGTCACTCCCTCTTATATATAGCAATATATATATATATATATATAACAATAATTATGTATTATGTCACTCCCTTTCAGATAAAAGATTTCTGATGTCTCCCCACTCATGGGAAATCACTTTATATTACTTGCAGTACTCTAATCTGTAAATCCATCATGCTAGATTAGATGAGTTATAATCAATGGAAGGACAAAGGCTAGAAAGTAGATCCCCTGGCTTGTAAATACATGTGAATTCACTTTGTAAGATGAAATATATATATATTTAAGCTAAATTTATCACAAGTTATTTAAAAATCATGTGTCAGTTATCCATCACATAGTGCTACAGATTCATTCTGAGGCATAACTATTTTCCCCATATAGAGAAAGAGGAAGAGAGAGAGAGAGAGACACAGAGAGAGAGAGAGACCTAGATCCTTGTCACTTAATCCTATTCATGTACTGCACACCTCAGAATAGTGTTTTCTACAAACTAGAGAATTATTCCTTGCTCTTGACTAGATCCCAAAGGGTAGCACTGCTGAGATGGAACATAGATAAAATAGATATAAGTAGCTAAACTGCAACTTCTGAGACATTTATTAGAGAGGCTTATACATAGGAAGAAAACCAAAAAAAAAAAATTATAGCAAAAAAAACAAACAAAAACAGATATTTGCAAATGATATACCTGATAAAAGGGTAATATCCAAAATATACAAAGAATTCATACAACTTGATATCCAAAAAACAAGCAAACAAATTAAAAGATGTTCAGAGGAACTGAATGGATATTTTTCCAAAGAAGACATACAGATAGATGGTCAACAGACACAGAAAAACCATCACTAACCATCAATATGACTAACCATCAGGGAATTGCAAATTGAGATATCAGTGGGATATCACCTTACAGCTGTCAAAAAGACAACAAATAGCAAGTGTTGGTGAGGATGTGGAGAAAAAGGAACCATGGTGCACTGTTGATGGGAGGGTAAATTGGTGCAGCCATTATGGAAAACAGGATGGAGTTTCCTCAGAAAATTTAAAATAGAACTACCATATGATCTAGCAACTCCTCTTCTGGATATTTTCCCAAAGAAGACAAAAACAATAATTAGAAAAAATAAGTGCACCCTCTATGGTCATTACAGCTTTATTTACAGAAGCTAAGATATGGAAGCAACCTAAATACCCTTTAATAGATGAATGGATAAATAAAATGTGGAATATATATATATATATGTACATATATACATATATATATATAATGGAATATTTCTCCACCATAAAAATTAATGAAATCTTGCCATTTGCTACAACATGGGTGGACCTAGTGTATTATGCTAAATGAAAGTAGTCAAAGACAAAAAATATATGATTTCATCTATGTGTGGAATCTAAAAATCAAAAGAAATGAACAAAAACAAAAAAATCCACAAATGTAACAAAACTGTCATAGATGCAGAGAAAAAACAGGTGGTTGCCACAAGGGAGTGAGATGGGGGATGAGTAAAATATGTGAGGAGATTAAGAGGTACAGACATCCAGTTACAAAGTGAATGATTCATAGGGATGAAATGTACAGCATGGGGAATATAGTCAATAATAATGTAATATCTTTCTATGGTGATGAAGTTGGTCAAAAGGTACAAACTTCCAGTATAAGATAAATAAATACTAAGGATATAAGTAGAACATGATTAATATAATTAATGCAGCTTAAATGCTATATATGAAAGTTGTTAAAATAGTAAATACTGACTTCTCATCACATGGAAAAAAATTTTTTTTAATTTTGTATCTATATGTGGTGATGGATAGTCACTAAATTTATTGTGGTAATCATTTCATGACATATGTAAGTCAAATTATTATGCTGTAAACCTTAAACTCATACAGTGCTGTTTGTTGATTATATATCAATAAAACTGGAAGAAAAAAATACAATCTTTCTCAAACAATTAAAAAAAAACACAGAGATATAGTTTAGGATTAAGAACAGGACGTTCAAGAATATTGAAAGACCACTTAGTTTCTTTAGTTGTGAAAAGAAACACTAGACGTGATCACCTTTTATTTTTCCTGATTTATTTATATATACTTTGGTTAATATTACCAAAAGTTTCAGTAGATAATTTTGACATAAGCATATAGAAAAACTTTTATATTTTCCTTACATAGGTTGAGAAGTACAGCTAGTTCTACTAGAGCAGGAAAACATTTTCCATACCATTTTCTATATTTAGAAATAATAAATGTATATGTTTCTGTATACATTTTCTATATTTAATTCTATTTTTCTATACCTTTATTCTGTATTTAAATTAATTTTCTTCATCATGATATGTTTTTTATTTGCAATTGAATTTGATTATTTAAAATTTTACATCTACAGTTATGTTTTCTTTTACCACCTTAAGAGTTTGGTTTCCAAACTAGACAGTGTCTGAACATACATGAGGAGACTTCCATATCTTATATGTTCTAGATCAAGTTATATGTAATGGGAAGTGGCTGTTATATGCTTGAAATTACTCATATGTAGAATTCTTCTGACTTACACTCTTTTTTGGATGTAATGCTTTAAACTTTTCAATGTATTTTATTTTGATGTTTCATTCATATTTTTTTCTCCTTAGGATAACTGTTAATTTATATTTTTCCTGAATATTAAACATTTTCAGAGTTTTCAAATATTTTCCTCTTTCTGCCATATTATTACAGACTAAAGGGGTCCACAGATAAAGTACAATAAATTGTACAATAAATTGAAAAAAGACCTACACTAAAATAAACCATTATAAAAGTTTCAAAATCTGTGTAAAGGAGAAAATCCTAAATATTTCTGGAAAGAAAAAAAAGGTGTTAAATAATTGGAACCAAGAATAACATTTCACTTGCTAAGATAGCAATTTTATCAAAATTCTGAGGAAAATATTTCCCAAACTGGAAACAATCAAGTGTGATAGTAAGGATGTCCTTAGATGTCAAAGATTTTAAAAGAAATCAATCTCTCAAGCACCAAGCTCTGTTTGTTGTTGTTTTTGTTGTTTTCTGGATGCTAAAAGAAAAAAGAAATTATGAGCCTTGGAAGCCAGTCCACCTGGATTCTGAGGTGCTAAAAATGTAATAAATGTTTGAGGGGAACAGAATTTGCCACTCCAAACTATGTCCCTTTTGCATATTAATTATTTAAAACTGGTTATTTTCTAAGGAACAGCAGATATGGGAAAAATTCTAAAAACCAACAAGGAGTTACTCTTTTCTGAGAAACATTTGCATTTGTGAGGGAAATCTCGACTTGTAACGGTGTCTCCCTCTATCTGTACCAGAAGGGAGAGGAGGAGGACCAAATCACTGGAAACTCAATGGAAAAACAAAAGACTGGGCTTCCCTGGTGGCACAGTGGTTAACAATCTGCCTGCCAATGCAGGGGACACAGGTTCGAACCCTGGTCCAGGAAGACCCAGCATACCATGGAGCAACTAAGCCTGTGCACCACAACTACTTCGCCTGTGTTATAGAGCCTGCGAGCCACAACTACTGAGCCCATGTGCCACAACTACTGAAGCCCGCATGCCTAGAGCCCATGCTCCACAACGAGAAGCCACTACAATGAGAAGCCCATGCACCACGGTGAAGAGTAGCTCACATTGCCACAACTAGTGGAAGCCCACGTGCAGCAACAAAGACCCAATGCAGCCATAAATAAACATACTGATTTAAAAAAAAAAAAAAAGAAAGAACAAGGACTTAAATCTACATAGCAACGCGGATTTAAACTTTAAACCTTTTTGGACTCATTTCCTCTAATCTTAAATCTCAGTCAGATTCCAGGTCATGTATAGTCTGCATGCAAAGACTCATGGGCTTCTACCCCTTCCTTTACACTCCTGGTGCTTCTAATTATCAATTATCTGGATGTGTTCACTAGAATATTATCTAAGTCTTTTGCTCTCTCCCCAACTTCAATTCTTACTAAATGCTGGGGCAAAATATGCCCTTCTAAACTGAGATTCTGATCATGTTTCCATGAGTGGAATCTTTTCTAGAGGAGCTTATGGAATTAATTACAAATTCCTCAACATATTCTATTTAGATCCTTACCATCAGTGTGGTCATTTACTTTGAAAGTTACTTAACTACTTAATGCCTCAGTCCCCTTGCCCATAAACTGAGGTAATGATACAGAAGCTTTACTCATGTCAAGAGAATTAAATTATATATATATCACACATTATAAGTCCTTAATGAATGATGGCTTATTTTTATCTACATTTCTGAGTTCACATTTTAAAATGATTTAAAATAATTTACATTTTGAATTTTTAATAGTTTTACATGAATAATTTCCAACATATTGAAAAGTTGGAAAAATAGCACAATACATACCAGTAATCCCACCACAAGATTCAATAACTGTTAACATTTTGCTATATGTCTTTTGCACATGTATGTTAATGTCCAAATGCATACTTTCTAAATATTTTCAAAATAAGTTAGAGAAAATTTGACACTTTATCCTTAAATACTCCCAACATACATCTCTTAAAAATCAGGGTGCTCAGCATATTATCTGGATCATTGTCATACCTATGAAAATTAATCATAAAAAGCTCACATATTTATTCAAATCTCCCCAACTGTTCCTTTAACATATTTCATAACTGGTTTGGTTTTAGTTTAGTTTAAATATCTTACAATGTTGTCGATTACACCTCAATAAAGCTGAAAAAATCCATGTCTTCTCATACTGTAGAAATTTTCCACATAGTTTTTCAGAGCAGGTATCATCATGTTCACAGTAACCTTGACCTCACTCTTAAAATGCATTGTTTAATAGGCAAATAATTTCACTTTGTACACATGCCCTTTCTCACCATATAAAGGAAAATTTCGTACAGTTAATACACACCATTATTAAATGTATAATGCATAAAGCTGTGCAAAACAAAATGAAAAGACAACCTACAAAATGGGAGAAAATATTTGCAAATGTTGTGACTGACAAGGGATTAGTCTCCAAAATTTATAAACGGCTCATGTGGCTTAATATCATCAAAACAAACAACCCAATCAAAAAGTGGCTAGAAGACCTACATAGACATTTCTCCAAAGAAGATATACAGATGGCCAAGAAGCACATGAAAAGATGTTCAACATTGCTAATTATTAGAGAAGTGCAAATCAAAACTATAATGAGATATCACTTCTCACCAGTCAAAATGGTTATCATCAAAAAATCTACAAACAACAAATGCTGGAGAGGGTGTATAGAGAGGGGAAGCCTTCTACACTGTTGGTGGGAATGAAATGGGTACAGCTGCTATGGAGAACAGTATGGAGTTTCCTTAAAAAACTAAAAATAGAGTTCCCATATGATCCTGCAACCCCACATCTGAACATATATCCAGAGAAAAACAAGTCCGAAAGATTACAGGCACCCCGATGTTCATTAAAGCACTGTTTACAATAACCAAGATATGGAAGCAACCTAAATGTCCACTGACAGAGGAATGGATAAAGATGTGGTACATATATACAATGGAATATTATTCAGCCATAAAAAAGAATGAAATAATGCCATTTGCAGCAACATGGATGGACCTAGAGAATGTCATACTGAATGAAGTAAGTTTGACAGAGAAAGAGGAATATTGTATGATATTGCTCATATGTGGAATCTAAAAAGAAATGATACAAATGAACTTATTTACAAAACAGAAACAGACTCCCCGACTTGGAGAATAAAATTATGGTTCGTTCTCTAAGGGGAAGGGTGAGAGGGAGGTATAGTTAGGGAGTTTAGGATTGACATGTACACACTGCTATATTTAAAATGGATAACAAACAAGGACCTACTGTATAACACAGGGAACTTTGTTCAATATTATGTAACAACCTAATGGGAAAATAATTTGAAAAAGAATAGATACATGTATATGTATAACTGAATCACTTTGCTCTACACCTGAAAATATCACAACATTGTTAATCAATGATATTCCAATATAAAATAAAAAGTTAAAAAAATCTATTTCTGAAAAAAAAGTTGTACAAAAATGAGATTAATATATAATATGACAAGTTTACTGAATGTAAAATAAATAAATGGGTTTATACAATAACTTTTCTGTATATTTCCACCCTATGTAAATATATACATAGACTTACATACCTATGTGTGTTTCAATGTGATTGCTTAAAGGCCTCGATACTTTTTCATGATGAAGGGCCATAAAAATTTTTAATGGAAATTTTCAGAGCAGTTATTGCTACTTACTCATGATACAAAAACAATAAACTTAACAGTATAACCATAGATTGTTTTATTTTGACTTGTTTCTTATCCTCTGTAACCCAGATTGAATTTGTTCAGAAAACACACTGAAATGAAGTTTTCCAGAAATTCCTAAGAAATAATAATTTTTGAAATATTGAATTTTTCTTTAAAAAGATTCTCTAGGTCACATGCTAAGTCAATTCTAAAAATATCATAGCTGCAGAATTAACATGTAGGGATGTCTTAGGCAGTGAAAGTCAAGTGGAGGTTAACGATGCATAACCAAAGTCGAATCTGGAATTCTACAAATATGGTGCAGCTTGAATGTGAGAAAAATGAGGCTGCTATGTGGAAATTGGGTTCATTGTGTCTTTCTAAAATAGAATCATATCACTGTTATTACCAACAGGTACTTAGTAATTACTAGACACACCATTCTATGGGCTTTTTAAAAATTATGTCATTTAATTCTCAGTACAAGCCTATGTAATGTTATTGTTATCTCTACTCTTTAAGTGGAAAATTCAGTAACAAACAGATTAAGTAATTTTCCCAAAGCTCAACTGATATTGAATGCAGGCAAGAATTTCAGCCCAGGTATTCTTGCTCTGTGGTCCATACTCTTAAACATCAGGTTACCTGGTATCTAGTCCCAAACATCTCTCCTTTGTATTCAACTAAACCAAATGGACACACACACACACACACACACACACACACACACACACACACACTCACGCACATGCACATGCACATACACTTATGCTTTTTCCTTTTTTTTTGGTTTGCTTTTGTTTTCTATGCACAGAACATTTCTTGAGAAATATTGCATAATTCATGTCTAGATGGATCTGTTCCTTTATAACCACCACCTGTGTAATATTATTGTTACATGAAATATGCTAAGCTTTATGTAAAATTTAGATAAAATTAAACAAAACTAAGTTAAATTAGATAAAAATTTGTAAGTACTCACAGCCTCCCATTTTCTTCCCATTCCCTTTAATAAAAATTAGATAAGTTAGACATAGTATATTTTGTTGTATTAATGGGAATAATGGGTACAGGTGCTTAAATCAAGAAGTTATAAAACATAAGACTGATTTAAATTAGTAAAGACTTGGAGAAAGAGGGTCATAAGGCCTGTGAGACAGGAAAGCAGAAGTTTTGAGAAGAATGAACAAAATAGATGAGTTAATCGAACATCTTTCATGTAATCTCTGAGTTTCAAGGTGTGATACCCCTTATGTTGACACTCTCAGAACATCAATTGTAAAGATCTATATAACTCTGCACACTGATCATGAACTGTATTTACATTTCCTTAGCACCTTGTTCACAATGGAGCTCCTCTTTACTCAGGACAAAAAATAGTGGTGATTTAAAGAATCAAATAACGTTCAAAATATCAATCAAGAAAATGTGAGAGTTCTGAATTTAAAACTAATAGGTCGTCACCTAGCATCATTCTACCAACACAAATACAAGGAGACTGATATTTACATGAAAGGATACTGCACATCACAAAAGAGAATCCCACTTGCTTACATGATGCTCCCTCCAGGGCATAGGTGGGGAGACAGCCTTTGACTTCACGTTGCCGTGTTTCTGTGGAACATTTATGTAGGTGCTAGCTTGAATTATGGTCGGGACAACTTATTTTATAGTTCAAAAGCAGCGCCTGGTTTTCATTTTATGAAATAATATAGTTGTTGCCACCTCTAATAAACCTGAACGTTACTCAGGGCTTTTGTGCCTGATGTCTAAGGACAGAGAAAAAGTATTGCTTTGAAAAATATTGTACTGTAAGATGGAGATACAGGGATTTCTGTAGAAAATAAAATTTTCTGACAAGGCCATCTCATCTCAGCAAGATGTGAACCAGATGTTCATTCTGTATTTAGACACATTACTAATAATTAAAGACATTGTTGTCTTCAACAACTGATTGCACCAGTCTTTGATTTACACGAAAATAGATAAAGGCTTTAAGACAGCTGCTTCAAGCAGAAAACAGCATCACATTTTATTTTTTTTTATATTTTTTTTTAATTTTAGAATTTTATTTATTTTTATACAGCAGTTTCTTTTTAGTTATCCACTTTATACATATTAGTGTATATATGTCAATCCCAATCTCCCAATTCATCCCACCACCACCACCCCAATCACATTTTAATAGACGAATTTAGGAACTCCTATTTTCAGAAATCAGAAAATATTTCTTTGTATTAAGACAATTGACACTTTTTAAAAAGCTTTCTGTCCTAAACTTACAGTTTTGTACATTATAGCATATATATGTGTGCAAACAGTTATTTGCAGACAGTTGAATTTTGCCATTGAGGTTCCGGAAGGAGAAAAAATACTGAAAATTGCAATCCATGGATTTATGTATTATATACATGTCAAGATGTAAATCTGTTCAATTTGTCAAAGGAGTCTACTATGATCATGACCATTAACCAAGAAACATTATGTATGACATAGTCCTAGGTGTCACTGAAAATGTTGAAAAAAATATAATGCATCAGTTCATTTATTTGTTTAGTTTAATTCTTTAGAAACAAGATAAATATAAAATATTTATCCAACGGTATAAGAATTAATGAGGGAGGTGTTATGGCATAAAATATGGTACCATGTGTAAAATAGTATAAGAATAATAAAGTAAATAGGGAGAGGAGGCTGGACTGAATATTTCCTTTGTGTCTATGAGTAGATGGTCAGGGCAGGGAGACAATTATCATGGAAGTCTTATGGAGGTGCTTTCAAAATCGATTGTGTTTTATTCATTTTATAACTTTAGTTTGGAGCACAGTGCTTAGGTCATGGTAGGTACTTTATAACTATGATGGTAAATAAATAACTGGATGGATACACAAAACAAGTTTTAAAGAATGAATCCAAACTAGAAAATTTGGTAAAAAATGTAAATATTATTCTGAACATGTTATTCCATAACATGAAAAAAGTCTTGTGTAAATGTATGCAAGTGAAAAAAGGTGTGTGTGGATGTGATACAAGAAACATTCTTAATTTGGTTCAACTAGAGTTTCTATGGGAAGAATAGCATATGAGGCACACAGAGTAGGTGAAACACACATTATAGTGTACCTTGATTAAGGAGAGAAGGGGGCTGGCAGAAATATGATGCGTCTATTTCAGAAGGATAGCTCCAGAAGCGGTGAGAGAGTGATTTGATGGTGGTGAAGATAAAGGGGAAAAAGCTCCTCATGGTGGTAATGGGAATTTCATGTTGAGAAAAAATTAAGATGCAACAAAAAGAAGACATGAAAAAGGCCATTTCTAGGACAATAATTTCTAAAGGAGTTAGAGAAATATCGAAATTGTGAATTAATATTCTGGAAACAGGGAATGAACCCAGTGAAATTTCTGAATCCTATGTGTATTTATCCAAAAATAGCACCAACTCTGCAAGTGCTTATACCAAAAAGTTGCAAATTACAAGAGCAACTCCATTATTAGTGCTACCAGTGTCATTAGTCATTTTGTGAACAAAACATGTATTCATCTCTCTTGCAGCTTGTTTCAAAGACTGGAAAGGCTAGGGTATTTCGGGACCAATGCCCTGGAAAAGAAATGGAAAGACTCTAAGGTGAAACAGAAGGTAACTGTGTAACAACAGGGCCAAATTCTCCAAGGCAACGCAGTGAAGCACTGTGTGTTTCAAAGGATCAGATTCATAAAGCCACACATCAAAACTACTGTTAGAACAAGAAGTTATGAAAGCGTCCCCAACACCACAGACACGCTCAAAATATTCATAAACCAAAGCAAACCAGGTTAAAGCACCCAATGTTGCCATCCATCTTTTTTTTTTTTTTTTTTTTTTTGCGGTATGCGGGCCTCTCACTGTTGTGGCCTCTCCCGTTGCGGAGCACAGGCTCCGGACGCGCAGGTTCAGTGGCCATGGCTCACGGCCCCAGCCGCTCCGCGGCATGTGGGATCTTCCCGGACGGGGACACGAACCTGTGTCCCCTACATCGGCAGGCAGACTCTCATCCACTGCACCACCTGGGAAGCCCGCCATCCACCTTTTGAATTGTAAAACAGACAAGGGGAATGCATTTTGAAAATGAGGGCACCTGATGTGCCCTTTACCACATCTTTCACATCAGGCCTGTGGTCTTTATTGTGTGATTTCGCCTAGTAGAGTACTTTTTAGGAATGCATGTGCCACACAGCAGAACTGACTCTACCCCTGAACTTGACCAGGTAACATGAACCTCTCTAATACTGCTTCCTCTTCTTTAAAAAGGAGAGAAGGGTGGTATCCATCTCATAGGGCTGTTGAAGAATTAAAGAAAAGGATGTATCATACACTAGGCCTTTAGTACACACCATGGGACATCAGAGCACTTAATGCACGTTACATGTTGTAGGAAGCAGAAGAACAGCCCTCAAAGGTGTCTGCACACTATCCCTGGAATACCTTTTGTTATGTGGAAAAATGGACTTTGCAAATGTAAGCAAGCTCTTGAACCTTCAAATAAGGAGAGTATCCTGGATTACATGGGTGGGCCCAGTGTAACCATATGAACCCTTAAAAGCTGAGAACTTTCTCAGGCTGGAGTCAGAGAGATGCAGCAGATGGAGAAGTCAGAGAGGTCCAGGAGAAGGACCTGACACATCCTTGGTGATTTGAAGGTGGAGGGAGGATGTGAAGTGGGATGAAGGAGGCCTTAAGCAGAGGCCCCAGAGTGACAGCAGCAAGGAAACGGGAAGCTCAGCAAGGTAAGACACTGGATTCTGCTGATAACCTGAATGAGGCTGCTGCAGACTCTTCCCAGCAGCTGACACTTTGATTTTGATCCTGTGGAAAGTGAAGCAGAGAAACCAAACTAGCCCACCCATTCTTCTGAGTTGTGGCATAATATGTTTGGAATGTTTAAGTGCTAAGCTTGTGGTGATTCACTATGGCAACAACAGAAAACTAATGTAGGCATTGTTATTGTTATTATTATTAAATACTTACAGTTCTTATAAAGAGTAGATTGTTACTGGGTAAGAAAAAATATCATTTTTAACCAAATTGTAGTTACTAAACGGAACCTTCTTTAGGGTCATCCCTTTTAAACTTTAGCTACGGATAAGGTATATGGACTGAATTTCTTGTAAAAATATCAATCATTTAACACATTTCATTAAAAAAAATAATGTTTTGGGACCTAAAAGATTTTCTCCATATAAGAGATTCCTTTAAACCTACATTCAAACCTGAATATAGTCATTATTTTAAGTTTTAAAATTTAACCATTCAGTCATCAGTTACTAACTTGAATAGTAGCAGGAAAGGAACGGAGAAAAAGCTCCAGAGAAAAGACCTTGGGAAGAAGGGAAGGGCACTCCAGGCAAACTTTATTTGCCCCCAGATTAGTTTTGGGGCAGTAGTTCTTTATGCTTCACTAAACTTTGCTGTTCATGTGTCAGTCAGTCCTGAATCTTGCAGTTGGAAGGATAATAAAAAGGAATAATAAGCCTATGGAATAGAGTCCTACTGCAGCTGTAACGAATTACTACACAATTTAGATCTTAAAACAACAGAAATTTATTATCTTACAGTTCTGGAGGTTTGAAGTCCAAAATGAGCCTCCCTGGGGTAAACTCAGGAGGCTCTGGCAGAGAATCTGTTTCTTTATGTCTTCCCACTTGTAGAGGCAGCCAGCATTCCTAGGCTCCTGGGCCCTTCCTCCACATTCACAACTAGCAGGTGGCACCTCCAAATCGCTCTCTGACTGTGCTTCTATCAGCACAGCTCTTCTCACTCCAACCCTTCTGATTCCCCTGTGTAAGGACGCTTGTCTTGTAAATCCAGGCACTCTTCCCATCTCAGATCCTCAATTAGCTATATCAGCAATGTCTCTTTTGCATATTAACACACTCTGAGATGAGGATGTGAATATCTTTGGAAAGCCATTATTCTGCTTACCACAGCCTGATATAACAAACATATTTCTAATAAAACATTCATCTCTAACATAATTGTAACAGCAATAATATTTTGCAAATTATTCAACAGTTACATTGCAGTTTCTCCTCTTATATCATGTCTCCTTGCAGCCTCGTGGAGGTTTTTTTTTTTTAATTTGTTTTTGTTTTTGCTTTTGCTTCATATGTAGACAGGACTTTTTTAGGTAAGACAGATCAGCTAGTAAAAAAGGATAGGTTCTAGAAGAAGACCATATTAGTAAGAGGAAAAAAAAAATACCAGTATATTTGGGGACTTCTCCAAAACAAGGCTAGTTGTACCCCACTCCACACACAATCTGTCTTTATTTCTATCAACCTATCGATCAATCCATTTTCTGTCTATAAAATAATTTTCAAAATGATTTTTGGTACCTCTTTTGGTGTTCTATTTAAGTGCTTAAATGTACAAAGATTTGTTTACATTTTATGAGAGCCTAAATAATGTATGGTGAGCTTATTCCATATCACTAAACATATTTTTAGAGATCTAAAACCAGTCAGCATTTCTGTAAACTAAACGAAATGTAATAAATAATTCTAATATTCTCTAAGCCGAATATTCCAATTTATCATTTCATTCTACAACTACTCATCAAGTGCCTACAAAGTGGCAGGTACTATCCTCGGCATTGTTGATTTAGTACCACAGAAAATACCAATGACAAAACAGACACAAGCATCTGTCCTTAAGGAGCTTACATTCCAGTAAGGAAGCTGGGTAATCGATCAATCAATCAATTAAACAAATAAGTAAAATCTCTCCTAATTCTAAGTGGTAAAGGAGAATGGGGGAAAATGGGGAAGAGGTTCTAGGGGAAGGTGGGTTCCAGAGAAAACTGCAATTTTAAATAGGGTGGTCATGGAAGACCTTGCTGAGAAGGTAACATCTGAACGAAGTAAACAGATGTATGGGATCAAATCTTGATTTGAATTTCTGGATAAAAGTCCTAGGAAGAGGAAGTGCAAAGTCTCAGAGCATCAAATGAGACTTTTTCGAGAAACTTCACTCCATCTTTCGACCAATGTTGATTGATGCCCTGGTGGGCCAGGCAGTCTTACACACGCTGGGAACACATCAGTGGACAGAACAAGTCCCCTTGCTTCCAGCTTACATTCCCAGGGGAAGATGACTTTCTTTCAAACTAATTCATTCTACTCTACCCACCATCTTTTTGAAAATGAGGTTAAATTATACACCATGCTCCTAAATTTTCCTATTAATGAAAGAAGAATAGTTTGCTAACCTTAAAAGAGATTAGCTTTTAGAGAGTATTTAGCTAAAAAGTATAGAGTACTAAGAATGATTTTTATAGGAATAAGTTTGGCTATACAATGATCACAATCCTGTTTTAGTTTTCTGATTGTTAGTTTGAATTTTGGTTCCATTGTACCTAGGCCTTACATTTGTTCCTAAGTTGGAACCTGATAACATTCAGAACAAAACTTATTTTATGAAGAAGACTTCCTAGAGTCTAATACCCAGTAAATGTAGTTAGTTTCTTCAAATGTTACATGGTTTTCAGAGTAATGCGTGTTGCACAAATAAAATAAATCATAGATTTTTGGGAGAAGCTAAAGTGTTGTCAACTGGGCTGTAAATGTTTCAACATAATAAACAGTGTAGTAGAATAGAAATGGCTCCACAGTTGGAGATTTCAGTTTGTGATGGACTGAAAAAAAGATCTGCTTTAGGTAGGAAAGAAAACAGAGCACTGGGTTCATTTTCAACAATGGAGATGGTCTAAAAGAAATAGCATATATTAGGATTGTCAGTTGACAGATGGTCAGACTGTATATAATAAACTCAAAAGATATTTTGACAAGAAAGGGAATGGATCTGACAGTTCACAAATCAGAATCCCAGGCAGCACAGATGAGAAAATATAATTGAATGTGTGCTAAGCTGATGCATAGTTAATTTTTCACAGCCCAAGGCAAGAGAGTATGGGAGACGGACAGGAGTATTAGCAGGTTTGATAAAAGAAAGAGGCAGAGTAGGGGTAAAGCAAATAAAAATAGAAAGAAGGCAACATTCTATCACACAAAAAATTATTTTATTTTCAGTAACTTACTAGAAAAACCAAACTGAACCTTGCAATTCTGAATATATTCAAAGTTATCATTTTGAACAACACAGGGCTAGATTTAAATACTAGTATACTTTACGTAAAAATATAATATCTCTTGGCTCTCGAAGGGAAGATGGCGGAAGAGTAAGACGCGGAGATCACCTTCCTCTCCACAGATACACCAGAAATACATCTACATGTGGAACAACTCCTGCAGAACACCTACTGAAGGCTGGCAGAAGACCTCAGACCTCCCAAAAGGCAAGAAACTCCCCACGTACCTGGGTAGGGCAAAAGGAAAAAAGAATAAACAGAGACAAAAGAATAGGGACGGCACCTGCACCAGTGGGAGGGAGCTGTGAAGGAGGAAAAGTTTCCACACACTAGGAAGCCCCTTCGCGGGCGGAGACTGCGGGAGGCGGAGGGGGGAGCTTCGAAGCCGCGGAGGAGTGCACAGCAACGGGTGCGGAGGGCAAAGCGGGGAGATTCCCGCACAGAGGATCGGTGCCGACCGGCACTCACCAGCCCGAGAGGCTTGTCTGCTCACCCGCCGGGACGGGCGGGGCTGCGAGCTGAGGCTCTGAGGCTAGGGTTTCGGTTTCGGACGGAGCGCAGGGAGAGGACTGGGGTTGGCGGCTTGAACATAGCCTGAAGGGGTTAGTGCACCACAGCTAGCCGGGAGGGAGTCCGGGAAAAAGCCGGCACCTGCCGAAGAGGCAAGAGACTTTTTCTTCCCTCTTTGTTTCCTGGTGCGTGAGGAGAGGGGTTTAAGAACGCTGCTTAAAGGAACTCCAGAGACGGGCGCGAGCCGCGGCTAAAAGCGCGAACCCCAGTGACGGGCGCGAGCCGCGGCTGAAAGCGCGGACCCCAGAGACGGGCGCGAGCCGCGGCTGAGGGCGCGGACCCCAGAGGCGGGCGCGAGCCGCGGCTGAGGGCGCGGACCCCAGAGATCGGGCGCGAGCCGCGGCTGAGGGCGCGGACCCCAGAGACGGGCGCGAGCCGCGGCTGAGGGCGCTGACTCCAGAGACGGGCGCAAGCCGCGGCTGGAGGCGCGGACCCCAAGGCGGGCGGGAGACGTTGGGGCTGCTGCTGCCGCCACCAAGGGGCCTGTGCGCGAGCGCAGGTCGCTCTCCACTCCCCTCTTCCGCGGAGCCTGTGCAGCCCGCCACTGCCGGGTTCCCGGGATCCGGAGACGACTTCCCCGGGAGAGCGCACGGCGGGCCTCGGGCTGGTGCAGAGTCACGCCGGACTTTGCCGCCGCAGGCCCGTCCCGCATTCCGTGACCCTCCCTCCCCGCCGCCGGCCTCCGTACGCCAGAACCCCCGAATCAGCGGCTCCTTTAACCCCGTCCTGTCTGAGCAAAAAACAGACGCCCTCCAGCGACCTACACGCAGAGGCAGGGCCAAATCCAAAGCTGAGCCCCTGGGAGCTGTGAGAACAAAGAAGAGAAAGGGAAATCTCTCCCAGCAGCCTCAGAAGCAGCGGATTAAAGCTCCACAATCAACTTGATGTACCCTGCATCTGTGGAATACATGAATAGACAGCCAATCATCCCAAATTAAGGAGGTGGACTTTGGGAGCAAGATCTATGATTTTTCTCCCTATTCCTCTTTTTGTGAATGTGTATGTGTATGCTTCTGTGTGAGATCTTGTCTGTATAGTCTTGCTTCCACCATTTGTCCTAGGTTCTATCCGTCCATGGTTTTTTCTTAAAATTTTTTTTCTTAATAATCAATTTTAATTTTAAGAACGTTATTATACTTTACCTTCGTCCTTTCTTTCTTTCTTTCTTTCCTTCCTTCCTTCCCTCCTTTAGACAACGAATCATCCCAAATTGAGGAGGTGGTCTCTGACAGCAAGATTTATGATTTTTCCCCCTTTACCTCTTTTTGTGAGGGTGTATGTGTACGCTTCTGTGTAAGACTTTGTCTGTATAGCTTTGCTTCCAACATTTGTCCTAAGGTTCTATCCGTCCCCTTTTTTTTTTTTTTTCTAATTAAGAATTTTTAAATTCAATAACTTTATTATACTCTATTTTATTTTTACTGTATCTTCTTTCTGTTTTCCCTTCTTTCCCTCCTTCCTTCCTTCCTCCCTCCCTCCTTTCGTTCCTTCTTGCCTTCTTTCCTTCCTTGCTTCTTTCTTTCTTCCTTCCTTCCTTCCTTCCTTCCCTCCTTCCTTCCCTCCTTTAGACAACGAATTATCCCAAATTGAGGAGGTGGTCTCTGACAGCAAGATTTATGATTTTTCCCCCTTTAACTCTTTTTGTGAGGGTGTATGTGTACGCTTCTGTGTAAGACTTTGTACAGCTTTGCTTCCAACATTTGTCCTAAGGTTCTATCCGTCCTTTTTTTTTTTTTTTTTTTCTAATTAAGAATTTTTTAATTCAATAACTTTATTATACTCTATTTTATTTTTACGGTATCTTCTTTCTGTTTTCCCTTCTTTCCCTCCTTCCTTCCTTCCTCCCTCCCTCCTTTCGTTCCTTCTTGCCTTCTTTCCTTCCTTGCTTCTTTCTTTCTTCCTTCCTTCCTTCCTTCCTTCCCTCCTTCCTTCCCTCCTTTAGACAACGAATTATCCTAAATTGAGGAGGTGGTCTCTGACAGCAAGATTTATGATTTTTCCCCCTTTACCTCTTTTTGTGAGGGTGTATGTGTACGCTTCTGTGTAAGACTTTGTCTGTACAGCTTTGCTTCCAACATTTGTCCTAAGGTTCTATCCGTCCTTTTTTTTTTTTTTTTCTAATTAAGAATTTTTTAATTCAATAACTTTATTATACTTTATTTTATTTTTACTGTATCTTCTTTCTTTTTGTTTTTCCCTCTTTCCCTCCTTCCTTTCTCCCTCCCTCCCTCCCTCCTTTCTTTCCTTCTTGCCTTCTTTCCTTCTTTGCTTCTTTCTTTCTTTCTTCCTTCCTTCCTTCCTTCCTTCCCTCCTTCCTTCCCTCCTTTCCTTCTTTCTTTCCTCATACGTCTACTAATTCCCTCTACTTTTTCTCCCTTTTATTCTGAGCCGAGTGGATGAAAGGCTCTTGGTGCTCCAGCCAGGAGGCAGGGCTCTCCCTCTGAGGTAGGAGAGCCAACTTCAAGACACTGGTTCACAAGAGACCTCCCAGCTCCAGATAATATCAAACGGCGAAAATCTCCCAGAGACCTCCATCTTAACACCAGCACCCAGCTTCACTCAACGACCAGCAAGCCACAGTACTGGACAACCTGTGCCAAACAACTAGCAAAACAGGAACACAACCCCACCCATTAGCAGAGAGGCTGCCTAAAATCATAATAAGGCCACAGACACCCCAAAACACACCACCAGACGTGAACCTGCCCACTAGAGAGACAAGATCCAGCCTCTTCCACCACAACACAGGCACTAGTCCCCTCCACCAGGAAGCCTACACAACCCACTGAACCAACCTTAGCCACTGGAGACAGACATCAAAAACAGCAGGAACTACGAACCTGCAGCCTGCAAAAAGGAGACCCCAAACACAGTAAGATAAGCAAAATGAGAAAACAGAAAAACACACAGCAGATAAAGGAGCAAGATAAAAATGCACCAGACCTAACAAATGAAGAGGAAATAGGCAGTCTACCTGAAAAAGAATTCAGAATAATGATAGTAAGGTTGATCCGAAATCTTGGAGATAGAATGGACAATAGATTGGACAAAATGCAAGAATCAGTTAACAAGGACCTAGAAGAACTAAAGATGAAACAAGCAATGATGAACAACACAATAAATGAAATTAAAAATTCTCTAGATGGGATCAATAGCAGAATAACTGAGGCAGAAGAACGGATAAGTGACCTGGAAGATAAAATAGTGGAAATAACTACTGCAGAGCAGAATAAAGAAAAAAGAATGAAAAGAACTGAGGACAGTCTCAGAGACCTCTGGGACAACATTAAACGCACCAACATTCGAATTATAGGGGTTCCAGAAGAAGAAGAGAAAAAGAAAGGGACTGAGAAAATATTTGAAGAGATTATAGTTGAAAACTTCCCTAATATGGGAAAGGAAATAGTTAATCAAGTCCAGGAAGCACAGAGAGTCCCATACAGGATAAATCCAAGGAGAAATACGCCAAGACACATATTAATCAAACTGTCAAAAATTAAATACAAAGAAAGCATATTAAAAGCAGCAAGGGAAAAACAACAAATAACACATAAGGGAATCCCCATAAGGTTAACAGCTGATCTTTCAGCAGAAACCCTACAAGCCAGAATGGAGTGGCAGGACATACTGAAAGTGATGAAGGAGAAAAATCTGCAACCAAGACTACTCTACCCAGCAAGGATCTCATTCAGATTTGATGGAGAAATAAAAACCTTTACAGACAAGCAAAAGCTGAGAGAGTTCAGCACCACCAAACCAGCTTTACAACAAATGCTAAAGGATCTTCTCTAGGCAAGAAACACAAGAGAAGGAAAAGACCTATAATAACGAACCCAAAACAATATAGAAAAATGGGAATAGGAACATACATATCGATAATTACCTTAAATGTAAATGGACTAAATGCTCCCACCAAAAGACACAGATTAGCTGAATGGATACAAAAACAAGACCCTTACATATGCTGTCTACAAGAGACCCACTTCAGACCTAGAGACACATACAGACTAAAAGTAAGGGGATGGAAAAAGATATTCCATGCAAATGGAAACCAAAAGAAAGCTGGAGTAGCAATTCTCATATCAGACAAAATAGACTTTAAAATAAGGACTATTAAAAGAGACAAAGAAGGACACTACATAATGATCAAGGGATCGATCCAAGAAGAAGATATAACAATTGTAAATATTTATGCACCCAACATAGGAGCACCTCAATACATAAGGCAAATACTAACAGCCATAAAAGGGGAAATTGACAGTAACACATTCATAGTAGGGGACTTAAACACCCCACTTTCACCCATGAACAGATCATCCAAAATGAAAATAAATAAGGAAACACAAGCTTTAAATGATACATTAAACAAGATGGACTTAATTGATATTTATAGGACACTCCATCCAAAAACAACAGAATACACATTTTTCTCAAGTGCTCACGGAACATTCTCCAGGATAGATCATATCTTGGGTCACAAATCAAGCCTTGGCAAATTTAAGAAAATTGAAATTGTATCAAGTATCTTTTCTGACCACAACGCCATGAGACTAGATATCAATTACAGGAAAAGATCTGTAAAAAATACAAACACATGGAGGCTAAACAATACACTACTTAATAATGAAGTGATCACTGAAGAAATCAAAGAGGAAATCAAAAAATACCTAGAAACAAATGACAATGGAGACACAACGACCCAAAACCTGTGGGATGCAGCAAAAGCAGTTCTAAGGGGGAAGTTTATAGCAATACAAGCCCACCTTAAGAAGCAGGAGACATCTAGAATAAACAACCTAACCTTGCACCTCAAGCAATTAGAGAAAGAAGAACAAAAAAACCCCAAAGCTAGCAGAAGGAAAGAAATCATAAAAATCAGATGAGAAATAAATGAAAAAGAAATGAAGGAAACAATAGCAAAGATCAATGAAACTAAAAGCTGGTTCTTTGAGAAGATAAACAAAATAGATAAACCACTAGCCAGACTTATCAAGAAAAAAAGGGAGAAGACTCAAATCAATAGAATTAGAAATGAAAAAGGAGAGGTAACAACTGACACTGCAGAAATAAAAGAGATCATGAGAGATTACTACAAGCAACTCTATGCCAATAAAATGGACAATCTGGAAGAAATGGACAAATTCTTAGAAATGCACAACCTGCCAAGACTGAATCAGGAAGAAATAGAAAATATGAACAGACCAATCACAAGCACTGAAATTGAAACTGTGATTAAAAATCTTCCAACAAAGAAAAGCCCAGGACCAGATGGCTTCACAGGCGAATTCTATCAAACATTTAGAGAAGAGCTAACACCTATCCTTCTCAAACTCTTCCAAAATATAGCAGAGGGAGGAACACTCCCAAACTCATTCTACGAGGCCACCATCACCTTGATACCAAAACCAGGCAAGGATGTCACAAAGAAAGAAAACTACAGACCAATATCACTGATGAACATAGATGCAAAAATCCTCAACAAAATACTAGCAAACAGAATCCAACAGCACATTAAAAGGATCATACACCATGATCAGGTGGGGTTTGTTCCAGGAATGCAAGGATTCTTCAATATACGCAAATCTATCAATGTGATAAACCATATTAACAAACTGAAGGAGAAAAACCATATGATCATCTCAATAGATGCAGAGAAAGCTTTTGACAAAATTCAACACCCATTTATGATAAAAACCCTGCAGAAAGTAGGCATAGAGGGAACTTTCCTCAACATAATAAAGGCCATATACGACAAGCCCACAGCAAACATCATCCTCAATGGTGAAAAACTGAAAGCATTTCCACTAAGATCAGGAACAAGACAAGGGTGCCCACTCTCTCCACTCTTATTCAACATAGTTTTGGAAGTTTTAGCCACAGCAATCAGAGAAGAGAAGAAAATAAAAGGAATACAAATCGGAAAAGAAGAAGTAAAGCTGTCACTGTTTGCAGATGACATGATCCTATACATAGAGAATCCTAAAGATGCTACCAGAAAACTACTAGAGCTAATCAATGAATTTGGTAAAGTAGCAGGATACAAAATTAATGCACAGAAATCTCTGGCATTCCTATATACTAATGATGAAAGATCTGAAAGTGAAATCAAGAAAACACTCCCATTTACCATTGCAACAAAAAGAATAAAATATCTAGGAATAAACCTACCTAAGGAGACAAAAGACCTGTATGCAGAAAACTATAAGACACTGATGAAAGAAATTAAAGATGATACAAATAGATGGAGACATATACCATGTTCTTGGATTGGAAGAATCAACATTGTGAAAATGACTCTACTACCCAAAGCAATCTATAGATTCAATGCAATCCCTATCAAACTACCACTGGCATTTTTCACAGAACTAGAACAAAAAATTTCGCAATTTGTATGGAAACACAAAAGACCCCGAATAGCCAAAGCAATCTTGAGAACAAAAAAAGGAACTGGAGGAATCAGGCTCCCTGACTTCAGACTATACTACAAAGCTACAGTTATCAAGACAGTATGGTACTGTCACAAAAACAGAAATATAGATCAATGGAACAGGATAGAAAGCCCAGAGATAAACCCATGCACATATGGACACCTTATCTTTGATAAAGGTGGCAGGAATGTACAGTGGAAAAAGGACAGCCTCTTCAATAAATGGTGCTGGGAAAACTGGACAGGTACATGTAAAAGAATGAAATTAGAACACTCCCTAACACCATACACAAAAATAAGCTCAAAATGGATTAAAGACCTAAATATAAGGCCAGAAACTATCAAACTATTAGAGGAAAACATAGGCAGAACACTCTATGACATAAATCACAGCAAGATTCTTTCTGACCCACCCCCTAGAGTAATGGAAATAAAAACAAAAATAAACAAATGGGACCTAATGAAACTTAAAAGCTTTTGCACAGCAAAGGAAACCATAAACAAGACCAAAAGACAACCCTCAGAATGGGAGAAAATATTTGCAAATGAAGCAACTGACAAAGGATTAATCTCCAAAATTTACAAGCAGCTCATGCAGCTCAACAACAAAAAAACAAACAACCCAATCCAAAAATGGGCAGAAGACCTAAATAGACATTTCTCCAAAGAAGATATACAGACTGCCAACAAACACATGAAAGAATGCTCAACATCATTAATCATTAGAGAAATGCAAATCAAAACTACAATGAGATATCATCTCACACCAGTCAGAATGGCCATCATCAATAAATCTAGAAACAATAAATGCTGGAGAGGGTGTGGAGAAAAGGGAACCCTCTTGCACTGCTGGTGGGAATGTGAATTGGTTCAGCCACTATGGAGAACAGTATGGAGGTTCCTTAAAAAACTACAAATAGAACTACCATATGACCCAGCAATCCCACTACTGGGCATATACCCTGAGAAAACCGAAATTCAAAAAGAGTCATGTACCAAAATGTTCATCGCAGCTCTATTTACAATAGCCCGGAGATGGAAACAACCTAAGTGCCCATCATCGGATGAATGGATAAAGAAGATGTGGCACATATATACAATGGAATATTACTCAGCCATAAAAAGAAACGAAATTGAGCTATTTGTAATGAGGTGGATAGACCTAGAGTCTGTCATACACAGTGAAGTAAGTCAGAACGAAAAAGACAAATACAGTATGCTAACACATATATATGGAATTTAAGAAAAAAAAAATGTCATGAAGAACCTAGGGGTAAGGCAGGAATAAAGATGCAGACCTCCTAGAGAACGGACTTGAGGTTATGGGGAGGGGGAAGGGTGAGCTGTGACGGGGCGAGAGAGAGTCATGGACATATACACACTAACAAACGTAGTAAGGTAGATAACTAGAGGGAAGCAGCCGCATGGCACGGGGATATTGGCTCGGTGCTCTGTGACAGCCTGGAGGGGTGGGATAGGGAGGGTGGGAGGGAGGGAGACGCAAGAGGGAAGAGATATGGGAACATATGTATATGTATAACTGATTCACTTTGTTATAAAGCAGAAACTAACACACCATTGTAAAGTAATTATACCCCAATAAAGATGTTAAAAAAAATATATAATATCTCTTAATGTAAAACTGAATTTTCTCATATCCACGAAGAGAATGCAAATTTCATTAACACTGTTTCCCAAAATAATCCTAGGAAATAAGGAATAATAATAATAATAATAATCTTAGGAAATAACACTTCAATAGTGTTAGCTGCTCTTTTGACCAGGTATTTAAATTAGTCTTTCTTTGGCCATTTAAATCAATCATAATTACTGTTATTTTAAGATACTATTCTATTTTAAGCAAATTTGAAAATTGATTTTTTTTGGTTAGAAAATGAATGAATTGAATAACAGATTCATTTACCCTTCGGTAATTGATATTATTCATGTAGTGTTGGCTTCTGAATTGTTTTCACAGGAACAAAAGTCTCAATTTTAGTTTGAAAATATCCATATCCTTCAAATTCTAAATACATTTTTAGGTCAGTATATCTGTAGCAGCTATTCTTTATATTATAATTTGGAAAAGGTAAAATGTAACGGCTCCATAGTTGAAGATTTCAGAGGAGGAATCTCTTTCCTCCTAAGGAATCAAGCAGTCGGACATGGTGCATTAATGTCCTTGCCATCTGACTCATGAGCGATACCTGCAAAACCTCACCCACTCATTACTCTTGTCAGGCACATATGCATTCACAACAGAAAAATGAGACAAATATCAAAACATTTTCGGAAGAAACACAAGTGTAGAAACAGACCAGTGTGGTCATCTTCAAAAATCAAGAGGGTCGGGCTTCCCTGGTGGCACAGTGGTTGAGAGTCCGCCTGCCGATGCAGGGGACGCGGGTTCTTGCCCCGGTCCGGGAAGATCCCACATGCCGTGGAGCGGCTGGGCCCGTGAGCCATGGCCACTGAGCCTGCGCGTCCGGAGCCTGTGCTCAATGAAGAGGGTCTAGACATCTTCTTTGTAAAGTACAGAATGCCCAGATATATTTTCCATTTATAGCTGAAACTAAAAGTGGCACTGCTGGACATTTTAATATTGTTTATTGCATCATATTTGTGAATATTATATTATATCACTGCCATCTGTGGAGGTTCATAAATCGCAGAGCAATGAAGCCTCCTAATAAATCTGATGCACACTCTCTTCACATTATTGACCCCTTTTATGTGCTGATTCAAGAACTCTTCCATAGCATTTGTGATCTACGTATCATTATCCCTTATGTCTAACGTCATTTCCCATAAATCAATAGCCTTCCTCCTTGAAGGTGGCCTGCAGAATGAGACGCTGTATGCTTGTTCGAGCACAGAGCATATTGGATGTGGGGTCTGGCTTGCAATCTTTTCTGTACCCTGAGGTAGGTGACCAGTCCATCCGGGTTGGGACTCTCCCAGGATTTTGTGTTATGTTTCTTTTTTCTGCCAGCCTGCCAGAGCCTGTGCCGTTTTGACCACTTCTGTTGCCTTGCCTACTAACACAGGTAGGTGACAGTGCATCGCTGGGAAAGGAGAATTCAGAGCGCTTTTAACTTTCTATCATGAGTGCAGATTTTTACTTTTAAGAAAGTCCGTGAAAAAAATAAAATAAAATAAAAACAAAATAAATAAATAAAAGAAAGTCCGTGGTGCAAATGGAGATATGTCTGCCTTCGTATTTTACAGACAAGTGCTAACATATGTTTGATATATCACTTTAAACCACCAAAGTCCATGTGTTACACTGTATCTTAAAATCAGGTTTCTTTTGAAACTTCACGTGCTAGCACAAATAATTAAAAATGAATAGGGAAACTACAACTTCTTTAGCAATATGTAAGAATAACTTCACAGTAAATTTAACATAAATATTATTGCTATGTCATCTGACAAACATATAAAATATGAGACCATTTTACAAAAGTTAAATTGAAATCACTTGTGAGTTAATAAAAAATTCAAATGAAAATAATATACTCAATACAAGTAAAACACTTCTAAGTAAAGTCACTTTTAAGAGATGACTTCAAATTTTGCTTGAGAAATTATTGAGAAAACAACTTATCAAAAAATTTCTTGTAGTACACCCAAATAAGCTGACTAAATTAAGAATCTTAACACCAGACATATAACCAAACCAAAACAAAATAAAACTGACCAAACCAAACAAAAATACAAAAAAGAAAATAATATATTTATTGGATATAATAAATAACAAAGAATGTAGGAGAAGGTAATAGCACCATATGCTTCTTCACTTTCATCTCCTTGGTCCCAAATGGGAAAATTGTACACACAAGATCTTTTCTAAGATGGAAATGGCTTATGATAAGTGAGCTATTATCAGTCAGTCCCCTCTTGGACCATGACTCTACTGACAGTAGGGCCTTCTCTACAGTTGCTTATATCCAAGTGGAAAGTCACTGTGGTAGAGCTGGATAATCACATGCTATCCTCTGCATTAATGCTGTGCATCCCCACACCAAGGAGAAGCCATCAAGCATTGTGTCATCTTCCTACAATGTTTCGCCAGCCCTACCCACTCTCATTCATCAGAATAGGGTCCAGTACCCCAAAGCTGTGTATTTCATTGGCTTATTTACTTCTGACTCACTCAGAGAAATAACAATTTAAATCATTATCAATTCCGTTGCTTTATCTTCCTAGAGAGACAAAGTATATCTAAAAAAAGAATCAAAACATTCTCATGCCCTTGCCCTTGTTAACAGTACAATATTAAATCTGACTCATCCCTTCTGACAAATATATTTCTAAAAGTAACTGGAAGTTATAATGATTTTTATGTCTTTTTCCCTATTTGAAAAAATAATTGCGAAATGTGAGGAATTTCTCATGTAAGTGATCAGAATGATACAAATATATAGGTAAAACTTAATATTTAATAAAAAATCAGTTTCTCTTTTTTGATATTATACTACTCAGTAATTTATATTCTTAGGTTTTTAAAAATGAATTTAAGAAGAATTTTACATGACTTCTCTTCATCAATCCAGATGTTCTTACTTGAATTTTAACACTAGCTGACCATTTCCATTTTTATACTAGGAAAATGACCAACTTGGTCACTTTCTACAATGGTCACTTAGAAATCTGGAAGAGTGGCTTCTCCTTACCTCACTACTCTACCCATATCACTTCCAGCCCTGATGTGTACACACATGCCACTATGTCTTGTTTCCACGCAATCTGAATTTTTCGTTCACCAGTCCAGTAAAGCTGCTTTTCATTAACAATACACTGCAACTGTAACCTTATTAACATGTTCTCTTTTTTGAGAAACTCTTTTCCGAGTTTAAATCCCATAACCATCTCTTTGCTTCTTAAGGCTTTTCTCCTTCTAACTTTTTCTACAAAATACTGCCTTAGTTCTTCCCTTCCTCCTGACCACTCCTTTTCCTTTCTGCAGACTCTTGTACTGTGGTAGCACACTGATTTGGCTATGTTTGCCAAATTTTCTTTTTGCATGTCTTCTTCCTTTATATTTTTCTCCTGAAATATCATTCATTCTCAAGTAATTATCTAGTAACTCTATGCAGGTAATTTTAAAGGCTGCATCTCTGCCTATGACCCCACTCCCCAGACTACAGATGTGGGTTTTCAGTTGTCAGCTCTACACACTTCTGCTTGATATCTTAGCAGTACCTTAGATTTGACCTGCCAACAAGGACATTAATTTTCAAATACAAATGTTGCTTTTAAAAATTTATTTTAATCACATTTTAACAAATGGTTTCTTTGATACTATCTCTTTGCATGGACTGAGTGGTACTATTACTCCTTCCCTGAGTCCTTTTCTGGTCCCATTATTGTTCATCTTCACCAGATTTTACTTCAGATCTTTTTCCCTTCAAAAAAAAAATGTAACTGTTCTTTTGGCATCAGTAATCACCTATTTCTGATATAGTCTACACCTTTATCCCCAAAATAGAAATAATTCCAAATATTTCAAATTTCCTTCCTGGTACTTCTAGTGAATATTAGATGAACATCCCAACATTAAAAATTAAAATGCTGTCTCCTCTGACCTGTTACTTTGATCCTTATTTCACAACTAAACAACATCACATCCACCAAGACCTCCAGCCTGGAAGAAGTTGAAGATGTCACTGAGTCCATATTATCCTCTGCATCCATTTTATATTCATGTCTTATTGATTTCACCTTCAGGATTTCCTAAGAAATATCCTTATAAAACATGAAATTAATCATGCCACTACCTTACTTATACACTTGAGTTGGCTTTCCAATGCCTAAAAAATTTAATTCCTTTATCATGATGCAATGTACACTAAAGCATTTCAATACAATGCACCTGTGATCAACACTAATGTTACAGTTTTGGAGAGCCTCTTACCTTTCTCATGTATATTATGACTCGGCAATTGCCAAGATTTTTCTCTCATTCTATTCCTTCTTTATAAGTTACTTTCTATCTTTTTCTCTACTGGACAAAATCCAACTGATTCTCCAGGGCCCAATTCAAATCTCACCCCTCTTTTTGAGCCTTGCCCTTAAGCACTTCTTTCTGCACATCACCAGGCAAAATTAATGATTTAAAAATTATTTGGTGACTATGATGTGTGATGAATGTCTACTAACAATTTATCTGCCTTCTTGTAAATGAGTTTCTGGAGGACAGAGAACAGCTAATTCATTCTTGAATTCCTAGTATTTCACATATTGCCTAGCATTAGAGTTCATAAATATTTATTGAATCAAATAGCATTATCTAATCTTTTAAATATGCAAACATTGTCTGTGTACCTTATTTAACTATACATGGCTTATGACTTAATAGCTAATTATAGATAGATATCATATAACTATTTTGTTTAAGGTCAGCCATGCCCTATTTGTACCAAAATGCCAAAGTAGGAAAAGAACAGATCTGGGTTGGAAATGCCCTTGGAAAGGACACTTTTCTTCTATGGTAAATGTAAGAATACAGCCCTAATTCAACCACAGCAAAATCCTTTTTTAGAATTTTATCCTGTAACTCTGTTCAGTGAAGTTAATGGTTGTTTCACATGAGTGATGGTGATGTATTGAGATTTAAAGAAGGGTGTGGAAGATAACACAGCAGAAAGTAGATATAATATTTAAAATATAATTCCTCTAGAATGTAAATGAAATCTGTATGAGAGGGCTCCATAGAAGAATAATGTTCCATTTCAGGCTTTCAAAACAGATTTACAAATGAAACATTTCATAAACAATGAAACGTGCACTTAAAAAACCTCACACCAAGGAAAAATGCAACTGAGCATGCATAATTTGCACTGTACTAATCTTACTTTCTAGCAAAAGCAATTAATCCTGTCACCAAATGGCAAGCAAAGACAAAGTGATGGGATGCATGATGATGTTACTTAAATTCTCTCCAAAGGGATAGGGAGATAAAAAATAATTATGATGAGTTTTGTATGTTGAATTCTTAACTGGTAATAAATGTAAACAAATCATTTGAAGCTTGTTTTTGTGAAAGTATTGATATGCAGCTTAGAAAACTAGGTCATTCAATAAACTGAAGAATAAAACATGAAATACTTCATTGTTCTGGGGGACACACATATTTTTACACTGCATACTTATACTTTTTTTATGGATACCTTTTCCTCCAGCTTTACTACTTTCTTCAAATCATGAAATTCTGACACTTAAAAATTTATTAGATTTCAAATATTTTTTATTTGTTTGCATACATATAAACCACAGGTCATCCAGCAGATTATAATTTTTCTGATGAATCTCAGCTTTCCTTCATCAATGTATCATCAAACAGCAGCCTTGTCACCTATTGTTTATATTGGTGAGAACTGTCCACTTTCTAAATGTGTTATAGTTGTCAACTACATAATTATTTAGTGAAGTGGAAAAAGAAACTTAGAGGTCTTATGAATGAAGATGAAAATATCAGTTTAATGACAGGGTGAAAAGTAAAGTTGTGATTGAACCACACAATAAACCGACTAGATCTAACAGACATATGCAGAACATACTACCCAACCACAACAGAGTACACTTCTTCTCAAGTGCACATGGGACATTCTCCAGGGCAGGCCATATGTTAGACTACAAATTGAATGCCAATAAATTTAAGAAGATAAATAAATACTATGCAAGGTATCTTCTCTGAGCAGAATTGCATCAAGTTAAGAATCAATAACAGAAGGAAACTGGAAAATTCATTTTGGGAGATTAAAGAACAGACTCTTAAGCAACCAATTCGTTAAAGAAGAAATCAAAAGGGAATTTCACTTGATATCAAAGCCAGACAAACAAACTTCAAGAAAAGAAAAGAAAACCGTAGATCAATACCCCATTTGAAATTTATGGAAAATTCTCAACAAAACACTAACAAACCAATCTCAGCAATGTACTAAAACGATTTTATATCATGACCAAGTGAAATGTATTCTTGGAATGTAAAAATGTGAAAATAGATTAGTGTGATCCAATATACTAAAAATACAAAAGAAAATACCCACAAGATTATTGCAGTTGAAGCAGAGAAAGCATTTGAAAAAATTCAATACACTTTCATGATAAAAGAGTCTCAACAAACTTGGAATAGATAGAAACTACCTTAACATAATAGCTGTATATAGAAAACTCACGGTAAACATCATACTCAGTGAAGGACTGAAAGCTTTTTCTATAAATCAAGAACAAGTCAGGGATGTCTGTTTTTCACTTCTATTTAACATAGTACTGGAAGTCCTAGCCAGAGCAACTAAGCAAGAAAAAGAAATAAAAGCAATGCAAATTAGAAAGGAATAAGCAAAATTATCTCTGTTCACAGATGATATGATCTTATATGATGAAATCTGAAAGATTCCACTTAAAAAACTGCTGAAATTAATAAACAAATTCAGTAAAGTAGCATGATACAAAGTCAATACACAAAAATCAGTTGCATTTCTATACAATAACATAAGGAATTTAAGAAAACACTTTTATTTACAAAATCATCAAAAAGAATGTAATACTTAGGAATTAATATGACTAATGAGGTAAACGTTTTGTACATTGAAAACTACAAAACATTTCTGAAAGCAATTAGAGAGATAAATAAATGGAAAGATATCAGTGGGAATGAAAATCCTCAGACACTGTGGAAAACAGTATGACAGTTACTCAAAAAATTCAAAATAGGACTACCATACAATCCAGCAATTCCACTTCTGGGTATATATTAAAAATAATGGAGAGCAAGGTCTCAAATAGATACACCCGTGCTCATAGTAGCATTATTCATAAAAACTAAAGTGTGGAAGCAACACAAGTGTCCATTGACTGTTGAATGGATAAGCAAAATATGGGGTATACATATACTAGAATATTACTCAGCTTTAAAAAGGAAGAAAACTCTGACATATGCCTTAACATAGATAAACATTGAGTACATTATGCTAGATGAAATAAGCCCATCACAAAAAGACAGATATTGTATGATTCACTTACTTGAGGCACCTAGAGTAGTCAAATTTATGGGGACAGAAAGTAAAATGGTGGTTGCCAAGGGCTGGGAGAAGAGATGAATGGGGAGTTATTGTTTAACGGGTACAGAGATTCAGTTTTGCAAGATGAAAAGAGTTCTGGAGATGGATGGTGGTGATAGTTGCATAACAATAGAAATGTACTTAATACCATTGAACACTACACTTAATGATTAAGATAGTAAATTTTAATGTTATGTGTCTTTTATCACATTTAAAAAATGGGAAAAAAGTGTAGATAAGCCCTGTTTTTGTTTACAAAGAGTCCCTGAGTTTACCTCAACAGCAACTTAGCCCAGGATCTCATCATATCTTGCTGAGACAATGACCTGATCCTTGAGCAGAGCATGGATTTATGTCCATTGGAACAAATGTGAGGTGTAGATATTGTGAAATAAGTAAAAAAACCAGCTAATTTATTTGCCACGTGCACTAGTCAGGGCAACATACCCAACTGAACACCACAATGTCTGCAATGGTATCCTCACTTCTAACTCCATTTGAAGATGGAATTGAAATCCTACTAAGGCTGTATACTATCATGAAACCCAGGGATGGTAAGTTAGATTATTGCTTACCAAATATTCATGCCTATTTCCAACCATGAGAGGAATATATTTCCCTGTCCAATTGATGTTGGCTTTAGCCGTGCAACTTGCTGTCTCTAGTGGGATGATAGTGGCCATGATGTGAGCAGAAATTGAAATGTGCTTCTCTGATTGGACTTGGCCTCGTGCACATCTATCTTTCACCATTGAAGGAGATACCTCAGGTGGTTGAAAGTGTAAGAAGAATGAAGAACAGGTGAGCTCAGTTCATAACTAGGAAACAAGCCAGACTGAGCAAACTTTAGATTAGCTGAATTCTAGCCAATCCACAGATGAGTGAATAAAAACTAGATACTTACTTCTCCAGGCTACTGAGTTTTAATGTTTGTTACCATAACTGACTGGTACACTGAGGAAGAAGGGGGTTTTGTCAAAATACAAAGATGATCAAGATTTTCAAATTCCCTAGTTTGTGAAACTATATTGATTTAACTGGGTAAAGGAGCTGGAAAAAGTGGAAGTTTAGTTTTACTATATATGCAAAGATATTGTCTGAAGATTTTGAAAGAGCACCTAGTGAGAAGAGAATGGAGAAAAAAATAGGAAATAGAGATATATCTTAGGAATTTTATTGGTTAAAGGAAAGAAAGGGGGCTTCCCTGGTGGCGCAGTGGTTGAGAGTCCGCCTGCCGATGCAGGCGACACGGGTTCGTGCCCCGGTCCGGGAAGATACCACATGTCGCGGAGAGGCTGGGCCCGTGAACCATGGCCACTGAGCCTGCGCGTCCGGAGCCTGTGCTCCGCAACGGGAGAGGCCAGAACAGTGAGAGGCCCGCGTAACGCAAAAGAAAAAAAAAAAAGGAAATAAAGATATAAGACCGTCGTGGAATTGGTGTTTGGGAGGAGAGAAGCCTTTTTGATTTTGTTGTTTACTAGTTATTATTCTTTAAATAAAGAAAGGTTTTAAATATACTGACAATTACAATAGAAGTGTCAATGGAACAGGAGAATTAAAATGCAAGAGAGGAAGTTACTGACTGATTTTGCACAAAGCTATAGCTCAGTTTGTTTGTGAATGACATTCAGCACTCAGTGAAAGACAGGTAAAAAATTCTTACCCGGAGACGGGGGTTGGGAGTGGTGAGAAAAAGAATGATGCTGCAGGTAAGTTCTAAAGACATGAGAAATGTGTATGCACATAGGTTTGTTGAAATGAGAAGAAAGACAGTGACAGTCCCTGGGCTAGATGGCTTATATTTGCTGTCACGGGATAAGGGGATTTGGTGATTCAGGAATTTGGAGAAGACTACAAACAACTTGTGTGAGGAATTTTATTGTCTCTAAAATGTATGCATAAGATGACTGTTGAGAAATAACAAAAGCCAAGTCTACAAAGAGTACATTTACATTGGGAACTGCATCTAAGCAATGCCTTGGAGACCTGGAATGGATAAGGAGAGTTCCGGGAGTTATTCCGGGTGGAAGGTCTCTTAGATCTGGCTTCCCGATACCCCTTCTACCGTGTGTCTTACTCGCAGGCCCTGTGACTCTTCTGACCAAAATCATTTAATGGCACCCAGTAGTCGTGGGGAGAGGTTCACTTTCTTTAGTGTTCTATATTAAATTATGACTCAGCAAATATTCACCCCTGACAAATAAAAAGAAATGCACTTCCTTATTCTGTTACAGAACTAGTCATTCTAGCCCAACTAGTCAACTAGCCCAAGCTTTTCCAATATTTTTTGTATTTTTTCCACATTGGTCCACGTATGTCAATGCCCCTCTCCCTTCATTGCATTAAATGTTCCTCTCAGTTCTTTCTCCAAGAAACTTGTTGATTGTATTACCTTTCGTTAATTCCTTATTTTACCAATGTGTTTGGCTCTGGCTATTTTTTATAATTTTCTTGACAATGTAATTTTTTATCGTTTCTCTCTCCATGAATCTACCCATTTAATTCTCCTCTCCTCAAGCAGAACACAAGCTCTTGGGGCAAGGATGGGGGTGGGATTTACTGAGGACACCTACTTTCAAGTCCACTCTATACTTCTGTGAACATCTATACATATTTGTGTCAATAGTAAAGATAATGACAAGAGCAGTCCTCCCCCAAATTTGATATTTTTCACATTATTAAATATCACAATCTTTTCTTCTTGGTTAAGTTTATTCTAAAATCTGATCTTAACTTAGAACTAAGTCTTCTTTCAGAGCAGACAATTCAATATTTACTGACCATTTACTTCTGCTTTCTTGTTTTCAGTGTAGAGTCACTACAAATTCACCTTAAAGAAAGAGAATCAAAAGATTGAATCAAATAGTCTAATTTTTTACAAGATAAATTCTTACTTTTGAAAAATGACTCAGAGATGACAAGAATACAAATTACACAAATTTTCCTATTTTTAAAGGGAATGACAAAATATTTTTTAAAATAACAGAATATGATACCCTCAGTATAGTGGCATTTAACATGACAATAAAACAAACAAAATCCTGAGATGAGAACAGACATGTTCTAGCAGCAGTGTTCCATTTCAGTTTTTACCCAACCTTTAAACATCTGCCCACATTAAAAATACTTTAGGGCAAAAAGAAAAAAAAAAAAAGTAACCTACTGGCCATATAAAGAAATTCTATTCTTAATAACATAACATAATTCAGGAAGACCTTTTTGAGGACTGAGGTGAATAAACAATTTGTGACCCTCACTCTCAAGAACACACCCTTTATCTGTGAAAGTTATCTCTATAAAAATATGGTTCTGACACATTTTCTTTCTTTGAAGTTTTGTTTGAATTATTTCTTAGTGATTTTTGTTTATAGAGAAAAGGTAGATGGCTGGTAATTAGGAATAATTTTAATTTGCATGTTTGACTGCAATTTCTTTTCTGGAAATATTACTGTATGAGCAGAGATCAAAGTAAGTTAAGTTAATCTGCTTAACAAAATTTTGAAGGTTTGTATAGACAACCTGTTGTAAATTGTTTTTCACTATGTGTTACCTTTTCTCTTTTGAGGTATTTTTATTCTCCATTTAAAATTTTTGAAATATTAAAGCCATTCTGCTGCATTTTCTCTAAATTCCCTCTCAAGATAAAAACTGACTTTTAACCTAAAACCATTATGTTAGTGTATGTGTGTGTGTGTGTGTGTTTATAGGACAGTGGAATTTGGAGATAAGGTATACACAGATAGGAATGGGTATAATTAGCACCCTTTCAGACATATGGTGCAAAATCAAGAGCACTATATTTTTTTCTTAATTTTAATATATTTTTGAGTATTCACATATAGTGGCATTCTCATTAATTATGATATAAGGAAAAACATGTCAGATTTCTATATTGATTATTACTCTATTGTAACTCATTATTCCTATATTTTCCTCTAATATGTGACTGAAGTATATTTAAATATACCTAGAAGTATATTTAAATGAACTTAAGTATACTAATGGGTGATTAAGACATGTATTTATAGAATATATAATATTTTAAGATTAGAATGTAGCATCTAAATCACTTACTTTATGGTACAGTATGTTACATTTTCTCTGTCTTCTTTACATTCAAATTTGGATAACAATACAACTGATCTTAAAATTATATAGATATACTTATTTATATTGATAGATTAGTATGAAAGCTACATAATTTATAAAATATAAAAATAATAACTATAATATATAACTTATACTTTGTCTAATTGAACAATTTCTATTTCATAGCAATTAAATTATTTAATAGATTGAGTTTCACTTTCTTAAGCGGAAAGAAAATGATTGAACACATTTGAATTATTTCATATTATTGAAAGCTTAATATTAGGAAAATGTAAAATAGAAAGATTTAGAACTGTTACAATTCATGGATAGGGTCTGAGAAATTATTTACTATTTTTTGACATAAATTTGGCTATCGTGAATTTGTAAGTTTCATTTTAGTAATACATGTAATGTAATTCACATTGACAGACTATACATAGATAAAAATTCCTATTGCATGTTAGGATGGAAACTAAAAAAGACAGAATAATCATGATTCATGATGTAAAATCTTAAAACAGAAGCTTATATTATAATTAGATTAATTTAAGGCTCAATGATAGTTTTATGTTTCAGTTATGATCAAACTTTTAGCTTGGTCCTGGTAGTTCTATAAAAATGAATTAAATTTAGTATTCATAATTAGTTGTATGCTAAAAAATTAGCTACTGAAGTTCTCAACTTTGTCTCATATTATTGCAAAGTTTTCCTTTTGACAGCTTATACTACTGATTAATGAAAATTCACAGTAAATGCCTCTGAAAATGTGCTAATTTAAACTTTGACAATTTTGGAAACATTCCAAGATAGCTTTCTGAATTTGTCATTTCTATCCCTTTTTTTCTTATTTGTTTGAATAAACTAGTATGAATATTGCCTATATAAAAATGAGATATTTCAATAAGTGACAGATAAATAAATTCTATGTTTTTAAAAATAAAATCATATTTTAAGAGCTCTGAATAAACAGTGAAGAAATGACTGGCTTCCTGGAATATTTTACATAAAGTCAAAATAAAATTCTGTAAAGAATGGTTGAAGAAATAACAAGAATGTTAATTTCCTAATGCCATCTTCATTGTTTTTTTTAGTGTTGTTGCGCTAACTCTGACTCAATAACAATAAAACTTCTTAGAAAGTTTAGAAAACAAGCTTATGGCCACTAAAGGGGAAAGGTAGGGGGAGGGATAAATTAGGAGTTTGGGATTAACATACACATACTAGTAAATATAAAATAGATAATCAACAAGAGCCTACTGTATAGCACAGGGAACTCTACTCAATACTCTGTAATAACCTCTATGGGAAAAAATTCTTACAAATAATAGATATATGCATATATATAACTAAATTCCTTGGCTGTACACCTGAAACTAACACAACATTGTTAATCAACCTCACTCCAATATAAAACAATAACTTTAAAAAAAGTTTTTAAAGTATTTTTTTAGACTATTAAGAGGTATTGATTACTAGATCTTTTTCAAACTCTTTTCACCCTTTAGCCCATTGTTGTAATTGTTACTATTTCACCTTTTCTGTAAAGGCTTTCCTACTAAGTCATTTACCTTTCTAACTGCCTTTAGTATGTTACCTCTCTTGTAAAATTGTTCCTTTATTATGTATTTGTATATTTTCTAATTGGTAATATTAAGTGTATATTGTGGGGCTCACCACAGTGTCAGACACCAAGCCAAGAATGGGGGATACAAAAGTTAACCCCATCATACAAGGGGAGCTGGCTAGGAAGACAAGGAGTGAATGGGTAACGAAAGAATGTAAAACTACAGTTTGTGACAAATCCTATAAAGGAAAATTTTATGATGAGCTTGGACTTTACCTGGGAAAACAGTGGGGCACAATTTAGCATTTTATATTCCTTCTGATGTTTTATTGTCTGGTAATTCTCATTTTAGTGAGTATACTTTGCTTTCCAAATTGTATGCCATCTCAAGTTGGAAAAGAACAATGTAATAAGGTACTATTTTTAATTCATCACTTTGAATCTAGGTGAATGGAGTATATGACAGTTTATTAACATAAATCTGGATCATTGTTATGGTAGAAATTCTATAATAATCCACTGTAATACAACAAGTTTCTGGAATTGTATTTTTTTTAAATATCATAAAAATAAAATTAACTTCTTTACCAAAATAACCAAATAGACATCATTGATGTAAGTATCCCTCTCTTCCTAATTCAATAATCTTTCAGTATTTTCACTCTCTGTTCTACTTTGGTATAAGGTCAAGTTTTAATGGGTAAAATATTATGTATAAAGTTATACAACAGTAAATTTTAAACAAAATGATCTAGTAGAGAAAAAGAATGGTATTTATTTTACAGTGATCGTGGGGCAATATTCCTCTTAAGCAAAATTTGGGAGCATCATCTCTCACAGACCCAGCACTTGGTTTAATCTTCTGCTGCCACCATCTTGAAATTCTTAATAGTTTTATCTTGGAATTTGTGTTTTGCTTGAGGTCTGACAGGATAGTGGGGCATGCTGGGGAGCCAGGCTGCTCCATTTGTATACAGCAGGCCCGGTTCCCAGTGAGTGCATTAACCGTGCAGATTTACAATGTGCAGAAGTTCAACAAGACTCAGACCCCATATACTTCCCCTGAGTAACTGTGTTAGGAGCATCGACAGCCTTGGGAGGCCATACTTTCCATATGAACCAGTACTTGCTTTAAATACATGCATATGTATAACTGAATCACTTTGCTGTACACCTGAAACTAACACAACATTGTCATTCAATTATGCCCCAATATAAAATAAAAATTAAAAAAGAAGAAATCCATTTGAACTGTAATTGTAATAAATAAATAAATAAATAAATAAATACCATGATGGTCTAAGAAACATGAATCACCAAGCAGCTCCACCACATCCTTTTTTATTTGCATTATTTCCCTGTATTAGCCAATCATCTATGCTGAAATCTATAGTTCCTCTTCCTTATAGCTCTTCCTGAACTCATTAGGCCAAAGCAGAGAGATTGGCAGCACGTACTTCATCAAGACATGAAATAAACACAGTAGAGTTAGTCTTGCAACCTTTTCACTATTCTGGCAAGAATGAAATATACACTGAGAAGATTTGGTGATTTTTTAACACTATTATATAAACATTTAAAATCAGCATTGCAAAATATAAAGATCAACAGTACAATTCATGTTAATATTTGTAAAATTTAAAACTTCTTTATTTTGAACAACAATAACAGCAAGTGAAAAACATCATGACAAGTCTAGAGAGAGATCATGGAAAAAAGGAAAATGGTTTATGTTATAATAATTTTAACAACACATTTTTCCTACTATTTCAAAAGGAAGCTCCCAATTTCATTTTGAAATGGTGGCTTGTTATAGCCACAAATAGTCAAATAGTCTTTCTCATCATTCAGCTAGAAGGGGTCAGTCATACAACAATCACTTCAGTAATACCTCAATAGCTTTAGTAACAATAGTAACACCTCAATAGTAACACCTCAATCAACGTCTGGTTTTTGAAAACTACAGCTATTTATTCAAATTGTGAAAGTAAAACTATGCTGTGATACCATTTCTTGGAGGAACTTTAACTGCAGAAATTTAAAATCTAAACAAGAGACAAAGGTCAAGTAAAAGGGCAATTGTTTGTGTATTTTAGCCAAGGAAGATAGATAGTTACTTTATAGGCTGTGATGCAGATTTTCCTATAAAGGTCAAAGATGAACATAATTATCATGACCACATATAAAAAACTTCTGTGGTGCTAATATAAAAATGTAGTATTACCAGAAATATCTGGTTAGGCATCTTGAAGGCTAATGGTATCTGCCAGATTGCTGGTCTACTAAGATATTCAAAGTTGTCTTCTTCACATCCTAGTTGAGCTTATTGTTCTTCATCAGATGGTTCTGTGAAGAACCACTACTTTTCTGTATTCAGAAGTATCTGAAACTTGCTTTCTAACACAAATCCTTGATTACTGTTACTGTCCTGAACAGTATTAAATGATTGCTATTTACCAAAAAACCTTAAAAAAAATCACCATCCCTCCAAATTCTCAGAAGTTCCAAAATGTGGTTTATCACAAATGTTAGGCTCTAGATTAACTCTATCAGGGCTCCATAATCTATTTTATAGTGGAAAAGTAGATTTTGATCTTATGAAAAGAAAATAACCAAATGAGAATGATGTTCTTTCAGTTTCATTTTATGCTAATACTTGCAGATAGATGTCACTACTTACTTCTTTACTGAGTAGTTAACACTTTTATATTGAGCAATGAAAACTATGAAACTAGGAAAAAAATGAATACAACAAAATACATCAAACTACTGAGGCCACAATAGATCTATGTAAAATATATTTATGAGGAAGCCTAATGAATTTTATGTATTGGAATGCATTGTTGTTTTGCCCCTACATTGTTGTTTTGCCCCTAATGAATTTTATGTATTGGAACGCAGTGTGTTTTGTTCACACTATATGTTAGAGGATATTTTCAACTTATAAAAATGAGAAATACAAAAAATGACTTATCTTAGTCATTTAGACTTAGTGCTTGTTTAGGATCATGAAATCTATATGACAATTAAAGGATTATTAATTTGCCTGTATTTTTAACATTCCTTAAAATCTTTAAATTCTTCATGTCTTGGAGAACAAGTGATCTGTGAAAGCAGAGCAAACTAATTTTGTGTCTGTTATTTTCAGTTTTTATTTTAGCCTTATTTAAGGACCTAATCAAGCACACGTTCCAGCATAATTAAGCAGAGCAGAGACCACAGGGTACCTCTGCCATGGCAAGGTCATGCCTCCCCTCTGGTTGGCAGCTCTGACCTGTCTGGGGCACTTTCTCTTTTATGCCTGTCACTGCACACTAATTCTGGGGACCCAGCTAAAAGGCACACATCCAGAAACTGTCCAGAAAGAACTTTTGACTTCACAGCTATTCTGATGTTGTTGTTCCTGACTTACCAGTAAGCCATATTGTGTTTATGGGAAATAGTCAATTCTAGTATAAATTCTAGTAAGGAAGAGAAATCATAAGCTCTATCATTGTTTTTTGTTTGTTTGTTTTGAGAACCACATGACAATGAATGGGATTCTATTTTGTGACACTGTGTGTGAAAATGCTTAATTTTTTTGGTCACATACAGTTTGCAAATGGGGAAAAACCCTACCTTTTTTTCAGTGACTTGGATCTAGTCTGAGGGCATCCATTCTCATGGCAAAGTTAGGGATGGTTTGCAACCTATAGCTCTGGGTTGAGGTTGGGATCTATTAAATGCAGTCATCTAGTCCTCTCTTTTGTAATGTCTAAACTTACTTGAGGAGGAGAAAGAAGGGGTACTTTGAGGTGTGAAGAGAGAGTAACTTCTCAAGATTAGAGACAAAGATCAATGAGTTATGAGCTGGTTACCTCTCCCTTGAAACATTCTCCTGAGTGTTAGAGGACCTCAGAGAGGATAACTTCATTCCACACACGGGAAAGCTGGTCACGTGCATCTGGTTCTCCAGTTTTGTCAAAGCTGCCCACACCCCAAGCTGAGTATAAAACCTGCAAAACCACCAGTTATGAAAGAATTATATAGGCAGGACAGTAGGACAATTCAGTAGTAAATATGGAAGCCTGAATATCTGAAGATTGACTCCCTTTTCTTCAACACTGGACTGTCTTCTAAGATTTATTTGTTGCTTTGGGGGTAGAGGGGGAGTTTCAGAAATGATCCCAGTTGAATCTCCCTCCAGGTAGGATAGATGGAAGCTGAGGCAGGGTTGAAACTGAGGCTGAATAAAGAAACACAATATGCATGAATTTATTTTATGAGACTAATATGTGTTATAAATGTTTGCTTCAAAGATTTATATTGTTTACAGATATGTCTACAATTTATTTGGAATCTCAGTGGTAGTGCCACAGAACTATGGAGTAATTTCATAAATATGACATGTAGGTGACAAAAAATGAAATGCATCAGGTTCAACACAAATGCCTTTTGATTTGATTTTTTCTGACCAAACCACATAATTGCAACAATCACATAAGTAAAAATTTTGTACTTAATTTTTTTGTTTCTGTGTACTGTAGAGTTTGATATATTTACTGTCAATCTTCCTTTGTTTTTTCAAGTAGTACATGCCACTCTTAATTACTGACATTTTAGAATATTCTCTTTACCAGATTGTCTATTCTTATTGTTCTGACTGTTTTTCAAAGGAATTGTAGTTATTTGATAATAAAAAAGATGTTAGCCTCATGAGACCAAAAGGTATATAGCTTGCGGTATATGTGGAAAATATAAGGGTTAACTGTTCATTATTTCAAATAGCAAGTGTTCTAGAGAATTTACTTAATTATTTTATGTGGAAATTTGATCTGGAAATTCTATCTACATTATATAAGGTCTGATATATTTAGAGTTATTACAAAGAAGAATCAGGAAATAATTGAAGAATCATTTTCACTTTAAAACAAAGCACAATATAAACTGAAAGAAAGGCAGACGATACCCACATATTGCTCCTCTTTAGTTGAAATATAGGTCCTATCATATTTAATTATTGTTACATCACACTAAAAAATAAAAACACTATCAAATCATTTTCTATTTCTACCCTAAGACAATTTTATAATGCATAGATGCCTCTTTTTATAAGTGTTGACATATATTTATGTCTTAGTAGACTGAAAACACTGATGAGAAATGTTGCTTAATTGGTAGCCTTTGATCAAATTGAACTATTACGAAGAACCTTATTTTCTAACATTTAGAAAAATAAAACATATTTTACCACTCAATAAGCTTTAGAAACAAAAAATAATCTTAAGCATATCATCTGGTAGTATCATTGGATTATTTTCCCAGTTGGCAAAGAAATCAGGAAATGAGCTGAAAACCACCAGGGTCATGCACACTAATCTATAAATTGAATTTTCCGTTAAAAGAGATTTAAATCCCAAATTGCGTAAGACTTGGAATGAGGAGCAGATGCTACTCGTTTTGTACTTCTCATCAGATATCAGATCTCCCGGGACCACATTCAAGTGACACAATCAAGGCATCTTGTCACCTACTCAATGGTGGTTATTTTGGATAATTGCTAGGATAGCTCTTAAAGTGCTCACAGCCAACACTGTACTAGAAAATGGATTCACTACATGCATGGGACCAGTATTAGTATTTATGAAAGTAGATTAAAAATTAAATAATCTGCCACGCAGATTACTACCTAAATAATTCTGTAATACCTAATTTTAGGTAATATTAGGTATTACAAAATAATTTATTAAAACAAGCTAAAAATGAGGCAGCAATTGTCAAGTGTATATGTGTATAAAATTCATATAAATTATATATGTAGACTAAAACTATATTATTTTTAGAATATACATGAGTAAAAAAAAAGTTCTGTTTTCTGAGGAAGAAAAAATATATGATCAAGAAATCTTTATCTCAGAAAAATATTTATCATAAATTGAAAACAACAGTAAAGAAAGAATAGGCGATTCTTTTAATCATCTGAATTGTTCAAAAAAATCATATTTGACTATAAGTTGCATACTAGAAGCTCTTAAACAGTATTTCCAAAAAGACTTTTCTGTTCAGAGCTATCAAATTATTGGGAACAGATATGTTTGTTATTAAAAACTCAGAATAGATATGAACAAATTTCTGTGTTTTCTTACTTCTATAAAATCATACTCTCATATTCAATATAAGGGGAAACAGAAGGCCATGCATCCTACTGCCCTTCTTTGTCCTTATGGGACGACAAAATATGCTCATCATATTTGATAATAGACTTACACCATTTTAAAAAGGAAATTGTTTTGCCCTTTCTTATTATCTCTCAAGCAGTTAATTTGAGTTTTCCAAAAAGTTCAGGAAAATTTCTTTAAGTCTTACAATTTCTTTTCTGAGAAACATACTAAAAATGCATGCTAGGGCTTCCCCGGTGGCGCAGTGGTTGAGATTCCGCCTGCCGATGCAGGGGACACGGGTTCTTGCCCCGGTCCGGGAAGATTCCACATGCCGCAGCGCGGCTGGGCCCGTGAGCCATGGCCACTGAGCCTGCGTGTCCGGAGCCTGTGCTCCACAATGGGAGAGGCCACAAGAGTGACAGGCCCGTGTACCGTAAAAAAAAAAAAAAAAAAGCATGCTATTAGTAAAGCGATGGGGAAACAGGGATTTAAAAATTAGGTACTTATATGTCAATATATGCATTATCAGCTATTTATGAGGTTAGTAGGGGCACAGAGATTTAAGTTATGCAAAACAAAACTGAATTTATTTTGGTAAGCAATAGTGTTTTAATTTTTTTGAGGTAAAATTCATCTAATTATAAAATGAACCATTTTGAAATGTGCATTGAAGTGGCATTTAGTATATTCATAACATTGTGTAAATTCTCTATCAAGATCCACAGCATTTTCATCACCCCAAAAGAATATGCTGTATCCATTGAGCAAACATTTAAACAATAATGTTTGGGTTTTTTAAAATAAATTTATTTATTTATTTTTGGTTGCGTTGGGTCTTAGTTGCCGTGTGTGGGCTTCTCATTGCGGTGGCTTCTCTTGCTGTGGAGCATAGGCTCTAGGTGCACATATTTCAGTAGTTGCAGCACAGGGGCTTAGCTGCTCCACGGCATGTGGGATCTTCCCAGACCAGGTCTCGAACCCGTGTCCCCTGCATTGGCAGGCGGATTCTTAACCACTGCACCACCAGGGAAGTCCAAGCAATGTTTTAAAACTTATTAGCCAGAAAAAATGCACCACTATAAAAAAATTTCAGGAGAGAGAATCGTCATCTTTTTTTTTAATATTATGAGGATTATACATTGACAAGTTCTTTAATTCACAATATTTTCAATTTTAGTGCAAACATATATTGTGAATATTTTTACTTGCATATTGTGAGTGATATATGGAAGATATATGTGAAGATATATGGAATATAATTCAAAAGCAGCTCTAAGTGGGGAAGAGTCAAATTTAATTTCTTAAACTTAGAGCAGAGGAATATGCATCTGATCATCTCATTCCATTTCATTGCAAGTGTCACACACATCCTCAGGGAGCCCTTAAGGAGCAGCCTCCCAAGGATGAAGTGGACACCTTAGGGGCTGCAGAATAGGAGCCACCGGAGTGTGAGAAGGAAATAGTGGTATGTTCACTTCTCATATTTTTAAAATTCTATTTTGGGGTATATTTTAAAATGTTAATGATAAAATAGTACAATAGTACATCTATACGTTTTTGAAAACAACAACTATTGGGAGAATATGAAAGGAAGTTGGGGACCATTAGTTTTCCGGTATCCATCAGGCTGTTTCCATGGATACCTCTTAAGCATTTTGAATCAGTTCTACCCAAAGATCCATTCTCAGCAATATTCTGTCCAGATTGTATATAAGCTGGACACATCTTCTGTCCAGATGTGCTTCCTAGATGGATAAAGTAAGTGTGTTGGTTCATCCTTCATTAATTACCTCGATTCTCTGAATCTTCTTGAAGGGTTTCTGGTGTTCTTTAGGATAGTAGTACAATTCACCTACCCTTTTACACTTTGAAAGAGGTGGGACAATTTGCTGTGGCTGATTAATCCTGCCATGGTCTCTGTCTAGTCTTGGAAATGGGAGTACTCAGCAGATTTCTGGCTGCCAAGAGCTCTCTTGCCTAGAGCTGGCTTCCTTAAAGGAGCATTTTAGGAAACAATTTTTCTCTCTCTACAACTGTTCTGCAGGCCACCAATCTCTAACTATCTTCCAGGTAAATCAATAGTTAAAGTAACACACACTTGACTTAATTTTTGTGAGTTCAAAATAAGCTACTCTATGATTGTTGGTGAGGATCAATGAGAACTTCTACTACTCAAAGCCTCATCTATTCTAGATCCAGGGTAATCTTTCCTGATTCTTTAATGAGATAAGGCTTGGGCTGAATATAACTACCTTTATTTTCCAGACTGTGCTTTTGTTTGTCAATTCCAATGTTCTACTGAAACATTTTTCTCTTTTTTGCATCTTCCCTTCTGATTCCCTTATGTTGGTCTCAGCTTTGACCTTGTGATTCTCTAATCTCCGAATCATTGATGGATCCCTCATCCCCCTCAGTGATCTGTGTGAGTCACTGATGCGAGCAGAGGAAAGACCTAGCATATCCAGGACTCTCATTGGGAATCACCTCATTGACAGAATCTCCATTCTCTCTCCTATTTAGTATTTGCACAGGAGATTAAAGTTATCTTCTTTGTCTTTTACTAAGTCCATTCCAGAAAAGAATAGTACATTATTCAGAGGGTGATACTTCTATGCCACTTAGATTAAAGTTTTGTTTTCTATGCTTGCTGATGAACTTTGTCAGCTGAGGGTTATTTTTCTTTGATGTTCTTCATATAATATTTATTTATACATATCTTCAACTTAGATAAAGTAGTTCTGAATAAATGCATTAAGAATACAACACTGAAAAGATGGCAGAGTAGAGGATGCTGCACTCACCTACCCCCATGGATACATTAAAATACATCTACATGTGGAGCAACTCTTGCCAAAAACAAACTGGAAAGAAAGGCTCTTCTACAACCAAGGCTGTAAAGAAAGATCTACAGAGAGTTGGGTAGGAAGGGAGGAGAAGTGATTTGTTTGGGATCCACACTCCTGGCAGGGACACAGAAGAGGAAGGGACTATTACAGTCCTGGGGCTCCTCCCTGGGGAGCAAGGGGTTCAAGCCACATATTAGGCACCTCATCCATGGGGTCTGACACCAGGAAGGTGACTCCCCTTACCTGGTTTGAAAACCAGTGAGACTGACAGGAGAGCTATAAGGAATGAATACTCTGCTCTTGAAGAGCAGGTACACATGTTTGCTTACTTCCCAGTACAGAGCTGACACAGCACATTGAAACCTTTCTGGGGCTCTGGCTTTGTTCCTGGGACCACCCCAGTGCACACCCCAGCCAACATTGGGCACCTGCTCCAGCCCCTCTTGCTGCTCTCCACTAGGGTAGAGGCTGCTTGTGCCAAAGAGAAAGCACACACTTAGAGAAAATGGAACCAGCTCAGACCTGACCCTGCAAGACAAGGGCAGAGGCAGCCCTTACCAGGATGAATGCCCCTGTCCACATTAGGAGGAGTGAAACTAGCTCCAGGGTGGAGACCCACATTACTGACAGGAGTGAAAACATCTCAGTGGTAAATCACCAACGCCTCTGGCCCCTGCCACTACCTCAATGAAGTCAGAGGTTACTATCACACACACAGAAGAAACCCAACTACCTTAGGACTCGTCTTCCACCCCCTTGGGTCCTGCCCCTGCCCCAATAGGGTGGTGATTGCAACCAAGCAGAGAAGCCCCAGCTCACACCTGGCTCTGGCTCTAGATGGTCCATCTCCAGACCCATCTCACACCAAGGTGGTAGCTGCCAGGACACCCTGAGGGCAGATATGACCAGTGTTCACTTCAAATCCAGCTCTCCAACCAAAGCCACTGGGCATATTCAGAGTGTACATGGACACTCCCACACAAGGACATATCTTCAACACTGGTGTAGGTAACTGTTTCACCTAGTTTCAGAGGCAGAGAAAGTTAGCAGAATAAAAGGGCTGAGGAATTTATTTCAAATGAAAGAACAAAGAAAAAAATCCCTGAAAAAAAAACCCCAATGAAACGGAGATAAATAATTCATGAGATAAAGAATTCAAAGCAATAGTAATACAAATGCTAACTCAATTAGGAGAAAGAATAAATGAATAGAGTGAAAAATTTTAACAAAGATCTAGAAAATATGAAAAGGAACCAGTCAGAGCTGAAGGATACAATAACTGAAATGAAAAACACACTAGAAAGAATTAACAGCAGATTAGGTGATACAGAAGAATGCATAAATGATCTGGAAGAGGACTTCCCTGGTGGTGCAGTGGTGAAGAATCTGTCTGCCAATGCAGGGGACACGGGTTCGAGCCCTGGTCTGGGAAGATCCCACATGCTGTGGAGCAATTAAGCCCGTGCACCACAACCACTGAGCCTGCGCTCTAGAGCCCACAAGACACAACTACTGAACTCACATACAACAACTACTGAAGTCTGTGCACCTAGAGCCCATGATCTTCAACAAGAGAAGCCACCACTGTAAGAATCCCACTCACTGCAAGGAAGAATAAGGAAGAGTAGCCCCCACTTGCTGCAACTAGAGAAAGCCTGCACACAGCAAAGAAGACCCAATGCAACCAAAAATAAATACATAAATAAACAAATTTAAAAAATGATCTGGAAGATAGAATAATGGAAGTCAACCAATCAGAATAGCAAAAACAAAATCTTAAAAAATGAGGATAGTTTAAGGGACTCTGAATTAGTATGCAACATCAAGCATAATAATATTCACATTATAAGAGTTCCAGAAGGAGAAAAGAAAAAAAGGGTAGCAAATGTATTTGATAAAACTATGGTGGAAAATTTCCCTAATATGAAGAAACAGATATCCATGTGTTGTGGGAAAATATGGGTTGGGAGAGGATGGTCATGTCCCAGGTCTTCAGTGAGTCCCTGGGATGGGCCACCAAGTGAAGGTTCTTGGTGTAACACAGGAAAGAATTCAAGAGTGAGCCATAGCAAGTGAAAGCAGGCTTATTCAGAGAGATAAACACTCCACAGAGTGTGTCGGCCATCTCAGAAGGGGAGAGAGGTGGCCCCAGTGCATGGAATCATCTCTTAGAAAAGTCAGAGTGTCCCTGAGGTGTGGAGCTGGTTAGTTTTTATGGGCTGGGTAATTTCATAGGCTAATGAGTGGGAGAATTATCCCAACTGTCTTGGAGAGTGGGTGGGGGTTTCCAGGAGTTGGGGCACCACATACTTTTCATCCTTTTATGGTCGGCCTTAGAACTGTCATGGCACCTGTGGATATGTCTTTTAGCTAATGTATTACAATGAGTGTATAATGAGGCTCAAGGTCTAGTGGAAGTCGAATCTTCCACCATCTTGGTCCTAGTATGTTCTAACTTGTTTTTGTGGTATCATGTTCTTAATGGTTGGGTTATTCTTTTGATGGCTGCACCCTGTCCCTTTCCTTTCTGTCTCACAGCTACAGGAAGCACAAAAGTTCCCAAACAAGATGAACTAAACAGACTCATACCAAAATATATCTTAATTAAAATGGCAAAGTTAAAGAGAGGATTCTAAAGGAAGCAAGAGATAAACAAAGAGTCACATACAAAGGAAATCTAACATAAATCTAACAGCTGATTTTTCTGCTGAAACTTTGTCAGAAAGGAGTGGTATGATGTATATAAAGTGCTGAAGGGTGGGGGGGGGGGGGACCTGCAACCTAGGATACTCTACCCAGCAAGATTATCATTTAGAATTGAAGGAGAGATAAAGAACTTCTCAGACAAGCAAAAACTAAAAGAATTCATTAATACTAAACCAAACTTACAAGAAGTGTTAATGAATCCTTTTTAAGTGAAAAAAAAAGACTACAACAAGAAGTAAGAATATATAAGGAAAAAAATCCCACCAATAAAGACAAATATATAGTAAAATCTGTGAGCAAGCCACTTAAGTAAGCTAGAATGAAAGTTGAAAGACAAAATTTGTAAAATGAATTACAACTAAAATAAACAGTAAGGGGATATGCATGAAGATGTAAAATAAGACATCAAAAACACAAAAATGTGGGAGGAGAGTAAAAAATGTAGATCTTTTAGAAAGTGTTTTAACTTAAATGACTATCAGTTTAAAACAAATAGATATAATTGCAGGTCAACATTTATTAACTCCAAACCAAAAACCTACAGTAGCTACACAAAAATTAGAGACAAAGGAACACAGGCATACTAAAGAAAATGATCAAATCACATGGGAAGAGACTAAAAGAAGAAAAGAACATAGAAGAATACAAAAACAACCAGAAAACAAGTAATAAAATGGCAATAATTACATACTTATCAATAATAACTTTAAATGTCAATGGACTAATTACTCCAATCAAAAGACATAGGGTGGCTGATTGGATAAAAAATACAAGACTCACCTATATGCAACTTACAAGAGACTCACTTCAGAGCTAAAGACATACATAGACTGAAAATGAAGGGTTAGAGAAAGATATTCCATGCAAATGTAGACAAGAAGAAAGCTGGGATAGCAATACTCATATAAAAGTAGATTTTAAAACAAAGTCTCTGTCAAGATGGCAGAGTATGAAGACCCTGAGCTTCCTTCCTTCCTCAGGCACACCAAAATTACAACTATTTAAAGAGCAACTATTGGTGAGAAAGACCAGAATCTAGCAGAAAAGATATTCTACAATTAAATGTATAAAGAAGGACCTGCAATGAGATGTGTAGGAGAGGCAGAGTTATGGTATACCAAAGACCCACATTCCCAGATGGGCAAAGCACAAATGGTAAGACAATTAAAATTGCAGAGCTTCTCCACAAAGAAGAAAGGATCTGAAACACACATCAAGCTCCCCAGACTGGGGGTCCTTCACCAGGAAGACAAGCACCCAGAATGTTTGGCTTTGAAGACCAGGGAGACTTAATTTCAGGAGATGCAGAGAGCTGTGGGAAATAGATACACCACTATTAAAGTATGAACACAGAATCTCACACACTCCAGGACTTAGGGCAGAAGCAGTAATTTGAAAGGAATCAAACTCACCTGCTGATCTTGAAGAGGCCCTGGAGAGGTAGAAGGCAACTGGAGCTTAGCCTGGAGCATACATTCTGGGGCCAAATGTTACTGGGCCCTCATCCTACATGTAGACATGTGCTGGAAGGTCCTATTTTGGAATCCTTCCTCTGATTTATTCTGTGACCTGATTACTTAGTACTACAGTAAAATACTATATTATCACATAATACTATGTTCATAATAATGAAATAAGCAATTATGTCTAAAGAAATTAGAAATGGACCAGTAGGCAAAAGACAATTTATAGAATTTATGGGAAAGTAATTTCATCTACTTTCTTATCAAGATTCAAACATGTTCTTTCTAAAGATGATGAATAATAAGCATTATTTATGGTTCATAAAATAATTTTATGGTTCACATATTACCTTGCAGATTCAAAGTCTATATATATATATATATATATATATATATACACACATATATTTATAAATAAAAACTAGTTTCTTAGATTCCCAGTCTTAGATGTGGATTAATTTAGTAAACTGTGCTTTCTAGAAAAGAGTATAAAAATCATTAGGAACTTTCTCCATTACTCATCCTCAACCATCTCATATGTTTTATGAGATGAAACATAATACCCACTGTATTGGAAATCAGATTTTTACACATTGGTTAAACAGTTTTATAACAGACATTATTTTTATTTCTGTACCTATTCCCTGATGACCTTGGACATGAGGAAATGAACCGGTTGCTGGGGCTTGTAGCTTATTTCCCAACATAGGGAAAACAAAGCTGGAGAGGAGACCAGAGTCAGGTTGAAAACTTGAAGCCAATCCTCAACCAACAGAGGCTATTGTGGCTCAGAGGAGGCACAAGGGCTGAGGTTAATCTGCTCCTGGATATGTTGCGAAGCCATGACCACATAATTGTCATTGTGTGTGTCAGATAGATGGTTTGACTAATAAATAATAATTAAGCACAGTGATTCTCAACCTTGACTGCATATTAGAATCACTGAGGAACTTTTAAACAAAACAGATGCCTTGGTCCCCATCTGCACTAATTGTGGTTTAATAGGTTTGAAGTGGGGCTGGAATATCAATATGAAAATCTCATGCCTATGCTACAAATTATCGATTATTTACTGGAAATTTTAATGTAACTGAATGTGCTGTATTTTTATTTGCTAAATCTAGTACCTTGGAGGCTTCTCCATCCTTTCCTTGTGAGAACTTATTGTGTTACAAGCATTCTAACACTTTGTGACTTGACCCCACTTTCATCTAAGAAGTAAATACATGTTCATTTCTTTGCCTATGAATTCATCCTTGGAAGATAACTGCAAAATTTTGGTGAAAGAGGAAGACTTTAATTCCTCTCTTAATCCTTCTTTTGTAGAGGAATATTTTTGGTGAGTTTTTTTTACACATTTCATAGTCTTCCTGTGAGTGATACAATTCCAGATACCCCTTTATTTATCTTTTATGTGAAAAATAGGAAAAATACCAAATTGGCTTTCAGTTTCATGCTAGTTGTATAAAATGAATTTAGGAGTTTTCCATATCATACACTGAGCGCTGTTAAAATTAATTTTAACTTTATTAATTTCTTTCTATTACTTTCCTGAATGTTTGAGATTTTCCAAATTTCAATGAGTAGGATATTTTTTACTTTCCTTTATTTTGACTTAAAAATGCATCTGAGACAGCATTTTGTTCATTATAATATTAATTTTAACCAAAAAAAGTAGATTCATAATTATAAACAACTAAGTTAAGCATATATGAAATAAAAAAGTCTTCCATAATCTTATGCCCCAGAGATAATCATTTGTAACATCTTGATTAATACATCTTCAGTTGTTTTACATAAAGAACAATAATAAATAATAAAAAATACTAAATATTATACATAATATCCTGCAGAATTATTTTTTTTCGGTACGTGGGCCTCTCACTCTTGTGGCCTCTTCCGTTGCGGAGCACAGGCCCCGGACGCGCAGGCTCAGCGGCCATGGCTCACGGGTCCAGCCGCCCCACGGCATGTGGGATCTTCTCGGACCGGGGCACGAACTTGTGTCCCCTGCATCGGCAGGCGGACTCTCAACCACTGCGCTACCAGGGAAGCCCTATCCTGCAGATTTTTAACCCACTCGTTAAATAGAGTATTTGATTTGATTCTATAAGATTTTTTTAAAATTTCTATGTCTGTTTTCCAAAATTTCATTCTCATGTATTTGGTACTTCTTTGCACATAGTTCTTACAGTAAATTGTGTGACATCTCACCCTTGTTCATTTTCCTTTTCATGCCCTGCTTTCTCCATTTCCTTACCAGTCTTGTCTAAGGGCATTTTATTAGTGGAATAACGGACTGTTCCCTGCTTCAGGGTGTGGTCCTGGAGAACCCAACCAGGACACTTACACATGTACCTCCTACCTTGGTTATCCTTCACAAGTATCCTCTTCTGCAGACTCTTCGTTCATATTCTTATCTTCTCTTCTTGGAATTAGTCGATGGCCATCTAATTCATCTTTTTTATCCAATCTTCTGCCCAGCCAATTCATATATATATATTTAAAGTAAGGATGTTAACTAAATCACCATTTTAAAAACTTTAATGGTTCCTAATTTTCTAAAGAACAGGTCCAAACTCTCATTTAGGTATAATTACAACATTTCCATGTTCAACTTGAATTATTCATTATTCAATGTACTAGGTTTTTAGTCAGATCACAGCAACTCCATTTCTCTGGAAATATCAAAACATTCAGACTTCTTCATAAATTAGTTGTCTATGTTCCTTGGGCGGGCATGTGTGTTTCCTCTTAATACAGACATGGAAAAGACACTCTGCTGTTAACAGCCAGAGCAGCATTTAACCCAAGGCTTTTAACTATGAAAATGGTGTCATTTATATCATCAACCTTGACTTTGGATTCTTTCCCATCAAACAAATTAGGTCAAATTTACAAACATGAAAATGTACAGGTTTAATCTTACTTATAGATTCAAATATTTGTGAAAATTGTAAATTATCTTGGTACTGATACCTCTTTCTATGATGGTTAGATAACAGAGTATACTGAAAAATGAAATATTATAGATAATAATGTGAATTTATCTTCTCTAAATTCCCATTGCACATTTTTATTTATCCTGTGACATAATCGTACTTAGTTTTTATTGTTGGTTTTTCTATCTTATCTCTACTAAGAAATATATTTTTTTGAGGATAGAGAACACTTTTTACTTATTTTACAGTTCAATAATGTTTTGCATGTAGGAGATGATCAATAAAAATTGAGTAAGTGATCAAATATGAATTTTAAAACTGGTATATATGCCCATCCCTAAAATTGTGCATAAGTTAACTTTCTATGATTCAAAAGTCATTTGAGAATATTATAATGCCTCAGGGTCACTACTGGAAACATTAATAACTATTATGCTGATAACAGTATAATGATGAAATCATGGATAATTTCATAGATACTGTGTTGATTAAAAATTATCTTATTTTGATGCTTTCTTCTCTTTATCCCCTTCCCTCTCAACAATCTTAAGTATCAATCATACCAACGATATGCTTCTTTTTTTTTTTTTTTTTTTTTTTTGCGGTACGCGTGCCTCTCACTGCTGTGGCCTCTCCCACTGCGGAGAACAGGCTCTGGGCCCAGCCGCTCCGCAGCATGTGGGATCTTCCCGGACCAGGGCACGAACCCATGTTCCCTGCATCGGCAGGCGGACTCTCAACCACTGAGCCACCAGGGAAGCCCCGATATACTTCTTTATTGAAGACTGAAACAATTTCCAAAATAAAGACACAAAACACAATTTTCACAATATCTAAAGATGAAACTATAAAGGGAAAATTGGGTACCTATTAAATATAAAATCTAGATTCCATCCTATAAGTAAAACAGGTCTCACAAGTGTCATGGTATCCTTTAGGAGAGTGGTTCTTCACTGGCTACAGTTTTGCCCCCAGAGGGACATTTGACAATGTCTGGAGGTATTTTTGGTTGTCACAACTAAGAGAGGTGATTGCTACTAACATCTAATGGGTAGAGGACCGGGCTGGGCTAAGCTTCCTACAATTCACAGAATGACCCCAAAGCAAAGAATTATCTGGGCCCCAAATGTAAATAATGTGCTGAAGTTGAGAAGCTATGCCATAAATAAATAGAGTAGAAAAGAATATACCCACTGTAAGATTCTTCATTAAGATTATCTTGATCATTTATTGTTCCATGGAAGTTCTAAACTCTCTATGGCCATTGCAAGCAGCAAGAAAGAATCCTTTACATTCTTCATACTGAAATAATTCCATACCTAGAATCGCTGTGTGTAATGCCCTTCCCCAATATTGGATTAAGACCTTTGTAAAACCACTGTACACCGTTTAGAATACGTAGACGTCTACAGAAACAGCCGCAAAAGTATCTGTATGGGGGCTTAATTCCTTAGAAATTCATTATAATGCAAACTAAATAGCAGTAAATTTCTATAAATATTCCTCAGTCTGTTGAGAATATCAAATCCATAGAAAGATTAAAATTTCTTGAAATGGCAACTCTGCTTTTGAAAATCTGGTAGGGGAAATTCTGGCTGACAAATGTGCATTCTCCTGAAAATTTTACTGAATAAAAGTTAATTATGCATATATTGGTTGTTTTTCTCTAATAATGATAATTATGCTTTTAAATTGAAAGCCCACATATATATCTGTCTGCTCATTTAAAAAAAAAAGACATTTTGAATGTGAGTATAAATGCTGGTTTTCTTCAACCTACTTGAATTCTGGTGATACCTGATTCAAGACATGTTTAGAGCTTACAATATTTCTTGTTATCAAATGGTTTAACAGTTTGTTTTACCCATATTCCAATCATATTGATTAATCAAATCTCCATTCATTTATTAGAATTATATTGTTTTTGTTGATTTAAACTCTAAGACATTTTGAAGAAAATTGATTGAAAAATGATAATCCACACTGATTTTAGTATATGTTTGGAATAAAATATTGTTGCCACTGAATGATTCTATACTTGGTTAAGGCATTGAAGTGATGAGAGAAAACATCTAAAGGTATTTACTTCTGTATTGGTCTGAAAGTACACATACATGCCCATGGAAGCATTCCATTCATTTCTCATTCTATAAGTACATTATGTGACTTAGACTTTGGTAACCTAAAATGCCATCATATGTTCTCATAACTTCTCTGAGATACCTGCTGGAAGGGAAATATTTTTCACTGAAAATCAGCTTCTAGCCTAAGTAATGTAGAGAAGAGAGTTGGAACCTACATAAGAAAAGGGATGTTGTGTGACAATCAGAAAACATGACAAAATGACTAAAAAACAATCGGTTGTTTTTGATCTTTTGCACAAATGTCATAAGTTGTTGAACCATGATTTTATTGTTGTTAGTTTTTTGAAAAAGAGTAGAGAGTACTCTGTGTGTTGCCTTGTGTCGATAAGAACACAATTTACCTTAAAATAGCATTTTAAGCCATGTGAATAGTAAGCTCCAGGTTTATTCTGAGTTTATGGTCTAAACTCGACTACTCAGACACTTAGAAAGAGCCTGAAACATAAAACTACTGTACCTTAACTTGAACCAAATTAATTTCTGCAAAGTACTTTATTAATTAGTATGCTTCCCCACACTAATCCTTTATGTCAAATACAAGTTGATCAATATATACAGATAAGATCAGAATCAGATTTAACTTTCAATTTTGGAAATAAACTGAAAATTATCTGGCGTTCAAACCATGATACACTTTCTGGAAAACTTCTGAAAAATGTGACTTTGTAAAGATACTATTTCTAGCCTGTATCATTAGTTGGAGTGAATGCTAAATATCCTTACTAGGGCTACTGAGCGAGAAACTCTTAAACATCATAGGTCCCCTACCAGGCATCATATTACATTCAAAGAACAGCTTAATGTAAACTGTTCTGTAAAATAGGAGCTAGCAGGGCATAGGAATGGGAAAGCTGAGGGAAATAATACAATGCATTGGAAAGGTCAAACGTAATGTATTTTAATTTGTTGATAATTTATAATTTAGATGGCTAGTTGGTTAAAATTATAAAATATTCAGGCCTAGAGGGTACATTGTTGTTCTGATCTTGTTTAAAAGTAAAAAGATGAGGAAATTAATTAAACATTAAAAGAATCTCTTATTTTTGAAAGCAGAATCTGTCAACTGAACAGTGGGAGAGAGCAAAAAGGTCTTTGAGCAGATTTAAAATTTCTCCCAGTGTTATATTATTGTACCCATACAATTATTTAACAGTAATGTCTGTAATCAAGTGTTAAAGACTTAGCAGTTCACTTCATTTGGAGAAAAATTGTGTAATGTGTAATATAACAAATACCCTAAGGAAATTAGAAATTCCAGTGATTGTCTATAAGCACAGGCAGAGAAAAATATTTAGTGGTTATTATAAGTGTTGTGATTGTTCACAGGGTCATCAAAAGGAGTCAATTTTATTTTGTGAAATAAAATTGAAAATAAATGTTAAGGAAATATACCCTACATTTTAATATAGCAAAACATCCACTAATTTGATGAATAAAATATATATTTAATGTAAAATTATATTGTATGTATTAAAGCATTTCATGTGTAACAATCAAAACCAACAAATTTTAAAAACTGAGTCTCTTCACGTTCTTAAACCATGTGCTAAAATATAAAATATAATGTCCATACAGTAGACTTCTTAAGAAAAGTCGGTCCTGCTTATTATCCTATCCCTTACAATATTTGATAAGACAAAATAATGTAATTTATTTTTCTCATAATGTAATTTTCTTATTATTAATTTGTTTTTTGATTCTTAATCAAAGGTTTATTTTTTTGTAGTGAGAGAAATAAAACCAGTTTAAATTTAAAGTATTACATTGTTCAGCTAATATTTTTGAAAACATAATATCTATGTACCGGAAAATCATTTAACTTTGGCTGTTAAAATACAGGTATTTCATTCCAAGTTATAAATCCAATTAACTTGCAGCAAATGTGATTGATGATTGTTGAAAAGGGGTTATTGTTGAATAAATACCCTTACCCTGTAACCTTCACAAGTTACCTATCATTTCTGAGCTTTCATCCCTGATTTTTCTATCCAAGCATATAGAGAAGTATCATATATCCTTCCTCAAGGATAATACGAGTGGATTCAGGAAGTCTTACTTATCTCAGATGTTTCACTTAACAGTATGTTATGGTTGCTGAGGTCCTATAATTAAAAATTCCCTAGTTTTTACTGATTTTGTTGATTTTTTTGTAAAAGGAAAGATACTAATGTGAGGAATTAAACATTGTTTACCAACTTTTTAACATAATACAGTCAGTATTGATATGAATTAATTATGCTCACTTCATGGAAGAAAGTGTAATGATGCTTAGGTGAATGAGAAGGGAAAGAATGTGAAATACTTCAAGAATATGGAGGTTATGACCAAGAAGAGTTGGATTTAGAAGAAAGCATCAGCTAGAGGGTGGGAAGTCATGTAGGATGGAGGGGGCTGTACAAAGCCAGAGACAGAGAACTCCAAGGGAAAAAATGCTTGCAATAGGATTTCACATATTAAAAAACAAAACCAAGTACTTTTGTATCTAAGTGCTTTGCTATAAATTATTTGCTATATTCTTTACAGTCTACATGGTGCCTGAGAAAAAAATTTATGTATATTGTCTTTACTTCTTTCTATAGTCCCCTGCTGTGTGATTCTAATCTGTATTTTAGTGTAATTTCAACATAGTTTTTATGTTTTAATAAAACTTGAACACATTAAAATGCTATTAAACTGTTACACATGGTTAATAATACTTATGGACTTCTGAAAGTAGCTATTATTAAACTGAACAAAGTCATTAATGTCTTTAAACTTTGCACCAGGATGTAAAGTACAAAACAGACGTCTAACTGCATCTAGAGAATAGTAATAATATCTAAATATGTATGTTTCTTCTTTTTTTAACCATATATTTTTTACTGTATCTTTTATATTTTGTATTTTAAATTAAAATGTACTTTAATAAAAATAAAAGAGTAATGCGTTGGATTCTAGTATGTACTTTCCCAGTAATCGTGACTGTAAGCAGTTGACAGAGTATAAAACAGGCCTTTGTGTCTTCATCTATCTCTATAATCTTCTTCAGCCCTAAAATTCAATGAGTAAATAAGAAACATCCATTTGCATTTAAGACTAGAAATACAATCTTAAGATATTGCATTCTCTGAACAAAAATATATTTCCATTTATTTCAGATAACAAATATAGTGTGTGAATTGCAAAAATTTTGAAAAATGTCATCAGTTGTCAATCACGTTTTTCTCTGTATTTTAAACATTCATGTTGTTAATTTGATATCTCTTCATTGGGCAATATAAGTTTACTCACTGAAGAGTCTGAACTGCCTAACACATATATTAGTAAAAATAAGTTTTGATGTTTGAAATGCTTTTTCATTTCTCCAGAAATGATCTCTGAAGTACGGATATAGAATTTACTTGAACATTTAATATTACTACGCACCTAACAGGGCAGTAATGGTTTATCTAAAACTAAGGTTAACTTATTTTTCTTGAAATGGTTAACTTACTTATATCAGTATTCAAAGCACTATCACCTATATTATTTGTTCACAGTAATGAGGAAACTAGCTATATATAACTGACTTATTCATTTTACTGTCTTCAGGTTTAAGTAATCCTTTTTCTTTTTTCATTCTTTATTTTCTATTGAAAGACTGTCTATGCCTTTCAGAATTTAACTACTATATTACTTCAGGAAGATGAATTAATACTAGCTACTCATTATACATCATTGTTGCAATTACAAAATAATCTAAAATCATCAAATGTTTTCATGAGAAAAATCAGTGATGAACACACTAGAAATCTGACACACCTTGGACCTGGAGAAGCCCAATAATTAAAATCAGAATAGTAACTTGGAGAAGTTTAAATGGACACTTCGTGCTCAGCAATTTCACCCTCGGTCTAAGCAGCCACGGCATATGTAGTGGAATAGGCTCCCTCAGGTGCACATCTGCTCAGCACTTTCTCTCCAGGCCTTAACTGGTCAGGCCTCTCACTTACAACTGTCTGGTAGACACAGGAGTGATTCAAGGAAGAAGAATCTGGCCACTATAGTTGGGATATGAAAGTGGTCTTATGAGACATCTGGATAACAGCAATAAAGCAGGCATAAAAATATTAGTAACTGAGACTCTGAATCAACTTAAAAAATTCTGTAATGATGACTGAAAAATTGAACACTTGAAATAAATTACTTTATAAACAGAAAATAATAATATGGTTTGTTAAGTGGGCATTACATTTACAATGGAATAAAATATGTATTTAAGAGTTCACATGCACTGAAAAGTAGAAGAAAATAAATAATATTCTCATAAGAAAAAAATTCAGAAAGACAGATAAGAGGTTGAAAGTATATATTAGAATTGAACAGAAATTTTTTAAAAGGATACAAGAAAAAGAGTGAAATGCATGAAAACAAGTTTTAAATTTGTGATTTGCAATATGTAACCAATATTAGTACCTGAAGAAGAATTAGTGAACCAGTATTAATGCACAAAAGAATAATAGAGGAATAATACAAGAAAACTTTCCAGACATGAAGAAATAAATGAAAAATATATAACATGGCATATTCCAATTAAATGCTTAAACTTCAAAGATAAAAGGAAAAAGGATTAAATTGTAAGTTCTCAACTTGCCAGTCATTGGGATAAATATTTCACACATCTTTTTTAATTAAAGAAGTTAAAAACCATGTCAGCTTCCAAGAAGGAAATGAATCAGTTACATTCATAAAACATAATGTTCTTGAAAGTAAGACATTCTCTGCTGTATTTTCTGCAGTGACAGAGATGGAAGCAAAATAAAGCATCAAATGCATAATCCTCAGTCAACATAAGATCTAAGAAGTGTGAACTTCACAAGGTTCTAATTCATATGTGAAGCCAAAATCACAAGATATTTTAGGTCGACATTTTCAGATTTTCCAGGAAATTTGAAATGGTAATACACTCTATATTTTTTTCAGATGTGATTACAAACATGAGATTTCAATTGGAAGAAAATTTGTTCTCCTAAAATCACTAGGGAACAAATCGTATAGAATATTCTACAGATCATTGAGGGCTGAAATATTTTAATAAGGAAGTTTACATCAAAAAAAGGCTTCATGGGCTTCCCTGGTGGTGCAGTGGTTGAGAGTCCGCCTGCCAATTCAGGGGACATGGGTTCATGCCCCGGTCCAGGAAGATCCCACATGCCGTGGAGCACCTGGGCCTGTGAGCCATGGCCACTGAGCCTGTGCATCCAGAGCCTGTGCTCCGCAACAGAGAGTCCATAAGAGTGAGAGGCCCACATACTGCAAAACAAAAACTAAAACAAAAACAAAACAAAACAAACAAAAAAGACTTCATGATAAATATTCTTAAGGTGAAAATTTATAGGTTTGGATAACTATTTTCCCAATTAAAATCAAACAAAATTTTGTGAGCTGATTAACAAATAAACCAGCAATGAGAACCAGGATATTAACTCTGATTTATATAAACGTTGAAGGAAAATGAGCATAAAGAAGACAAGAAATAAAATAGTTGATCACATTCTTAAGAGTAAGATTCTTTAAATTCAATTTGAAGAATGCAAAATAGGGATAAAAACAATAAATTTGATATATTATTAAAGAAAAAAATATCATTATTTTATTATGGTTCAAATAACTATATCAAAAGCTAATTCTTAAGCCACATACAAATCTGATGACTTAACTTGCAAAACTCTCCTTCCCATAGTGTATGAGTTTTATTTTGTAAAGAGACTGTCTGAGGACTGTGCTAACCTGGAACCACGTCTGATGGCTCCACCCAGTCACTGTGCAAGTCCCCTAGAGTCTGCACCTCCCCAGACACTTACATTTCACAGACTTTCAGGGGATTACACGCAGCTTGAATCAACAATGAAAAATTTGAAAACAAATGACTCATTTAAATGTATTTGAATAACAGTGTATCAATAATGAATGCTGACGCTTGCCCCTGGGAGATGCCCAGGAGAAGAGGCAAGTGTCTTCATTCGGAATTAGGTCAACTTCATACCTTAAGCAAGTCAGCCTAACTAGCCATGGATAATATCCCCCTAAAGGAACAATGTAGAGTATATATTTGTGTGGATTTATTTCTTGGCTTTCTATTCTGTTCTATTGGTCTATGTGCCAGTTTTTATGCCAATACCATACTGTTTTGATTACTACACCTTTGTAATATAGTTTGAAATCAGGAAGTGTGATGCTTCCAGCTTTGTTCTCTCTTCTCAAGATTGCTTTGGCTATTTGAGGTCTTTTGTGGTTCCATATAGATATTAGGAATTTGTTCTATTTCTCTGAAAAATGCCTTGGGCATTTTGATAAGTGTTGTATAGAATCTGTAGATTGCCTTGGGTAGTATGAACATTTTAGCAATACCAATTCTTCCAATCCATAAACAGGGAATATCTTTCCATTGTTTTGTGTGTCTTCAATTTCTTGCATCAATGTTTTACAGGTTTCAGTGTACAGATCTTTCATCAACTTGGTTAAATTTATTCCTAAGTATATTATTCTTTTTGATTCTATTGTAAATGGGATTGTTTTCTTAAGTTCTCTTTCTAAGACTTTGTAGCTAGTACACACTTTTTAAATATTTTGTCTATTTTAAGATGTTAACAAATTAACTTTGAATGCATATAAAAGTTCTATATTTTTACACTTAAAAATTTGGAATACTAATTGTGGTGTCCAAACCAATCACTCCTCAGTGAGAAGCTGGGAGTTAGGGTTCCCCCATTTTGTATGTTGTTATGCCAGGTCTGGAGTTTATGGTGAGCGTGTGTCTCTGCCTTCTCTATCCATTTCAATGCGTATATTTTCTCAGTTACCTATGTGTAGTAGTTATCCAGCTAGTTTCTGGATTTCTCTGAGGAAGAATTGTTCTCTGCATAGCTGTGCATCTGTGGCAGGAGCAAAATGCAGAGCTTCATATATTGCCATCTTGATCCAGAAGTTTTAACGTGCATGAAATCATAATCTTTTAATTAGCCAGTATTCCTATGCATGTATCCAAATTTATGTCCAGTATTTCTGATGCCTATAATCCCAGAAGCAGAGGGGTGTCATGGAGTCAGAGGGACCTGGATGATATCTGTCTCTTCCTTTTCAATCTTTAGCATATTTGTATACTTCTCCTAACTTTACTCAATCAACAAAGGTATTCAATTTATTGTAGGTTCATTTATGCATAAAATGGGAATAATCTCACCTACCTCATGAAAGTTCCTATGATAATTAAATAAAATAATGACTATAAAGCAATTAGCCCTGTTCCTGGGACATAATAACTGTTCAGTAAATAGTATCTTCTTTCCTTTACACTCTGTAGGTTGCAGGCCTTGTCAGCCTCTATTTCAGTCATTTGGAACTTGCTTAGGATAGAAAATGAGTTTTTCAGTATATTTAGTGTCTCCTAAATCATACTATATACTTCTTAAGCTCACATTTTAGATATTATATACTTGCTGGTGTTCTGGAAAGCACAGAACATGTTGCCTTGAACGTGGTATGACACCTATTTTCAATGTAATGATAACTCTGAGAAGAGTTAACTCTTCTCAGAGATAACTCTTCTCTTCAATGTAACTCTTCTCTTCAATGTAATGATAACTCTGAGAAGAGTTAACTCTTCTCAGAGATAACTCTGAGAAGAGTTTGCACCTATAATTCTGAGAAATAATTTATAGAACTTTATGACATCATTAGTAAAACTTTAAAAATGTATTCTGAATATGTTGTCCACACAGAATTTGTTGGTGAATATATACAAATGTGATTCATTTTCACTGTGGGTTCTCAAGTTAGTACATCTTCAAAGGTAATTACCTATACAAACATGAGATAGTTTTTTTTAACATTTTACCCTGAAAAGTAATATTTTCTAGAACTATCATCAGCTTATACTAATGCTTCTAAACATTTAGTGACTTTTAAGAAGTGTTAACATAACAATAAAAACTCAAACTGACAAGGCTAATGTGGGAGCCCTTGCATTCATATCATGCAACAAATGGAAAATTAAAGGTTTGTCAAAATCACCAGAGAGTTTAATTAGTGTCATTTTCAATAAGAAATTGTCTGTGCACTTGAGTATAAAATTCAAGTTATGCTTGCAACTCAGATGGTGATCTTTTACATTCGCCTAAGTGATAGAGTTAAATGTATGTTTTTTTAATAAATGAATACCATTCTTATATTTGTTCTACTTTTGCTGAAAATGTGAACTCCTTAAGGATAACCAAAGGTACTTAGACTTGGGGCAGGTACTGCAGTTATTTTTATGGATGTAGGATTCCACAGGGAATGGCGTGGAAAGAAATAGGCTGTGAAGCCAAAAGAAATACACCCTCAAAAATACGAATTAGCATGAAGAGAATTTTCAAAGGACAAACGATTATTTCCTACCATGAAATAGAGTATGAAAACAACTCAAAATTCTACATCTAAAACACATAATTTTTAAGGACAATAACCTTAAAATATCTTAAATCTTCATCAAGAGGGTACTGGTTAAATAAATATGAAGACTCCATACAATGGAATATTAATAAGAATAAAGTAGAACTATATATATTAATGGAGAATTAATTATATTAAGAATAAAGTAGAACTATATATATTAATGGAGTAGAACCATATATATTAATGGAGAATAATCTGCAATGTTAAAGTGAAACTGTGCATGACAAATATTACCATTTATGATATGTCCCTTATTTTAAACATGCATTTTCAATCAAAGGAGATACATATTCCATACAATGACATTTGGGAAATAGATGAGCATTTGGTGGGAGATTCCAACTCAAATCTTATGACGAAAATCATACTGATGGACCAATCTCTTAATTGCAAATAAAAAGATGAGACAAATACTAGAAGAACTTAAGGAAGTCTCTATTAAATATGCCACAAATCATAAAACGTTTGGAGAAAATAGCGGTACACTTGGATACACAAAAAAGCCTTTGAATGTCAAGATCCACTATAAAATAATTAAATATTAACAAAAAATGAAAAATGTACATAATATATATTGTAGACAAAAGGTAAAATTCTTATTATATAAAAAACCCCATATAAATTTCAGCTTACACTTGAGGAAATACAGATACACACACATATTCAGTTCTTTTCTTTGTTCATTTCCTTTTTGTTTAGAAAACTTCCTTTAGTCCTTCTACACATGATTAGTTCTTAGGTTTTTTTTCTTCTGAGAATGTATTCCTCTTTTTATTCTAGAATATATATATATATATAATTTACAAATGAATTGGCTATGGGTTCATTTGATCTATCATTTAACCAAGCTGTCAAGTCAATATTATCCACAGGAGACAGATGAGGCACCCTGAGAGGTGTCCTGCTGAGTGAGTGTATCCTACTTTGAAATGTCGTGAAAGCAAGTTGCGAAGAGATGTCTTCTGATTTAAAACGAGTGGCCCAATGTGTTAGGTAAGAATCAAAAGAGCTTAAAGGTGTAAAGGTACAGTAGTGTGCCAGTAAATGTTTTACAACTGGTTCTTGGAAGAAAAAAACAGGCAGAGAGGGCTTATTTATAATATCATCTAATTCCTCTGGTGCAAATAGTCTCCTTTTTTTTGATATCAATGTGCCAGAATTATGCCAACTAGCTCACAAAATTTATAATAATTTAATATTCAGCACTTGTGAGCCGGTACAAGCCAGCTTCATCACATCCTGGTAAGGTATTGTATTAACTGACCGTTATTTTGAGGTTGACCAGGATTTTAGAGATTTGGAAATGTATGCATAACAGGGATGGGGAAAGGCAACCCTGCTGGTCAGCTGTGGGAGCTGGGGTGTGACAATGATATGAGAAAATATTCGCATAATGTGTTTTGTGGCAAAGACTGTTTCTAAACGGTCACTAATATAGCACTAACCAACATAATAGGTCTGAGAATTAAAAGGTAACTTGGGGCAAGATTTTATGGAACCGTGAGTATGAAGGTGATACAAATAATGCTATTATTAACACTTATTGAGTCTCACGTACTAAGCAATCACTTATAATAGGTTGGCACCAGGGCCAGAAACCACTTGTATCCTCATTTTACAGAAAACGAAACTTAGCCACAAGGATGATATGTAACCTCCTGAAAATCAGTGTGTTATTAACTGGTGGCACTGGGATACAACCTAAGTAGTCAAATATGATAGCCTTCACTTTAAACATTCAAATAATTTTGTGTATAACATATTAGGGAAATTTCAAATTTATTCCATTAATAAAAGAACAACAACTGAAAACTAGGAGCCAAGGTTAGAGACAAGGTGACATTTTATCAGTTCAGTAGTTAATCAGACCTGAATCCTGGTGATGACAGTGACAGTCAGAATAAGTGACACATCAAAAGCATCTCCATTTCTTTTGTGGTCATCATCAAATTCCTCCTCCTCCTTTCTTTACATTGTAAAACTATACTAATATTTTTTTTAATTGTGGAAATGAAAGCAAACAAAAATAATCTCTCTAATCTCAAAACGTTACATCTTTTTGTCATTTTAATTTTGTCTACATGATCCATAGTTACATACATTAGCACTTTCACATACAAAAAATTTCACCATTATAACATGTGATTATTTTGTCCATTAGGCTCCACGGTCTTCAGACTTGTCGTTTGAATGATGGCAAAATATTCCATGAAGAATATAAATCATAATCTATTTAAGCATTTTTGTAATAATGGTCACATTGTTCCAATATTTTACTAATAAATAACTAATGAAGACCTTTATGCATACATATGCATATATATTCCTTTTGAGTTACAGTTTCTCTTGATAATTTATACAGGGAAATAATTCTAGGAAAAATTATTGTGTCAAACAAATGAATATTTAACCTCACTCATGTTTATCTCATTAGCAGGCAGTGACATGAATATTCAAACAGTGAGACATAATTTTTCACCAAACAAATAACTACTTTTTTTTTTGTGGTACGCAGGCCTCTCACTGTTGTGACCTCTCCCGTTGCGGAGCACAGGCTCCAGATGCGCAGGCTCAGCGGCCATGGCTCACGGGCCCGGCCACTCCACGGCATGTGGGATCTTCTCGAACCGGGGCACGAACCCGTGTCCCCTGCATCGGCAGGCGGACTCTCAACCACTGCGCCACCAGGGAAGCCCACAAATGACTATTTTTTAAAAATAACAATAATCAGTTGTGGTAAAGATGCAGTTAAATTTGCACACTCATACTCCTGGTTGGTCTGCAAATTGTTAAAACCCATCAAAATGTAGAAAACTACATAATTTAGTAAGCAATTTAGTCAAGTGTTGGAAAAAATGTATTCAGATATTGTAAAAGGCAAACATACTCAAATGCTTTATCCATGAAATTCCTCTTTAGAAATTGTTCCAAGGAAATTATCAGAAATGTTTCACAATATACCTAGAAAGGTGATTGTTTCAGGATTTTTGATAAAAGTGACAATTTAGAAAATATATAGATGTCTAAGTTTGGGATTAATTATACTCTATCTCTATGATGAAATTTTAGGGAGGTATTAAAAAACATGCTGTAGAAAATTAATTAGTGACATGGGGTAATTTTAAGACTATATTATTGCTATAAAAATTCTGGTGACCAGGGCTTCCCTGGTGGCACAGTGATTGAGAGTCCGCCTGTCGATGCAGGGGACACGGGTTCGTGCCCCGGTCCCAGAAGATCCCACATGCAGTGGAGCGTCTGGGCCCGTAAGCCATGGCCGCTGAGTCCGCGCATCCGGAGCCTGTGCTCCGCAACGGGAAAGGCCACAACAGTGAGGGGCCAGCGTACCGCCAAAAAAAAAAAAAAAAATTCTGGTGACCAAATACTATGTTCTACATAAAACTAATTATTAAACTAGGTCTAATGTTATCCAAATAATATTATAGCACTATACAACTGTTACTTCTGGTTATGGGTATTTTGTAATCTTCCCTTTATGAGGTTTTCTTTTAATTTCCTATTTCTACCTTGCACATGTATTGCTTTTTATAACAAAAATTATATGTTTATAGGTCAGACTCTTCAATTAAAAAAATAGAGTGGGGCTTCCCTCTTGGCACAGTGGTTGAGAGTCCGCCTGCCAATGCAGGGGATGCAGGTTCGTGCCCCGGTCTGGGAAGATCCCACATGCCGCGGAGTGGCTGGGCCCGTGAGCCATGGCCACTGAACCTGCGCGTCCGGAGCCTGTGCTCCACAACGGGAGAGGCCACAGCAGTGAGAGGCCCGCGTACCGCAACAAAACAAAACAAAAACAAACAAACAAATAGAGTGAATATTTTCATGTCCTTTGTATATAACCAATTTGTTTCTAAAGAACCACACTGATTTCCAATGACCATTAGTGCTACTTGCTTTTGCTTTAGTTCAAATTTATTGATGCATTGTTGCTTAGTCTTTTCTTTTTTAGTGTTCTTATGCCATTTAGCTTTATATGTGTTTTGCAAAAGTAGCATAGTTTGGAATTTTGTTTTGAATCTGCTCCAGCAGACTTCTTTTAAGAGGGCAATTTAAGACATTTATGCTTGTTTAAGATTTATTATATATGGTCCTGGATCTGACAGCATTCCTTTAATTTTTTACTCTATCCTTTCCCCTTCTCTCTCTAGTTCTCATTTTTGCTGTCCAGGTCTTTCACTAATCTATGTACTTCTTGAAAGGCAAGGACTTTATCCCTTACCTTTGCACTGGACAGAGTGTACAACAATTTATGATTTCTGAATGAGTAAATGAATGATTTAAGAATTCAGATATTTAATTCTAGATTCTGTCACACAATTACGATTGTTATTATTAGAATTAAATTTACTTACATTAAACAAATTGAATATTGGTATATTTTAATTTTTTATATTTGTTTATTTATTATTGGGGTGTAGTCGATTTACATTATATTAATTTCAGGTATACAAGGGTTGTGATTCAGTATTTATACAGATTATACTCCATCAAAAGTTATTACAGGATAATGGCTATATTCCCTTGTGCTGTACAATATATCCTGTTGCTGATCTATTTTATACACAGTAGTTTGTATCTCTTAATCCCATACTTCTATCTTGCCCTTCCGCCCACCCCCCCACTAGTAATGACTAGATAGTTTTCTGTATCTGTGAGTCTGTTTTGCTATATACAACTTTGTATTATTGTTTTAGATTCTATATATAAGTGATATCTTATGGTGTTTGTCTTTCTCTGACATTTCATAAAGCATAATATTCTTTATGTCCATCGACATTGCTGTAAATGGCAGAATCTCATTCTTTTTTATGGCTGAGTAGTACTGGTATAACTTTATTTAAAATTTTACAAATATAGATACCAAAAGTAGAGGTTTTAACAGCATCATTCTTTCACTAACTCCATTCATATATAACTTAAAGTTTGATCTGAAACTCAATTTTATGCTTTAAAAATATTACTTTGTCTTATCCTATTTTATTGATAGAAGAACTCAGTAAATAAATTTCTCAATAATACCATTGAGTTTTTGTTTAGTTATGTATTTACTTGTATCAATAACTGTTCTGGGCTTAATCTAACAGTTCTCTTTTATGGATACTACTGCATTCAAATTCAAGAATTCTCTCTTTCATTACCTGGTAGTGGTTTTCTAAGTTTCCAGGACATCTGCAGGTTTTCTTTTACAGAAAAGAAAAGCACTTAGCTAGCTTGTTCTTTGAGACTATAAATCTGAAAATACCTTTATTTGGTCTTCTCAGGGACATGGCAGTTTGGAGTCTACCTTTCGGACACTTCTTGTTATGTGACTGCCACATCACTCTTGTAAAAGAGGAGGGGAAAACATAGCCCTGATGATTTTAGTTCTTGTGAAATAGCCCTAGTCAAAAGAAATTCTGGACAATCTGATGATACAAGAATGGAATGCCATTTTTTCATCCAATTTCTCATCAAAAGAAACCTCAGGTTGATGATTGAGAACTGACTTATCAGAATAAGAAAACAGGATAGATTTCTGCCAAACTTAACGCTGATGTGCAAAACCTTTCACATAAATTCCTTGTGTCTGAAGATCTAAGTCCAGAAGCCTATAAGGGCAGCATTTCAAGTGGTGGCTAGTTCTGAATATATTCCTTCACTTAAGGGTGGCTGGTGCTGGTTAAATGTGGATAGAACAACTACATGTGTTACTACCAGGCTTGCAGGTACAGTACAATTTCTGTCATTAGGCACTGTTTTCCTTTGGGAAATGAATTTGAGTGTTTTATAATAACAAAAGACATGTAACAAAGTGGACTGAGTTATTATGTACTGAGTCTCTCTCTCTCTCTCCATATATATATATAATAGCTTATATGTCTTTACTTCATTAAATAAATGCCATAAGAATTGGTATACTTCATCTTTCCCTAGACTTTCTATGGATATATATGGGACAAAAGAAGTGAAATTCTCTCATTTTGTTTCCTTATAAACCACTTTGTGATTTTTCTTTAATGATTGCCTCTCTACCGGTAATACACTTCTTTGCATTTTACATATAAACCCTTAGCTACTAGGAGGAGTTATAGCTCCATGGTAAGCTGTAATCTGTACTTGAGGAACTTCAATATTAAGAAACAGAGAAATATATATATATATATATAATTAAGGTACCAGGATTGATTTTCTTCTCCATCTGAGATCTTATCAATCATATATTCTATCCACAACAAAAATTCTGTCATTATTCTTGATGGTTAACCATCTTGATGGTTAACATCTTGATGGTTAACATAACATTTTGCTATGCTTTCTAGATCTGCCCTTATTTCTGCTGCATTGATCCAGTGCGATCACATTGAATTAATTATGCCTTAGTTCACTATAAATACAATGAAAAGCCATTATTTCAGTTTGAAAAGTTAGATTGGATACATAAATTTCATTAGTCATTAGATAATCACCAATGCAACGTATGTTTTTTGTAGACCCAGTCACACAATGATTTTTTTTTTTTGTAATTTCAGTATGGCAAAAATTTCAAAAATTACCTTACTTTTTTTTTTTAAATTTTGTGCACCATGACTATAATATATTATGCTACATATAGCAATGTTCATTTCTAGTAAAACTTTACAGTGCAAATAAGCTTGTTATTTAACAATTATTGGTAATACTACACTCTTTCAAAATAATTCTTCTCTTCTAGAATTGGATTCTCCATCCTTAGGAGTTTAGAGTATGTGGCTAGTTCTCTGTGTGCGCATACACATATATTTAATAGAAATAAGCTAACATATCAGGATCATTCTAAACAGTGCACTTCAATCTTTCTTGCATGATGAGTAACCCTACATAATTGTGCTTATGAACACAAATCTTGTATCAAGTGGTATTGACTCAGAATCCTGCCTCTGCTACTTCTATTGACTAGTATATGTGACCTTAATTTTGCTATACTTTATCTGTAAACTAGTCCTAACATCTACTTACATAGTGTTGCTGTAAGGTTAATTAGCATGGTGCTGAAAAATGATCTTACTTATTGTGATTTTTATAGAATGCTATTAAATATTATTATCTAGGAATTGGGTAAGGAAAGGTAATTGGTCTCCCCTCTTGGAACAGGTGCAATCAGATGAACCATTACAAACTGAAGTAATAAAAATCGATCTTGCAGCCTTTGATTTCTGAATGTTTTGTAATTTTGAAGGTGTTATGAAAGTAATAATAAATGATGTACTTTGAAAATTTCTTTTTTTTACATTTGATTTAGTGTGTAGGGTTCTAGATGGGAATCACTGGATGGAAGGATGCCACTTTGGACTCCTTCATATATCTTATTTTATTTGAGTATTTTATTTATTCCTTCATAATATTTTTAATTTCCAAGAGAAGGATGGCGAGAACCTTCCCACCTTAAGACAAGACCTCTAGTTTTTGATTCATTTGTCAGGGATTACACAGGCTCCTACTGTCTTTTGAGAACTGAAAGAAATTTTGTAGCATAGAGAATCATAAATCAACTGATATCAGATGTTTCAGTGTAATAGAAAAAGAATCTAGTTGGTAGCAACTGTTAGTTAACTGCTTAAGTAATTTTTCATAAATGACACCCATACGTGTCTTTAAATCAGGTTTTTCCACTAGGATCTAGAGCTGTGCTGTCCAATACTGCAGCAATAGATACAGGTAGCTATTTAAGTTTAATTAAAAGTAAATGTAATTTAAAACTCATTTCTTTCTGACTATCCACGTCTCAACGGCTCAATAACCACATGTAGCTGGTGGCTACTGTAATGCATGACACAGAATAGAACACACCCATCAACACACAATGCTCTATTAGTACTGATAAAGCCAATGGGCTTCAACATAAAAAAAATCATGAAAAGATTCTCTATGGACATTTTTTTGGCTACCCACACCTCACCATTAAATTTTAATGTTACAGGTATCTGTGTCATACACATAAAAGGAGTGATATACTCCACCCGCTTTGAGAGTCCATGATGTAGACCTAGGGAAAGAGAGAGGATTGATCCACAGACCAACCCCTGGAGTGGCAGAGCAGCCTATAACCATGTGTTCACATTTATAAATTATATGAACCAGTTATTTAACTTTACTTTCCTGGAAGTGCAAGTAATTTAATTAAAATTAATATGTTGAGATAAAAGTAATTTTAAAGATTGATCTCTATTACTCTATTGCCAAAGTCTAATTATTTACCTTGAATTTTTTTCAATTTCCTTTGTGACAAATAGAAATAATAATAATATTAGCAACCTTGCCATCTTTCTAACCATCCTTCTTGTGGATATCTCATAGCTAGTAGGAAGTAAATAATGGGAAGCAGAAGGAAGTAAGATAGTTCCTGTTCACCAGATCTTAAAAGACTAGTGGAAAGTTGAGATAGGATCAGTGTCTATATCTTTCATTACAAACTCCAGGACTCTTTCTTCTAAATGATATTGCTTTGATATATCAGCATGAAGCGATGTGACACTCAGACACCCACTCTCAAGAGTCAACTGTAAAATTTTCAGTTTTATGGGCCAGTGAATGTCCGGTTGTTGCTGGCTTGAAATCAGTCATGGTGGTGGTCATATGTACACCCCAGAAATCAGAAAACACTATGAATCAGGAGCTTGACTTTTTCCTTCAGAAAGCTAGTTTTTAAACATTTGCCAACACATCACTGTCAAACACTTTTTTCAGAAGACTAGGATTAACTTTTTCAACCCAATTATTCTAATTCCAGAGCCCTCTATTAAACTTCCGGCACTTGAGGAACGGGCTGAAATGGCAAAAAAACAATTTCTACATAAACCCCAGGAATTGATGAGGAAACTTTCAGTAAATCAGTGTTCACCAAGCATCGTTAGTGTTTGCATCTACTGCTCTTTATCAGTAGAACTACCATTCAGTGCATTTATGCTAAGAGTGTTTGTCTTACAATTAACACTGAGCTAATTTTCATAAAGATAAAAATATTTATTAGGAGGATATTATTTAAACTAAAGGATGAGACAAATGTTCCTAGTACAGAACAGTAAAGGGTCAGGGAAAATAGATGCAAGTAATACAAGATGTTCAGCCGTTTTTGAGCAAGTAAGTCTGTCTCCTGTCCATGTGAAGCATCTTTCCTTCCTGTTTAAACTTTTTCTGGATGCTCCTTCTAATTCTAACTGAAAACTCTCATAAGTCCACCCTGCTTTCTCTTGATGACAACATATTTTTGATATTTTCTCCAGAGGAAGCTGTTCTGTCTTTCTTTTGGACAGTCTCGAACAGGAGAAAGAGGATAGCAGAGTTCCTGTCTCACTTTCAGACCTTTATTCTAACACAATCATGATGGTAGTTTCCTTTGGAAATTAATGCAGACAGGTATACCACCTTCTCCCAACCTCCTTGCCTACTTCTTACAACAGCCATGGCTTGGGATGACTTTCACATTGAAGTTTCAGCCTCTTTCACTTCAAATGAGTTTTTGGTTACAGACATCTACTCACCAGCTATACACATATTTACACCTTATGGGACTCATCATTGTAAACTATTTTTTTGTAAAATACTCTTTTATTGATAACTATGATGGACCCATAGCCATTTCCCTGTTGTATCCTAAACACACTGTATTTCTTTGATTCTAAGATGTACGTATTTGGTACATATTTTCCCCTCTTTATGGTGTATAAAATAAATGGTGAGTCACACAAATGAAGGCACTTGGATATGATGAAACACAGTTTATTTTATTCAAGTTTCTTCCAATAGACTAATTTCTCTCTTTCTCTCATTTCTGTCTACTCTTAGTCTTTTCCTCTCTGGTTCCTTCTCTCTTTCCTCCCAATCCTTTCATAAGTATCTTGACTCTACATCCTTTTGTACAGGTAACTCACAAATACTCACCTGTCATCATTTCTACGTTTTAAGCCTCATGCCCTCAATTTTGATGACTTACTTGAAATCCCCTGCATAAATTTACTTTCAAGTTTAAAACAATACTTTCCTCTGTCATTTATCAACATCAACATCCCACTCTCCTCATCCCAAAAAGGGAAACCTCTCTTCTCCTTTCTGACTTTTCTTTTTTAATGTAAATTATTTGATGCTCAAAACTATAGAGGTAACTTCTATTTCTAATCCTTTCATAAGTCTGCTGCATTATTCATTACATAACTATCCCTCCCTTTCCATTCCACAGTCATAAGTCCAAATCAGGTCCCTATTTACTGTATATTTAAAATCATCTGGAAGACTTCTTGGATTCTCTTTAACTTAACCTATGTTTCACAGAATTTTTAAATCAATTGTCTTATAGAAGCAGTTCCTGTATAGCCATTCCCTGGTCAAAGCCTTTCAGTGATTATCCATTACCAAGGGTAAAGAGCAGAATCCACACTTCTGTTTCTGACTAGTATTGAAAAAGTAAATCAAAACTTATCTTACCAATAATGAGCTTTGTGAAAGGAAAATTAAAAAAAAAAAAAACAGCAAAGCCATTATCTAAAGCCTTTTATTAAAACATTGTGACACAAGAGAACAGCTCTAAGAAGTGTGTTCTGCAGGAAGATTAAAGATTGATGGAAATTATTTAGAGTTGCAAAACAGGAACACAACCCCACACATTAGCAGAGAGGCTGCCTAAAATCATCATAAGGCCACAGACACCCCAAAACACACCACCAGACATGAACCTGACCACTAGAGAGACAAGATCCAGCCTCATCCACCACAACACAGGCACTAGTCCCCTCCACCAGGAAGCCTACACAACCCACTGAACTAACCTTAGCCACTGGAGACAGACATCAAAAACAGGAGGAACTACGAACCTGCAGTCTGCAAAAAGGAGACCCCAAACACAGTAAGATAAGCAAAATGAGAAGACAGAAAAACACACAGCAGATAAAGGAGCAAGATAAATTTGCACCAGACCTAACAAATGAAGAGGAAATAGGCAGTCTACCTGAAAAAGAATTCAGAATAATGATAGTAAGGATTATCCGAAATCTTGGAAATAGAATGGACAAAATGCAAGAAACAGTTAACAAGGACCTAGAAGAAATAAAGATGAAACAAGCAACGATGAACAACACAATAAATGAAATTAAAAGTACTCTAGATGGGATCAATAGCAGAATACCTGAGGCAGAAGAATGGATAAGTGACCTGGAAGATAAAATAGTGGAAATAACTACTGCAGAGCAGTATGAAAGTATGAACTACTGCAGAGCAGAAAGAAAAGAACTGATGACAGTCTCAGAGACCTCTGGGACAACATTGAACACACCAACATTCGAATTATAGGGGTTCCAGAAGAAGAAGAGAAAAAGAAAGGGACTGAGAAAATATTTGAAGAGATTATAGTTGAAAACTTCCCTAATATGGGAAAGGAAATAGTTAATCAAGTCCAGGAAGCCCGAGAGTCCCATACAGGATAAATCCAAGGAGAAATACGCCAAGACACATATTAATCACACTGTCAAAAATTAAATACAAAGAAAGCATATTAAAAGCAGCAAGGGAAAAACACACAAGGGAATCCCCATAAGGTTAACAGCTGATCTCTCAGCAGAAACCCTACAAGCCAGAAGGGAGTGGCAGGACATACTGAAAGTGATGAAGGAGAAAAACCTGCAACAAAGACAACTCTACCCAGCAAGGATCTCATTCAGATTTGATGGAGAAATTAAAACTTTACAGACAAGCAAAAGTTGAGAGAGTTCAGCACCACCAAACCAGCTTTACAACAAATGCTAAAGGAACTTCTCTAGACAAGAAACACAAGAGAAGGAAAAGACCTATAATAACGAACCCAAAACAATTTAGAAAATGGGAATAGGAACATACATATCGATAATTACCTTAAATGTAAATGGACTAAATCTTCCACCAAAAGACACAGATTAGCTGAATGGATACAAAAACAAGACCCTTATATATGCTGTCTACAAGAGAACCACTTCAGACCTAGAGACACATACAGACTGAAAGTAAGGGGATGGAAAAAGATATTCCATGCAAATGGAAACCAAAAGAAAGCTGGAGTAGCAATTCTCATATCAGACAAAATAGACTTTAAAATAAGGACTATTAAAAGAGACAAAGAAGGACACTACATAACAATCAAGGGATCGATCCGAGAAGAAGATATAACAATTGTAAATATTTATGCACCCAATATAGGAGCACCTCAATATATAAGGCAAATACTAACAGCCATAAAAGGGGAAATCGACAGTAACACATTCATAGTAGGGGACTTAAACACCCCAATTTCACCCATGGACAGATCATCCAAAATGAAAATAAATAATGAAACACAAGCTTTAAATGATACATTAAACAAGATGGACTTAATTGATATTTATAGGACACTCCATTCAAAAACAACAGAATACATTTTTTTCTCAAGTGCTCATGGAACATTCTCCAGGATAGATCATATCTTGGGTCACAAATCAAGCTTGGTAAATTTAAGAAAATTGAAATTGTATCAAGTACCTTTTCCGACCACAACGCCATGAGACTAGATATCAATTACAGGAAAAGATCTGTAAAAAATACAAACACATGGAGGCTAAACAATACACTACTTAATAATGAAGTGATCACTGAAGAAATCAAAGAGGAAATAAAAAAATACCTAGAAACAAATGACAATGGAGACACAACGACCCAAAATCTATGGGATGCAGCAAAAGCAGTTCTAGGGGGGACGTTTACAGTGATACAAGCCCACCTTAAGAAGAAGGAAACATCTCGAATAAACAACCTAACCTTGCACCTCAAGCAATTATTGAAAGAAGAACAAAAAAACCCCAAAGCTAGCAGAAGGAAAGAAATCATAAAAATCAGATGAGAAATAAATGAAAAAGAAATGAAGGAAACAATAGCAAAGATCAATAAAACTAAAAGCTGGTTCTTTGAGAAGATAAACAAAATAGATAAACCACTAGCCAGACTCATCAAGAAAAAAGGGAGAAGACTCAAATCAATAGAATTAGAAATGAAAAAGGAGAAGTAACAACTGACACTGCAGAAATACAAAAGATCATGAGAGATTACTACAAGCAACTCTATGCCAATAAAATGGACAATCTGGAAGAAATGGACAAATTCTTAGAAATGCACAACCTGCCAAGACTGAATCAGGAAGAAATAGAAAATATGAAAAGACCACTCACAAGCACTGAAGTTGAAACTGTGATTAAAAATCTTCCAACAAACAAAAGCCCAGGACCAGATGGTTTCACAGGCGAATTCTATCAAACATTTAGAGAAGAGCTAACACCTATCCTTCTCAACCTCTTCCAAAATATAGCAGAGGGAGGAACACTCCCAAATTCCTTCTACGAGACCACCATCACCTTGATACCAAAAGCAGACAAAGATGTCACAAAGAAAGAAAACTACAGGCCAATATCACTGATGAACATAGATGCAAAAATCCTCAACAAAATACTAGCAAACAGAATCCAACAGCACATTAAAAGGATCATACACCATGATCAAGTTGGGTTTATTCCAGGAATGCAAGGATTCTTCAATATACACAAATCTATCAATGTGATAAACCATATTAACAAATTGAAGGAGAAAAACCATATGATCATCTCAATAGATGCGGAGAAAGCTTAGGACAAAAATTCAACACATATTTATGATAAAAACCCTGCAGAAAGTAGGCATAGAGGGAACTTTCCTCAACATAATAAAGGCCATATATGACAAGCCCACAGCAAACATCATCCTCAATGGTGAAAAACTGAAAGCATTTCCACTAAGATCAGGAACAAGACAAGATTGCCCACTCTCACCACTCTTATTCAACATAGTTTTGGAAGTTTTAGCCACAGCAATCAGAGAAGAAAAGGAAATAAAAGGAATCCAAATCGGAAAAGAAGAAGTAAAGCTGTCACTGTTTGCAGATGACATGATCCTAGAGAATCCTAAAGATGCTACCAGAAAACTACTAGAGCTGATCAATGAATTTGGTAAAGTGGCAGGATACAAAATTAATGCACAGAAATCTCTGGCATTCCTATATACTAATGATGAAAAATCTGAAAGTGAAATCAAGAAAACACTCCCATTTACCATTGCAACAAAAAGAATAAAATATCTCAGAATAAACCTACCTAAGGAGACAAAAGACCTGTATGCAGAAAATTATAAGACACTGATGAAAGAAATTAAAGATGATACAAATAGATGGAGAGATATACCATGTTCTTGGATTGGAAGAATCACCATTGTGAAAATGACTCTACTACCCAAAGAAATCTATAGATTCAATGCAATCCCTATCAAACTACCACTGGCAGTTTTCACAGAACTAGAACAAAAAATTTCACAATTTGTATGGAAACACAAAAGACCCGGAATAGCCAAAGCAATCTTGAGAAAGAAAAATGGAGCTGGAGGACTCAGACTCCCTGATATCAGACTATACTACAAAGCTACAGTCATCAAGACAGTATGGTACTGGCACAAAAACAGAAATATAGATCAATGGAACAGGGTAGAAAGCACAGAGATAAACCCAGTTACATATGGTCACCTTATCTTTGATAAAGGAGGAAGGGATATACATCGGAGAAAAGACAGCCTCTTCAATTAGTGGTGCTGGGAAAACTGGACAGCTACATGTAAAAGAATGGAATTAGAGCACTCCCTAAGACCATACACAAAAATAAACTCAAAATGGATTAAAGACCTAAATGTAAGGCCAGAAACTATCAAACTCTTAGAGGAAAACATAGGCAGAACACTCTATGACATAAAGCACAGCAAGATCCTTTCTGACCCACCTCCTAGAGTAATGGAAATAAAAACAAAAATAAACAAATGGGACCTAATGAAACTTCAAAGCTTTTGCACAGCAAAGGGAACCATAAACAAGACCAAAAGACAACGCTCAGAATGGGAGAAAATATTTGCAAATGAAGCCACTGACATAGGATTAATCTCCAAAATTTACAAGCAGCTCATGCAGCTCAATAACAAAAAAACAAACAACCCAATCCAAAAATGGGCAGAAGACCTAAACAGACATTTCTCCAAAGAAGATATACAGATGCCAACAAACACATGAAAGAATACTCAACATCATTAATCGTTAGAGAAATGCAAATCAAAAGTACAATGAGATATCATCTCACACCAGTCAGAATGGCCATCATCAAAAAATCTAGAAACAATAAATGCTGGAGAGGGTGTGGAGAAAAAAGAACACTCTTGCACTGCTGGTTGGAATGTGAATTGGTTCAGCCACTATGGAGAACAGTATGGAGGTTCCTTAAAAAACTACAAATAGAAGTACCATTTGACCCAGCAATCCCACTACTGGGCATATACCCTGAGAAAACAATAATTCAAAAAGAGTCATGTACCAAAATGTTCATTGCAGCTCTATTTACAATAGCCCGGAGATGGAAACAACCTAAGTGCCCATCATCGGATGAATGGATAAAGAAGATGTGGCACGTATATACGATGGAATATTACTCAGCCATAAAAAGAAACGAAATTGAGCTATTTGTAATGAGGTGGATAGACCTAGAGTCTGTCATAGAGTGAAGTAAGTCAGAAAGAAAAAGACAAATACCGTATGTTAACACATATATATGGAATTTAAGGGAAAAAAATGTCATGAAGAACCTAGGGGTAAGGCAGGAATAAAGACGCAGACCTCCTAGAGAACGGACTTGAGGTTATGGGGAGGGGGAAGGGTGAGCTGTGACAGGGCGAGAGAGAGACATGGACATATACACACTAACAAACGTAGTAAGGTAGATAGCTAGTGGGAAGCAGCCGCATGGCACAGGGATATTGGGTCGGTGCTTTGTGACAGCCTGGAGGGGTGGGATAGGGAGGATGGGAGGGAGGGAGATGCAAGAGGGAATACATATGGGAACATATCTTTATGTATGACTGATTCACTTTGTTATAAAGCAGAAACTAACACACCATTGTAAAGCAATTATACCCCAATAAAGATGTTAAAAAAAAAAAAAGTTCATAGTCTTAGAAGATAATTTGAAAAGCAATGCAAAAAATGGTTAGACATATAAAAAGCTATCTAGGTATTATGGACTAAAATAAAAATATGGCCTGGGTAGCACAGAATCATCTAGCATGCATAAAAACATTTTTATTATTTGACATATGAAAAAAGCATGAAAAGTCATAGAGCCTGAAGCTATAATATAGTCAAACTTTGACTGTATATATTTAACACCATATTGGTTTGCTCTCAAAAGAGAAAGAAAAAAAAGATACCTGAGAGAGAGTTGTGTATACATTAGCTAAGTTTCAACCCACACTATAGTTTAAACTTAATTATACAAAAATGCTTCCTTTAATTAAGTTTATTATAATTAATTTTGGCATGCATATGGACAGTATAATAATATCTATTTTGGAATTGCTTAAATGAATTAAGTAATGACCTCTATATCATTTTACTATAAATCTTAAGGAAGCAAGGTGATATTTTCCAGTGGACAATAAAAAGTAAAAAATATATCAGTGCATGTAAATGCAATAGTCAAAAGGATCCAGCCACTAAAGAAAACGTGGTTTACTGCAGCGGTCCCCGACCTTTTTGTCACCAGGGACCAGTTTCGTGGAAGACAGTTTTTCCACGGACGGGGAGGTGGTGGGGGAGATGCTTCAGGCGGTAATGTGAGCAACGGTACAGGCGGTAACGTGAGCAATGGTTCAGGCAGTAATATGAGCAATGGGGAGCGATGGGGAGCGACAGATGAAGCTCTGCCCACTCTCCGGCCACTCACCTCCTGCTGTGCAGTTCAGTTCCTGCCAGGGCACCCCTGGTTTAGTGCTACCAAGGCTAATAAAGACCAAAAATACATACATACATACACACATACACACAAACAATAAGCCACTATTATATATAGTCTAGTTTATTTTTCTTTTTCCAAAAGTAAAATGTAACACAAAAACTTTTGCCTGGGAGAAAGCAAAGTTTGCATGTTAAACCTAAAATTAAAAATAAACAGAAAACAAGAATTCATCTCTTAATAAAAAGGCACTGATATCACGGCAGAAATTAAAATAGTCTTAGAAATTAATAATCACAAGACTTCTTGGTTCAGAAATAATTTTTTAAACCACAAGTAAAATATAATTCTGTGGCAAATTCACATAAATATATATTTATACAAGCCTCCTGACTCTACAGACATAGGTCTTGAAGTTATATCTGCTTTTATCATGGACTTTTAGAGTTTACACTTTGAAATAGGACTCTTGCTTATGGCTGAAAAATAGTGCTTTTGGTTATACTTAGCATTACATGGACAATGTGAAACTCCTAAAATAGACTGTAGAGAAACAGGTTTAATTTAAGTTTCTAGAAAGAAAGCCATAAAATTCAATGCTATGAAACAAACTACTTGTGTCTTTAGAAAGTGAAAATAATAGTTATTTTAGTAGTTTAAAAAGATATTTGCTTCCTAAATGAAATGAGATATGTCCTGAGGAGAATATTAATTTACCTATGGATGGTGCATTATTTGATCTTATTTCCACAACATTTTGCACAATGTTTTCTAATTACGGAGTGCTCAATAAATGTTTCATGAGTGTATGAATAAATTGATTTCATTTTGTTATATGTCTGGTAGCAAGTAGTGATTGGTGACTTGCGTGTAACCTTGAAGCCTCATACATGCGTTGGAGCCATGAACCCTTCAGAGTCTTTCCAGATTTTCTGAAATTATGATCCCATACTTAGCAAAAACTATCTGGAAGTCCTGAGGGACAAAACTTTGGTGGGATTTTTTTTGTCCCCATTAAGTTTTTCCAAATTCCCAGAAAATATTTTTGAACATTTTAGGGCAAAAATGTGGTCAGGCTCAAAGCTGTGTTAAATACTTCATTTATATTATACACTTTAAGCTGCACTATTATGAAGTATATATCAATAGAAAAATATTTTTGCATGAATGATCAACCATCTGATAACATTATTATTATTGTTGTTATTTTGTTGTTTTGCTAGTGTCATTTGTTTGAAAGAAATCCTTAATTTCTAATACAGTACTATAATTGTTTGGTTTTATAAGTTGTACCTTGTGAGTTTAGTTTTATTTATTTTATTTAAAAAAATTTTTATTGGCATATAGTTGATTTATAATGTTGTGTTAGTTTCAGGTGTACAACAAAGTGAATCAGTTGTACATATACATATATCCACTCCTTTTTTTTTAGATTCTTTTCCCATACAGGCCATTGCAGAGTATTGAGTAAGTTCTCTGTGCTATGCAGCAGGCTCTTATTAGTTATCTATTTATATATAGTAGTGTGTATATGTTAATCCCAACCTCCCAATTTATCCCTCCCCTACCATCCCCTCATAACCATAAGTTTGTTTTCTACCTCCGTGACTCTACTTCTGTTTTGTAAATAAGTTCATTTGTACCATTTTTTAAGATTCCACATATAAGTGATAACATATGATATTTGTCTTTCTGTGTCTGACTTACTTCACTCAGTATGACTCAGTAGACTCTCTAAGTCTATCCATATTGCTGCAAATGGCATTAGTTTGTTCTTTTTAATGGCTGAATAACATTTCACTGTATATATGTTCCACATCTTCTTTATCCGTTCCTCTGTTAATGGACATTTAGGTTGCTTTCATGTCCTGGTTATTGTAAATACTGCTGAAATGAACACTGGGGTGCATGTATCTTTTTGAATTATGCTTTTCTCTGGATATATGCCTAGGAGTGAGATTGCTGGGTCATATGGTAGTTTTATTTTTGTTTTTTAAGGAACTTCCATACTGTTCTCCATAGTGACTGTACCAATTTACATTCCCACCAATAGTGTAGGAGGGTTTCCTTTCCTCCACACCATCTCCAGCATTTATTGTTTGCAGATTTTTTGATGATAGCCATTCCGACCAGTGTGAGGTGATACTACATTGTATCAATAGTTAAGTTTTAAAAGTTCTCAATTTCAAAATCATGGAGCTATTTTTCTACATTTCTTTCAGTTACATCATTTTTTATTTTCTTTTAACTTTAGGTCTCTGAACACATTCAGAATCTGATCCCAAGGAAAATATAAGGTTGCAATTCAGTTTTATCTATGATCTAATAGTAAGCCATTTCCCCATTACCCTCTATTAAAGAACCCTGTGTATTCTCATTAAATTATGGCTAAATTTCTTATATATAAGGATCCCATACATACATCCTTGCTCTCAGAGGTCTCTGTTGGCCCACTGCTGGTTTTTAAAATGGCACCACATGGGGTTTGTAGTCTGGGTATATGAAATCCCACCCCATTACTCTTCCTTTGCAAAGATGATTTAGCTATTTATAAAATATTATTTTTGTATACAGCTTTTAGAACATGTTCATTAGTTTCTAAAATAATATACAGTGCTTTGATATAGCACTGAATGTGTGAATTAACTTGGGAAGAATTGGTATCTTGGCCAGTTTATGGCTTAATATCTAAGTCAGTAGGTTATATTTCAATGTGTTCAGAACATCTATTATTTTATTTTTTTAACTGAAGTTAATAGAGTAATAGAGATTTTTATAGATAGCTTGAGCATCTTTTGCAAGTTAATTCTAAAATTTTGTATATCTTTTGCTATTATAGTAGGTGATATACAATAATTTCTAGATATTATGACTGATAATATAGGAATTAACATTATATGAATTATATATTAATTTTAATTTTATATGAATTTTATATGAAATACTGCTATATGAAGTATTTACATTTGCCATCTTTACTAGGTGCTAGTTTAGTATTAATTTATGGGACAATGTTAAGAAGTCATAAAATTATTGGTAATTTTAACTGCAAAAATTGCAAGACATTTTGCAAATAAAAGAAAAATTACCATAAACAGAGCAAAACACAGTCAGAAAAAAATGCATTTACATTACAGAATAAAGGCTTTTTTTAATAAACAAAAGATCCTGAAAAATAATTGTTTTTTTAAAACAAATATTTATTGACCTGTACTTGTGTCAGTTGTGACTGACTTCTTTACCACAGCATAACGTTTTCAAGGTTCGTTCATGTTGTGACATGCATTAGGAATTCATTACTTTTTATTGCTTGGTAATATTCCATTTCATGAATGCAATGCATTTTATTTTCCATTTATCAGCACTTGATAAACATTTGGGTTGTTTCAAATTCTTGACTATTATGAATAAAACTTTACAAACTTTAATGTAGAAGTTTTTGTATAGAAACATATTTTCATTTTCTTGGGTATCTCCTAGAAATTGCTGGGTTTTATGGAAATCTATAACTCCCCTTTTCAAAGTACCTGCATCCACCATTTTATATACCAGCAGCAGCATACGAGGGTTCCAATTTCTCCAAATCCTCACCAACACCGGTATTTTCTATTAATCTTTCTTTTTGATCATGTTATTGATAATAGAGGGTATAAAGTATTATCTGGTTTTTAATTTTTATTTCCATTATTTTGTCATTAAATAAGTTAGTTGTGTTTTGTCTCTCTCTTTTTTAATTTCTTATTAGTTTGAAGGAAGAAGTTCCATTGTATCTTCTTTCTTCTTTTTGTTTTTGATTGCTTTTATCATGAAGGGGTGTTGGATTCTGTCAAATGCCTTTTTTCCTCTGCATCTATTGAAATTATCATGTCTTCTTTTTCACCTTTATTAAATTGACATGACATATTACATTAATTGATTTTGAAAGTTAAACCAACTTTGCACTTCTGTGATGAATCCCACGTGGTCATGGTGTATAATCTTTGTTATATGTTACTGGATCTTCTGTGTACAATTGTGTTGAGAGTTTTTGTTTTCAGATTAATTAGACATATTGGTCTGTAGTTTTACTTTTTTGTGATGTCTTTGGTTTTTTTATCAATGTAACACTGGCCTCATAGAATTAGTTGAGAAATGTTCCCTCATTTATTTTTAGAAGAGTTAATAATTTCTATTATTTCTGCTTTACATGTTTCAAGTACTCCCCAGTGAAGCTATTTAGTCCTGGATAATTTTTAGTGTGAATCTTTTGTTTGTTCATTGAATTAATAATTCAAACTTTTCACTTAAAAAATCTATTTAGGTTTTCTGTTTCTTCTGGAGTCATTTTCAGTCGTTTATGTTTTTCTAGGAATGTCTCCATTTCTTCATAGTTACCTAGATTTTTGGATATACAGCTGTTCATTATGTTTCCTTATAATCCTTTTTCTTTCTGTAATTTCAGAAATAATGCTCTCTTTATCATTCCTAATTTTAGTAATTTGATTCTTCTCTCTGTCTTAGTATAGGTAAGGATTATTCATTTTGTTAATCATTTCAATAGATAGACGTTGGTTTTGTTGATATTCTCTCTTCTTTATCTATACTCTATTTAATTCATTTCACTCTACAGTTCATGATTTCCTTCCTTTCTACATTTTCCATCATGTTAAATTAGAAGTTTAGGATATTGATTGAGATTGTCCTTGTTTTTTACAGCTATAATTTATATTCTAAGCACTGCGTCACCTACATCACATGGGTTTTGACATGGGTTTTGTGTCTTCATTTTAATTAATCTCAATTGATTTCTATGATGATTTATTTTTGATTAATTGACATATGAATTGTGTTAATTCCCACGTTTCTGTGAATTTATCAAATTGCTTATTGTTTTTGATTTCTAATCTCATTTCAGGGTGATCAGAAAACATACTTTTTAAAAATTTCAATATTTTTAAATGTATTGCAGCTTGTATTAGTAAATGATCTATCTTGGAAAATGTTCCATGTGCATTTGAGTATAATTATTCTGCTGCTGTTGACTGGAGTGTTTATCTACTCATTCTACTTGATTTATAATGTCATTCCAATGTTCTGTAGACTTGATGTTCTCCTGCCAAGTGTTGTGTCCACCACTGAAAGTACAGAAATGGAGTCTTCAGCTATTCTTGTTGAATTGGCTATTTCTCCCTTCAATTCAGTCAGTTTTTATTTCATGCATTTTGGGTCTCTGTTGTTAGGTGCATATGTTTATAATTGCTACATATCCTGATGGATTGACTCTTTTATCATTATAAAATGTTCCTTTTCTCTAGTGAACATCTTTTCTTTTAGAGTCTATTATTTTGATATTAATATAGAAATTCCAGCTTTCTACAGTTGTTGTTTGAACAATATATCTTTTCTCAACATTTTACTTTCAATCTGTTTGTACATTTAAATGTAGAGTACGTCTCCTATAGACAGTATACACTTGTATATATCTAGAAATTATCTTGCCTGAAAAATCTCTCCTTTTCATTGGATTTTTAATCCACTTGATTGTAATGTTATTATTGATATAGTTGGAATTATGTCTGCCATTTCCTTTTTTGTTTTGCAGACATTTTATGTCTTTTTTTAAACCTCTATTCTTCTGATACCACTTCCTTTTTTATTAAGAAAATATTTTTTGAGGGCAAAATTTTAATACCTGTAATGCTATTTTACTGTACTGTTTTAGTTATTTTCTTATTAGTTGCTCTGCAGATTACCATATACGTCTTAACATATCAGAATCTGTCACAGATTTAATCTCCCAGAGATATTAACTTAATTTTAATGTGATAAAATTATTTCTATATAAGCCTTTATTCTTTATCACCTTCATTTTTGTTCTATTGTTATTTATAATATATAATACACATTACATAACATATAATAACTACATATGTATATGTTTGATGCATGAATACCATTTTAAACAAAAAAAATTTAATATTATTAAATATTTCAATCATGTCTTATCAGTACAATTATAATATTTTGATAAATAGGTGATATTCTTTGTTGAAATGATGAATAAAATACCTGGATATATTAATTTCCTCTTCATAAATAGCTTCTTGTTGACACCTACTTTCTTCATAGTCAGTCGTGTTTTTCAGACACATTTTGCAAAACCATGTGGAAGTACATAGGCACAAGTATCCCTTATCAGCTTCTTTAATCAACCAACTACATCCATTTGCACGTATCTATAAAAAATAAGAATTTTGTAATTGTCCATTATATACTAAAATATTACAATTTTTTCTGTTTGAATTTCTTATTTTCCCTATGTATTAAATTCATGTGTTCTTTTAGCAAGGATAAAATATATTCACTTTTAATTTATATTAAAATTGTTCTCAACAGTCAAATTCATTTCATTCTCAAATTATAACAGTAATACATAAATTGTAGAAAGTTAAATAGATCAATATCCACTATAAAGTTGTAGAAATTTTTAAAGCTTTTATTTAAGTCAAATTTTTTATAGACATTGCTAAAATGTTCACTGTTATGGTGGAAATAGCATTATATTGATAACAAGATCCATGGAAAATCTGTTTCCTTTATCACTAAATAGCTTTTCTCCTTGAGTGAGGTATTTGGATCTGCCTTTGAACTGACTGTAACATTTTATTGCATCCCTTATGAAAAATTAAGTAAAATTTTAACACTTTATTTTATATTTGCATGGAAGTCATAATTATACCTATTATTAAAAAAATTACCACTTTAACTATTTTTAGAGATCTTACACAGATATGCCCAATAGATTTACTTGAAAGAATTAGTCAAACTTTGTCACCAGAGAAGTGCACATCTTATGGAAAACTTAAACTCAGGCATATCTTTTCCTAGCTCTCAGAAGAGAGTTCAAAATACAGTAGAACTTTGATAACTTAAAAAAAAAATTTCCTCTGAATGTTTCCATGTTTTCTTTCTTTATTTTTTTTAACTCCATTAAGTTATTTCCTAACAGTAGCAACACAATTAGGAATTTGGTTTTGCAGTGTGATCCTTTAATGACAAATTAATTATTTATAGAGATCTAGTCTCTGTTGGGTAAGTGTTAGATGAGAATCTGTTTTTCCATTTTTCTATTTGGAGCTGAAGTCAACTAAGAATTCTAAATCCGCTAGGAAGGAGAACAGGTCTTTGACATGGATAGATGAGGTGTTTTTCAAAAGCTATTTACACTTAATCAATGACTAAAGTATTATAATTGAATTTACATGTTTTCTCTATGTGTTTGTACTTCAGAAAACGCTTATTCCTCACTGAGTGCCTAATCATTCTTACATGCAGAGTATATTTACTGTAAAGTTTCTTAAATTAAAGGAAAATTGTTATAATTGGCTTACAAAGTTAAATAAGCCCTTACATATAAAACACCAGATATTAGCATTTAATGACACTATTTTATTATTCTCTCTCTGTATATATCTACGTGTACATTATATGTATATATGTAATATATGTTTATATACATCTGTACATACATATAGATTCATATTATTAATTTTATTTTCTGAAATTTGTGATTGTATTGCATTTTATCCTCAATTACTTTAATGTGTATTCTTATAAAAACAAGGATATATTTTTTTCATTACTTCAGTAATATTATCAAAGTTAAGAAATTAACTTTGATTTTAATACTATATTTTGTAACCTGTAAACTTTATTCAAATTTTGCCAATTCTTCTAATACACTATATAAAAATACAATATGTAAATTATTCACTTTCAATACAACTAGCAAATACAAAGCACTAAAACTTCAATTACTCATAAGTAACATATACATAAACACCAGTAATTAATCATTGTGTTTTTTCTCCCTGTTTGTCTGTACTGTCTTGTAGAGATTGTATTGGAAAATTTAAATTTTCCATTATCTCCTTCCATTATCCCATTTACCTTGGAAGTCCTCTTAATTGATTTGCTTTAATTCTAAAAGCAATATAATTTAATTAGTCTTATTCTAAAATCTAATTTGGCTTATGTTCTGTACACATACACACAATATGTTTTCTTGATTTCTTTGTATAAGTTTTTTTAATTTGTGAGGTATTAATATTATTGTACTGTAGCATGCACAGTCCTGTTAAACTGTATGTACAGCCTGCCTGTAGAGAGGAAATTATATGGGTTTTCAAATAAGTAGACGAGACCCAGGCTGCACTGTCCAGTGTGGCCCCTCAGGAGAGAGCCACTTTGTGTGGTTATCTGCTTCCTGTGACTCAGACTCTAAACCTGTGTCTGTTACCACAGCTCTGACACTCACTGCCCCACCTGTAACATCTGCCCCATCTTTCCTGTTTGATTGTTTTTCTTGTTTCCTGGTCTGGTCAAGAGTATACAGATAGATCCATTTGGCCCATGGAAACTGTGGAAAAGAGCAATGCTTCCCAGGTACTGGGTAAATACAGAGATTTTGTTTGTCTGCATGTTTTCAATATCGTCTGGGATGATTCAATAAACACCAGAAAAAAAAGTAGATATTACCAGCTAATCACGCTCAAAGTTTAGAATATGTGAGGCTTCATGTATGCTTACTTTTTGATTTCTACTGAAAACACAAAAAACTTCATAATTTGCTATTTCATGCTGGAGAGAAAAATGTCATACACTAAAGAATCATTGTATTTTCAGTTATTAGAAATCTAGGTCACTAATATACAAAAAAAATCATGACAAAACAATGTTTTAACAACAAAGAATAATAGTGCAGAATTCAGACTATGGCTAACTAGTATTTCCTATAATTATATGCTTTCCTTTTTGTTTTATTTTCAAATTAATTTATTACTAGGATTTAAGAAAAAAATGAAAGAACCAAATGAAAACGTGTCTAATTTCCTTAACTATGTACAAAAGACCACACTATCCTTTGTCTAAAAATTGTGATATGAACATCTAAATTGCATTTAAAGCTTAGTTAAATGCTTTCGTCATACACTGATGGTAGTGAATTCTTTACTGCAATTATTTACTGTATCTAAAAACCATTAAGTAGTTGCTGGCACTAAGAAATATTTAACTTGGTATTTCAACGGGGTTTCTTATCTATTCATAGCCTAGTCTTCTACTAGAGTTTTAGTTTTCTATAATTAAATTTAGAGATAAGAAGAGATCTCTCAGAAAAACTTATAAGACAGTAAATTATATCAGTGGATACTTACTGAGTTGAATCAACCTTGCACATGTAGGGGAAAGATTTTTTGATTTTTCAATATAGAAAATCAAGGAATCTACTTAAAAGGAGTCCATTAACTCTTTGAAATTTTATGAAAAGTAGTGTGCTTGTGTGTGCACAAGCTATCGTGAGGGAACTGTTTCCAGCTTTCATCAGATTTTCAATGAGCATTTTGAGCAAAAAAAAAGGTTGAGATCTACTCACCTATGCCTATGATTAGAGTAAAACCTATAATTACAAATATAAGTTACCCTGGAAAACTCAGTGGTTATACATAATACTACATATAATAAAAGTTACATTAGCAATTATAATTGTATTATATTTGTAATTAATAATTTTATTATAATCAATTATTAACTTGTGTAATTGTACAAAACGCCATCATTAAAAAATACACAAAAATAGAATGATATTTTATTTTATTCTTAATATTAAAAATTTTTATTTGAGGCAGAAATGTAATAAAATTTTAAATCTAGGCTGTGGATGATCTTTCCTTTACAAGGAGAATAGAGGGAAAACAAAACTTCCAGAATTTCTTTTTCTGGAAATTCATTACTACTGATGCATATATATTACAGAATATTACTACAAAAAATTAACTTCTGCTGGATAGAAGCTACATGTATAATATTTACAACATACTTTTGAAAAATGTTTTTCATATGCAAGTAAACAACTTTATTTAGATTTGCTATCATTTCATGGAATATCTTGTATGTTTCTATAAATTATTTTGTCATTTCCACATTATATTAGTAAAGTCGCTCAGCAAAGGGATCTAACGGAGAGAAACTCTAAGGCCTAATATATGACACATAGTTTACTATTTTTTGGCCCTTGTTAACTAAATAGATATGCAAAGAGAGTTCAAGGATAAGACTGAGTGACTTTTCTTTGTCATAATATGCAGAAACCTGGATTCTTAGAAAAGTATTAATCAAGTAAAAATTACACTGGACAAAGTTAAACAGGCAAGAAAGACTCTATTCATGACCATTGCAATAGGAGAGAGAAGAAACTCAACTCTGCTCAGACAATATACATGTGTGTTTTTAAATACTGGCATGAGCTAGTGGAACAGTATTGGAGAAAATTAGGTAAGACTGACCAACGAGATGTGTGGTGTACACTGAGTTATTCCTGCGTTTGCAAGTGTTTTGCTCTGTGAGTAAGCTAGGCCTTCTGTGTTTGCTAATTGTGTCCTTAACAGAATAGTTTGTGGTCTTTTGGAGGGTCAACAGTGAACAAACACAACATTCTGCAAGGATCCAATTAAAGTAGCCTCATTATCAAAGCTCAGGACCCTATACTGCAAACAGTACCCTGCTCTGAGACCACTGGATTTTCTTCTCTCCTACTACAACAGTAACATAGGTACATACAGGTACATTTTAGGAATTTTTTGATTATGTATTCCAATTGGATCTAAAGAGATGAAATCTCGCTCTGTCAACATCACTTCCTCTGGGGAATCTGTAAGAGTATGTTTAGATCCTGTAACATCATTATCCACATGATGTAAATGAGTGATGATTTCAGATGGTCACATCAGTCTGCATTCCATGAACAGAATATTGCTTGAGTCAACTTTTCAAAGTCTTGGGAACGCTTTTGTTGGCCCTGAGCTGGAACCAGCTTCTCTGGCAGTCTGGAGATGTGACACTGCACAGATGCCTGATATGTTTTCTGGTGTTTCTGGCCTTAACACAAACAATTCCCCCTTCCTGTTGTAAGTCATGGGCATCTCTCTAATTGTTATAATTTCTCAAGGACAACCTGCAATTACAGTGGCCACTCTGGGGGAATTCTGACATGAACAAGATTGTTCACTTGACAGATGCATTAGAACAAAAAGAGAAGAGGTCTCGGGAGCTGTGTCTCCCGTGTCTAATAGAGAGATTACTGTTTAATGCACAGGAATGTGTCAGGTCTTAGTTGCAGCATGCAGGATCTTTGTTGAAGCATGCAGGATCTTTATTTGTGGTGTGGGCTCTTCATTGTGGCATGTGGACTTCTCTCTAGTTGTGGCATGTGGGTTGCAGGGTGCATGGGCTCTGTAGTTTGCGGCAAGTGTGCTCTCTTGTTGAGGTGCACGAGCTCAGTAGTTGTGGTGTGTGGGATTATTTGCCCCACAGAATGTGGGATTTTAGTTCCCTGACCAGGGATTGAACCCAGACCCCCTGCATTGGAAGGTAGATTCGTTATCACTGGACCACTAGGGAAGTCCTGAAGATAGTTAACTTTTAACAATCATGACTGTATATCTGTCTGAAGCTAGCTTTCCTTCACTTCTTTTTTTTTGCTGATTCGTCCTTGTTTGTCCTTAGGAAAATTTTAAATTAATTGATCATAAATAATTTCCTATAATTATATGTACATTCTAGGACTATTGTTCACACAGTCAAAAATACAAGGAGAAGAAAATGTTTAACTGTGTTATATTTGTGTTTTCCCTTTGCCAAAAATTTAACAAAGCAGAAAAAGTGTACCTGTGTGTGCAGGTAATTTAATTAGTCTTTTAGATGAATATAGCACTAGGCCCTTAGAGTTCTGGCATGAACTCAGAAGTCTTGATTTTTTTAAAATATGTGAACACAGAGGTTTATTTATATTTTAAAAAATCTTATGTAATTTCCCAATAACTAAAATAATCCTTAGGCAAATTAGAACAATTTAACTTTTAAAAAAGTGTTCTATTATTGTTTCTCCAGATTGTTTATAATTATAAAAATAAGAATGTGACATAATTGAAATTGTATTTATTTTTTGAAATTTTAATAATGAATATAATTTAAACTGTTAAATCTAATTTATTTTCACTGATGTACTGGAGTGTTTTATTGATGATACTGCAAATTATAAGAACTTAACATGATATTGTAAATTACAATTTCCAAATCTTTGGAAGACCTTATACTGATACTAAATTGAATTAATAAATTATCTTTGGATACCTTAATAATTTTTAAATAAGAAAAATAAACAAATATTTATCTCTAAATATAGTTTTAAATTACTGTTTATTTTTTTAAATTTTTTTAAAATTAATTTATTTACTTTTGCTGTGTTGGATCTTCGTTTCTGTGCAAGGGCCCTCCCTAGTTGTGGCAAGTGGGGGCCACTCTTCATCGCAGTGCGCGGGCCTGTCACTATTGCAGCCTCTCCCGCTGCGGAGCACGGGCTCCAGACGGGCTCCCGAACCCGTGTCCCTGCATCGGCAGGCAGACTCTCAACCACTGCGCCACCAGGGAAGCCCTACTGTGTTTCTTATAGAATGGAAATTAAAATGTGCACGTCATTAAGTGATGTATATTTATGTTTATATAGGTATATTTATGTTTATTTTGCCTAACAAAAAACTTGATAAAGTGTTATAAAATGTGTGGTCATGAAAAAATAAAATAGCTAAAAACTATTGGATTGCTCTCTCTGTGTTTTCTATTAAGTCTAAAAAAGCAAATGTTAATTACTTTATTTAAAGTTGGTAATTATTTTAAAAGAAAACAGAGAAATAGAAATATGTATATAAGATAATATGTGATTTGCTTGTTTCCTAAAGCAGTTACTTAATTATTTAAATTAATATAATATATATTTTTTTAATATGCTGATAAAGTCAAATGTTTCTTAAAGATAAAAACTTAATCATCTATGTGCATAGTTGTGTATCTGTACTTAGCTAAATACATATGTGAAAAAGTATATTAAGCTTAATACATATGTTCATGAATTTTAAAAACATAATGAAAAATATACTTGAGGGCATACGTGAAATTAAAAGTTCTGAAGAGTTTGAAGTCTGTTTGCCTGTATTTGTAATGCCTCTCTAGATGGTTGTATATTATGTACAAAAAGACTTGCATTATTTTTCATAAAGTTGGCTCAATATTAATGGATTTATGCATAATGAAAAGAGCTTACAAATCTTTACTGAAAATTTTGTATGAATGACACACCAAACAGAAAATTAAAATTTGGTTTTTGTTTATATAAAATGACCAAATTAGGTTGTGTCCAGACAAGAGAGGTTACAAATATTAGGTTATCTCTCTAAACTTTTTGGAAAAATCCTTAATCATTTTGACAAGAAGTTCCTTATCTACTTAAAATTAAAATTCTAATTTTTTTCCTGTTGTGTTGTTTGGAAATATCTATTTTGTACATGGTAGAGGTAAGATTGGGAAAAAGAGGGCCATTCTTTGTATCTATGCCTTAAGTCCCACTGTTGTTAGTGGTAAGACTGACCAGAGACTAGAATTCTTCCAGAGATTTAACTACATTCCAAAGACAAGGATATTTCTTTACAATCTTTAAACAAAAATGTGGCATTATCACATCTGTGTTTGGCTGTCTTTAAATCAGTCTGTAGTTATAAATAGGAGACAGAAGACTAGGAATAGGGTGATTCTTAAAACACTTTACTACCTCTCTATATTATAAATATAAGAAGTAAAAAGATTTCCAAGTACATTGTTGAGAATTTGTTTATGAAGTTATATTTAAGCTATGCACATCTCGAACATTGAATTTGCAACCTTCACATTTCTAGCATTTTTCAAATTATATCACACAATTATGAGTTAAAGAGGCAATAAGAAGCTACTACAGAAATGTACCTCACCTTCCTTGTTCCTTCACGTAGGCACAAACACATATGACCAAGGGCTGCGGATCGGTTCAGACTGACAGCACTTTCCGTGCAGCTGCAAGCGAGAAAGAAGTAGCCGCCAGTAACCACTTCACAATTTTCACCTTCTGATCCTTACAAACAAAGAGATGAAACATTAAATAACCTTTCACACACTTGAATTCACATTGAATTATTAAAGGCAGTTGTCACAATACTTGATAAAAGCAATTTGACAACACCTACACAAAATAAGCTTCTACGTTTGTAGAATATTAGATTTGAAAGAGCCCTAAAACAGAATAAGGCCCAACACTCTCATTTAAAAAATGGACTAAGAAATACAGCAACAGAATAAGACACAGTTTCCAGGCCATGCTATTTAAAAACAATCAAATGCCAAATAAACTTCCAATTAATATTTATAAAAATAGTGTAATAATGATAAACAATACATTTTACACAAAAAATGTTTGCTCTTTATCTATTGTAGTTGCACAGGGAACCATTTCAAAAGAAATTTGGAAAAATTCCTTAAAATATTTATAATAGAAAAATGGTCAGTACCTTATCCTAGGTTCCTGACAAGAAGGAAGTCAGGGAATATGAGTGTGTGTGTGTGTGTGTGTGTGTGTGTGTGTGTGTGTGTGTGTGTGTGTATACGTAGGTATAGACATACATAAACACATTTATACATATACATATATAATGCAGCTACTTCATGATCTGATGTTAAATATAATATCTGTGACACAATAAAGAACGAAATTGCTAAGAAGCAAAATAATGTGACGTATAAAAGCAGACACAGAGATAACCCAGGCTTAGCATTATACTAAGACTGTACAATATCTGTGGTAAATGTGTTGAAGTATCTATAGGAAAAGATGAATATAACTGTTAAACAGATTTGGAATTATGGAATGAGAGATTTGGAAACTGTGAAAAAAAGCAAAAACCCAAATGGAAATACTAGAATTGTGGGGAGAAAGGAGTTAATTTAGTCAAGCTGAGCACTTCTTATCTTTTATTAGTGGATGTAACATTTCCAGGTAATGAAAGAACATGGGGGACCTGATACAATCTCCTTGTGCATATAACTAAACCTCCTATAAAGGAGACTAAAATATTTCTTAGGGAGATAGTATTTATCTACAAAACCCTCTAGCTGATAGCCCTATTTTAGAATTGTTTCTAATTTACAAACCTACAATTCGTGAGACATGACTTCTTGCAAAATATCATCTAAATTATGCAAAGTACAGATGAATTATAAATAGAGAGGGTTCACAAGCTGAAATCTCCCTGCTGTGTGCAGACCTCATTTAGAAATCTCACCTATCACTCTGGGAAAAAAAGGAAGAAGCTAGGAAGCCATGCAGAATGTTTCAAACTATTTTCAGCCTTACCAGTGTAACTTGACTGCTTGTATTCTTAAGATTATAAAGTATTATTACGATATTAGTAATAAAGTAATCAATGGATAGGATTACCAGAAGATCAGGCACAAGAAAGAGAAGTAAATTAACAAAATTCATATAAAACCATAAAGTACACCAAAAAGCAAGCAAAGAAACAAACTAAACAATAAACAAACAAACAAAAAACCTTGAGCAAGAAGAATAAAGCTGGAGTCTTCACACTTCCTGACTTCAAAATATATTACAAAGCTAGTAATCAAAACAATATGATACAGGTATAAATACAGACACATAAATTAATAGAACCAAATAGAAATAAACTCAAAAATAAATGGTCAAATGCTCTTTAACAAGGGTGTGAAGACTACACAGTGTTGAAAGGTAGTATCTCCAACAAAATTTGATTGAATTTGGTATATGCAAGAAAAAGAAGGAATTGGACCCTTATCTTAATTACACAAAAATAAACTGAAAATGGCTTAAAGACTTAAAGGCAAGTCCTGAAACTATAATACTCCTAGGAGAAGACACAGGAAAAAGCTTCATAATTTTTGTCTTGGCAGTGATTTCCTGGATATGATACCAAAAGCAGAGGTAACAAAAGCAAAAATGAACATGTGGGGATACAGCCAACTGAAAAGCTCCTGAACAGTAAAGGAAACCATCAGCTGAGTAAAAAGGCAATCTGGAGAATGGGGGAAAATATTTGCAAACCATCTATTTGATAAGGGGTTTATTATATATATATATATGGAACTCACACACTTCAATACCAAAAAAAAGCAAATAACCTGATTAAAAAATGGACAAAGGATTTAAATAGACATTTCTCCAAAGACATACAAATGGATGACAGGTATATGAAAAGATGCTAAACTTTACTAATCATCAGGGAAAGGAAAATGAAAACCACAATGATATATCATCTCACACCTCTTAGTATAGCCTCTACCAAAAGAAAAACATACACAGAAAATAACAAGTGATGGTGAGGAGTTGAAGAAATTGCAACCCTTATTATACTGTTGGTGGGAACATTAAATGGTGCAGCCACGATGTAAAACGGCATGGAGTTTTACCAAAAAGTTATAAATGAAACCACCATAAGATCCAGCAATACCACATCTGAGTATTTATCCAGTAGAATAGAAAACAGCATCTTGTAGAGACACCTGCACTCCCACACTCATTGTAGCATTACCCAAAATAGCCAGGATGTGGAAACAACCTTAATGTCCATCAGTGGATAAACAAACAATAAAAGTATGTACAGATCTTCCTCAACTTACAGTTGGAGTTATGTCCTGAAAAAAACATCATAAGTTGAAAATACTGTAAATCAAGAATGCATTTCATATACCTAACCTACAGAATTTCATCGCTTACCCTAGCCTACCTTAAATGTTCTCAGAACATTCAGAACATTAGCCTACAATTGGGCCAAATCATTTAACACAAAGCCCGTTTTATAATAAAGTGTTGATTATCTCATTTAATTTATTAAATACTGTACTGAAAGTGAAGAAAAGAATGGTTATATGAATACAGAATGGTTGCGGTGTATCAATTGTTCACTGCTGTGATTACATGGCTGACCTGCAGCTGCAGCTCACTGCTACAGTCCAGAATCACTAGAGGTATCCTACATAGCATACTGCTAGCCTGGGAAAAGATAAAAATTCAAAATATGACGTACAGTTTCTGCTGAAAGCATATCACTTTTGCAACATTGTAAAGTTGAAAAATCTTGAGTAAGATTTTCATTGTGAGTGAAAAAATCATTGTAAGTCAGGGACTGGCTATATCTGTACAGTGGATGATTTTACTCAGCCTTAAAAAAGAAGGAAGTCCTGCCATATGCGACAATATGGATGGACCATGAGGACACCATGATAAGTGAAATAAGCCAATCCCTGAAGTACAAATATGGCATGATCTCATCTGTATGTCATCAATGTAGTGAAACAAATAGAAACAGAAATTAGTATAGTAGTTGACAGCAGTGGTGGAGGGGAAAATAGGGAGTTGTGCACTGAGTTTGAGGCTTCAGTCATGCAAGATGAAAAAGGTTCTACAGATCTGTTCTCCAAAAATGCACATATATTTAACATATTTTATGGTACACTTACAATTTTGTTAACATGGTAGATTCCAATTTGTGTGTTTTATTTATTTATTTTTTAACCACAAAGAAAGTTCCTTGTTGTGACAAAATTAAGAACAAGAAAATCTCCAATCATTGATTATTATAATTCTGAGATTACTGTGTGATCTGTTGGATACAGGTTTTAGGTTAAGCAACCAGTCATTATTAACTTGAAATATCTCATTGTGCATATATTTCAATTAGAATAAGGTCTAATGTAAATCAAAAACTGGAATAAAACAAACACATACACTGAACAATACGAGACCTAAAATTCTAATTCCAATCTCAGCAATCTGAAGTCATTATTTTTCAATGCTTTGATTTATCAGATGGGGATAAATTGTCCTATTTCTTAGTGCTCTTCTAATAATACAATATTATAAAGTACAGTATGTTAAAATAATGGAGAATTATACAAATAAACAATAAGATTATTTGGGCAATGGTTTTCAAGTTGGCAGTATAATTATAAAAATAGAGAATACAGGAGTGCTGTTTTCTTATCTATGCCACTGGTTGCCTTGGACAAGTCATTTAATTCTTTGTTTTATGCCAGGATATCAAGAGAGGGCCAGTACTTTTTTTTTTTTTTTTTTTTTTTGCAGATAGGATAGGTTAACTTTTTTTTTTTAAACATCTTTATTGGAGTATAATTGCTTTACAATGATGTATTTGTTTCTGCTGCATAACAAAGTGAATCAACCATATATATATATATGCGGATATATATATATATATGGGGATATATATATATATTCCCATATCATCTCTCTCCCACCCTCCCGATTCCACCCTTCTAAGTGGTCACAAATCACCTAGCTGATCTCCCTATGATATGGGGTTTCTTCCCACTACCTATTTATTTCACATTTGGTAGTGTATACATGTCCATGCTACTCTCTCCCTTCGTCCAGCTTCCACTTCCCCCTCCTTGTGTCCTCAAGTCCATTCTCTACGTCTGCATCTTTATTCCTGTCCTGCCCCTAGGTTCTTCAGAACCATTTCATTTTTTTTAGATTCCGTATATATGTGTTAGCATATGGTATTCGATTTTCTCTTTCTGACTTACTTCACTCTGTATGACAGATTCTATGTCCATCCACCTCACTAAAAGTATCTCAATTTTGTTTCTTTATATGGCTGAGTAATATTCCATTGTATATATGTGCCACATCTTCTTTATCCATTCATCTGTCTATGGACACTTAGGTTGCTTCCATGTCCTTACTATTGTAAATAGAGCTGCAATGAACAATGTGGTACTTGACTCTTTTTGAATTATGGTTTTCTCAGTAGTGAGATTGCTGGGTTGTACAGTAGTTCTACTTTTAGTTTTTAAGCAAACTCCATATTGCTCTCCATAGTGGCTGTATCAATTTACATTCCCACCAACAGTGCAACAGAGTTCCCTTTCTCCACACCCTCTCCAACATTTATTATTTGTAGGTTTTTTGATGATGACCATTCTGACACGTGAGGTGATACCTCATTGTAGTTTTGATTTGTATTTCTCTAATGATTAATGATGTTGAGCATCATTCTTTTACATGTAGCTATCCAGCTTTCCTAGCACCACTTATTGAAGAGGCTGTCTTTTCTCCATTGTATATTCTTGCCTCCTTTATCAAAAATAAAGTAACCATATATGTCTGGGTTTATCTCTGAGCTTTCTATTCTGTTTCATTTATCTATATTTCTGTTTTTGTGCCAGTACCATACTATCTTGATTACTGTAGCTTTGTAGTAGTCTGAAGTCTGATTCTTCCAGTTCTTTTTTTTGTTCTCAAGATTGCTTTGGCACTTCAGGGTCTTTTGTGTTTCCATACAAATTGTGAAATTTTTTGTTCTACTTCTGTGAAAAATGCCAGTGTTAGTTTGATAGGGATTGCAATGAATCTGTAGATTGCTTTGGGTAGTATAGTCATTTTCACAATATTGAATCTTCCAATCTAAGAACATGGTATATCTCTCCATCTATTTGTGTCATCTTTAATTTCTTTCACCAGTGTCTTATAATTTTCTGCATACAGGTCTTTTGTCTCCTTAGGTAGGTTTATTCCTAGGTATTTTATTATTTTTGTTGCAATAGTAAATGGGAGTGTTTTCTTAATTTCTCTTTCAGATTTTTCATCATTAGTGTATAGGAATGCCAGAGATTTCTCTGCACTAATTTTGTATCTTGCTATTTTACCAAATTCATTGATTAGCTCTAGTAGTTTTCTGGTAGAATCTTTAGGATTCTCTATGTATAGTATCATATCATCTGCAAACAGTGACAGCTTTACTTCTTCTTTTCTGATTTAGATTCATTTCTTTTTCTTCTCTGATTGCTGTGGCTAAAACTTCCAAAACTATGTTGAATAACAGTGGTGAGAATAATAGTGGTGAGAGTGTCCTGTTCCTGATCTTAGTGGAAATAGTTTCAGGTTTTCACCATTGAGAAAGATGTTGGCTGTGGGTTTGTCATATATGGCCTTTATTATGTTGAGGTAAATGCCCTCTATGCCTATTTTCTGGAGGGTTATCAAAAATCAGTGTTGAATTTTGTCTATAGCTTTTTATGCATCTAATGAGATGATCATATGTTTGTTTCTCCTTCAATTTGTTAATATGGTTTATAACACTGATTTGTTTGTGTATATTGAAGAATCCTTTCATTCCTGGGATAAACCCCACTTGATCATGGTGTGAGATCCTTTTAATATGCTGTTGGTTTCTGTTTGTTAACATTTTGTTGAGGAATTTTGCATATGTGTTCATCAGTGATATTGGCTTGTAGTTTTCTTTCTTTGTGAAATCCTTGTTTGGTTTTGGTATCAGGGTGATCATGGACTCATAAAATGATTTTGCGAGTGTTACTCCCGCTGCTATATTTTGGAATAGTTTTGGAAGTATAGGTGTTAGCTCTTCTCTAAATGTTTGACAGAATTCACCTGTTAAGCCATCTGGTCATGGGCTTTTATTTGTTGGAAGATTTTTATTCACAGTCTCAATTTCAGTGCTTGTGATTGGTCTATTTCAGTGCTTGTGATTGGTCTGTTTATATTTTCTATTTCTTCCTGGTTCAGTTTTGGAAGTTTGCACTTTTCTAAGAGTGTGTCCATTTCTTCCAGGTTGTCCATTTTTTTTGACATAGAGTTGTTTGTAGTAATCTCTCATGATCCCCTGTATTTCTGCAGTGTCAGTTTTTACTTCTTTTTCATTTCTAATTCTATTGATTTGAGTCTTCTCCATTCTTTTCTTCATAAGTCTGGCTAATGGTTAATTAATTTTGTTTATCTTCTCAAAGAACCAGCTTTTAGTTTTATTTATATTTGTTATTGTTTCCTTCATTTCTTTTTCATTTATTTCTGTTCTGATTTTTATGACTTCTTTCCTTCTGTTAACTTTGGGGTTTTTTTGTGTTTTTTTTTTTTTTTCTTTCTCTAAGTGCTGTAGTATAAGGTTAGGTTGTTTTTTGAGATGCTTCTTGTTTCTTGATGTAGGATTGTATTGCTATAAAATTCCCTCTTAAAACTGCTTTTGCTTCATCCCTTAAGTTTTGGGTCAGAGGGCCAGTTCTTATCCTGTCCTTAAAACTCAAACCCTCCACTGCCCACATGACTGTATCAGACCAGATTCAAAATCCCACCCTTGGTAAGAGATAGGTAGAGAGGATGATGCAAGGTTTACTTTATTATAACTATTTGGGGTCAGCTGACATGGGAAAAGACATCACAAAAAGTATTTCATAACAACAATTTTGTGCTCATTCCAAATTACTATTTTATTACATTACAAATATTTTGAAGTCCTATTGTTAAAAATTTCCAAAGCTGGTCTAGTGGCTGCATCAGAATTTAATATGGTATAAGGTAAGAACCAAACCCCCTTTAAGCAGCCTATTGGTAGTAATTTTTAAAGTATGCATACTCTTCTTAGCCCAAATCCACTCCATGTTTGTAGGACAATCTTTGGATTAATCTGGAGAGGGGAAGTGTAGAGATGAAAGAAAAATCATTCCTGGTTTTAAAAATCTCTTTAGTAGATTCTCATACATGTCTCTTTCCAATTTGAGAAGTACAGGAGAACAGTGAAAGAAGCTGGATACTAAAATATACATGAATTGTTTGTGAACATGTTGAAATCTGGTATTTAAGCCCAAGTTTTAAAATACTGGCCTGCTTCTTCTACCGATATTTCTCAAAGTGTTCTCTGTGCTACACCTTTGATTTCTAAAGACTTTTCCAGACCTACTAAACAAAAGTCATAGTGAATGGCTCCCAGGAATCTGTATTTTACATAGAATCTCCAAGTAAAATTAAAGCATACAAAAACTTGAATGTGAAACTTATATGAAAGTCACTTACACTTATATGAAAGTCTGTATGGACCCTGGAACAAGATGTGTTTGAATTGTGCATGTCCACTTACACACAGGATTTTTCCATAGTAAGTACTACAGTACCACATGATCCAAGGTTGTTTGAAGTCACGGTTGCAGAACAGCGCATACAGAGGAACTGAAATCTGATTATAAGTTATACCTGGATTTTCAACTGCACCGAGGTTTGACACCCTTAACACCTGCATTGTTCAAGGGTCAACTGTACGGTTATTGTCTGAGTTCCCCAGTATTCACACAAAAAAGTAAATGCTATTAATCAAAACAATGTATATTTACATTAAAGCCATATTTTAGATCTGGATTTTGATGAAAATGTGGGTCACATACCTTCACTGAACACTTCCAATACTGCAGATCATACTTGATAATCAGTACCAGCTTCAGCTCTAGACAAGTGAGTACAATTACCTACAGGTCAGTCACACTATGAAGTAGATTTGGAAGTTCCAAGTCCAGCATTAAATAAGATCCTGATGATCATACGCTGTTTCTTTTCAATCTCAAATAAACATCAATTAAAAAAAATTGGTTTTGAAATTTATTGAAAGTATCATCATTTTATTCATCTATAGCATAGAAAAGAATCTAAAAGTCTACTAATAGCAGTATAAGAAATTGGCTCTTTCTATATTCTCAATTTCAGTCTTATTATATAACCTAATAACAAATGATTGTCAACTTCTACAAGTTGATCCATATTTTATTCTTTATAGCACAGTTTTGCTGTACAACGTTCAATTTTATTGACAATTAAGATAATGTCTTTATTAATTACATCTAACAATATACTGTTTCAATGCCAAATATATTAATTTTATTCTCTTTACATAAGAACAATCTTTGAAGAAAAATTTATTCAAACTAAGTCAACAGTAAGATTTCCATGCTAAACATGAATGAGGATGGGAATGTAATAAGGGAACAGATGTTTTATGTTAGGAACTTTATGCTATTGCATGGCTGAGTTTCAATGGCAGGTTTCAATCTTTTATCCAAGATGGCTCCTTAGACATGAACTATGTGCTGGCATAAGACACGAGACTCCTGGGTAAGAGATGAAGACTTTATCATCCACAGCTTAACAGACAGCATGAAAATGAATTCTCCATGCTTTCTGATCAAGATGGCCTTAAAATTCATTCCCCTCTGCTTGGCTAAACCTTAGGCAATTTCTTCCAGCATCCAGGCCACTGACTTTCCTTTTCTTTGAGCATTTATTGTAGAAAACTTTAAATTAACCCATTCTGAGTTTATTTTTGTATACCATGTTAGAAAATATTCTAATTTTATTCTTTCATATTTAGCTGTCCAGTTTTCCCAACATCACTTATTGAAGAGACTGTTGTCTCCATTATACATTATTGCCTCCTTTGTTGTAGATTAATTGACTATAATTGTGTGGGTTTATTTCTGGGCTCCCTTATCTGTTCCATTGATGTACGTGTCTGTTTTTGTGGCAGTACCAGACTTTTAATTATGTAGCTTTGTAGTATAGTATGAAGTCAGGGAACTTGAAAGCTCCAACTCTGTTCTTCTTTCTCAAGATTGTTTTGGCTGTCCAGGGTCTTTTGTGTTTCCACACAAATTTTAGTATTATTTGTTCTGGTTCTGTGAAAAATGTCCTTGATAATTTGATAGGGATTGTACTGAATGTGTATATTTCCTTGGGTAGTATGGTCATTTTACCAATATTAAATCTTTCAATATATGAACATGGTATATCTTTCCATCAGTGTCATCTTCAATTTCATTCATCAGTGTCTTATAGTTTTCTGAGTATAGATCTTTTACCTCCTTAGGTAAGTTTATTTGTTGGTATTTTTTTCTTTTTGATGCCATTATAAATTGAATTGTTTATTTAATTTCTCTTTCTGATAGTTCATTGTTAGTGTATAGAAATAAAACAGATTTCTGTATATTAATTTTGTATCTTGAAACTTTACTGAACTCATTCTATGTATAGCATCATGTCATCAGCCAACAGTGACAGTTTTATTTCTTCCTTTTCAATTTGGATTTCTTTACTTCTTTGTTGTCTTATTGCTGTGATTAGGACTTCTGATACATGTTGAATAAAAGTGGCAGGAGTGGGCATCTTTGTCTTGTTTCTAATCCTAGAGGAAATGCTTCTAGCTTTTCAGCATTAAAAACAATGTTAGCTGTGGGTTTATCATATATGACCTTTATTTAATTGAGATATGTTCTCTCTATACCCACTCTCTGGAGAGTTTCTATCATAAATGGATGTTGAATTTTGTCAAAACCTTTTTCTCATCTATTGAGATGATCGTATGTTTTTTATTCTTCAATTTGCTAATGTGGTGTATTACACTGATAGATTTGCAATTATTGAACCAGCCTTGCATCCCTGGGCTGAGTCTCACTTGACAGTTTTATAAACCAGAAATGTTTTTGTCAAGGACCTGGGATCTATCCATTTGAAATGTAATCATTAAGAAAGATAGTGCTCCTATCTCCCAGTCTCTGTGAGAGTAGGGGCCTAACTCTGATAAACACCATTTAGTAAACACAGGTGGTATAATCCTACCAGCAAACCTCCTCCACTAACCTCCTCCAGTACTTTTCCATTAGTTCACACAAGTGCTTAAAATCTCTTCTACTTTTGTTTCAGTGGAGTTGAGTTCAGCCTCTCTCCTCCATTACAATAGTCTTGTGACAGAATAAAATCCTTCTCATTTGTTTAATTCTACCGGGTGCAATTTTTCTTTGACACCTTAAAATCCCTAGGGAGCAATAAGGGGAGGCCCAGATGGATGGTTCACTAATAGTGAGTTTATGTCATTGTTGAAGAAATGCAAGTTTAGGAACACATCTTATAAAGGTATTGCTAGCAAATCTTCCCAACATGTGTGCTGAAGTGAGAGGGAAACAATATATTTATTATCCTAGTCAAGAGTTAAGAGATGAACCTGCTCTCTGACATAGAGGGAAATTTTATCTCTATCTGTCAAGGCTCTTTACTATCCCAACATGTATCTGATAGACAATCTTATATACAAATAATAATGCAATGCACATCATCAATGGTTAATTCTTTTGGTACATAATCATTTGAAAATATTAAAATGTACTTATTTTCATGTGAAAGTAACTTAAAATTTATTATTCAATCACTTATTGTGTGTATTTAATCATATATTCAAAACATTTTGATAGCCTAATATCTGTCATATACTCTGAATAAGAGTTATGAGATTAAAGTGCAGTAAGTTTATATTCTCCAGGTGCTCAGACATAGTAACTAAATAATTAACTTGTTAATTATGTACCACATTCAAGGAAGTGAGTGACACATTAACAAAGACAGACCCAGGATTTAGAAGAATGATATTAAGTCCATCAGGCAAAGAGGGGGAAAGTTCATATCTACAGGAAACAATAAAGGGCAAAAAAACTTTGGTATGGAGTGTTTGGCCTAATATTAAGTACTATGTAGGAATGGCTGGAATTAGATGGAAAGGTGAATAGGGTGATATCAGGAAGGAAAAATGTGAGCCACCACAAGGAATTTAGGGCTTTATTTGTAGATGATGGGGTACCATTTAAGCATTTTAAGCTTTACCGTAATCAGATTTGAATTTCAGAAAGGTTACTTGACTGTGAATTAATTTGATTACAGAAAGGTAATATTCTAAATAGAGATTATAAATAAAAAACACTGTAGTCTTTTTTTTTTTTTTTTTTTTGCTGTACGCGGGCCTCTCACCGTTGTGGTCTCTCCCGTTGTGGAGCACAGGCTCCGGACGCGCAGGCTCAGCGGCCATGCCTCACGGGCCTAGCCGCTCCGCGGCATGTGGCATCTTCCCAGAGCAGGACACGAATCCGTGTCCCCTGCATCAGCAGGCGGACTCTCAACCACTGCGCCACCAGGGAAGCCCCAACACTGTAGTCTTAAAATAACTTTAGGGGACATAAACTTTCAAGTCCTCTTTTCCCATAGTACATTCATTCCAAAAATAGGTTTCGTGTATATTTTTACTACTCGATACATATTGCCAAATTGTTTCCCCAAAAGACTGTACAGCAACATATCTTAATCAGAGTTTGCTTTTAAGGTCAGTAGGTCTAATGATAAATAATCAAACATCAAAATGATCCTCATCAGTTTCTGGGGAAAAAAAGTGTCCTTTTGAAGATCTACATTCCGTCTCTCTAAATATACACTACTTTTTTCTCCATGTTGAAATAGATTACCACTTGTTCAGTAAAATATCAGATGAAGTAGTGCCTTCTGTTAGGATCCATATTTTACTGAAACAAGTACTGTGTTTTTAAAAAGTAGCAGTACATTCAGTGCTGAGCAAAGCTCACACCATGAGGGACATGAGCTGGAGCTGACAAGAATTGAAGGAATAGCAGATTTATATTTTCTTCCATGACCCACTGGGTCTGGAACATATATTCAGTAGACTGACAAGCAATATTCCCAACACTATTTGAATTTATCCATTCTCACTCTCAACCACGTATATTTGAAACCAGGTAAGTTAAATGCAAGTAGTGAAAATCAGCTCTTCAAGGTTTTACTTCATTTTCTTTGTAATAATGCCAATTTCAGTCCACACTTTTTTTCACAAAGGTTATCATCCATTACAAAGGGAGGAAAGTGTTGTTTGGCTTTTGAGTTTTATTTATTCTTTAGTGAATTATATATTAATATTCAATGTCTTTGAATTTATTAAAGTCATGATATTTGCAAATCAAATTTGTTGGTGGAGATGTAACAGGATTTGTTGGTGGAGATGTAACAGGATTGTACAAGCAATTTGTTGGTGGAGATGTAACAGGATTGAAGGGAATAAGCATCCTTCTAAAGAATAGTAGAAGACACATTCATACAGGATTTACAAAAAAATAGCACATCCTCTCCAGTGATTCTCATTTCCCCAAACTCTGTAAGACTGTACTAGAATTTTGGATAGGTTATTTGAAGGTAATTTATAGGCTTAAAGAAGGCTGTGGCATTTCCTCTGAGAGATGGGAGGGATCTTCTCCTCCTCAAGCCAAGTTTGGGAAAATGTTCAGAGAAGAAACAGAGAGTGAAACTGTCTGTAAGCAGGCCCCTTTTTTATTACCCCAATGCTTGCTGAATTACAGAAATTTACAGACTCTACACGTCACAGGAATGGAATATGATGGGAAAGTTCCTGAGAGAGCTTGGCGTGTGTTCTTTGGGGTCTGGGAATGTGTGTGAAACTGGAGACCAGTCTCTGCTGGAGAAGTCCAAAGTCAGGAGTCTGTTTGGAACTTTCCATGGCAAGGGGAGGGGGGAGGGGCCAGCAATTAAGTGTCTCTACATCATTTTGTAGGATGAGTGTGTATAATAACTCCAAGGCCCTTGGGGAGACAGTACAGATGATAGTTTGGCCAGTGCTCAGCAGTCCAACTCATGAGAGGCCCTAGTGGGGATAACAAGGCAGGGAGCTGTAGCTTGTGCACAGGCCACTGGATGAGGGCACAGCCTTATCAGGCCTCTGTGTGAAGTCAGAGTTCCTCTAGCACTTCCAAAGAACAGCAAGTATCTTCCCTGAAGGAAAGTCTCTCTTTGATGGTGGCCACATGAAGGCATAAAGGCTATATTTCAAGAGCATCCATTGCATAACACTCCATCCTCCAGTCCCTTTGCTCCTCTCCTCCATAGGTCCTTAAGCCTAGAATCAAGGGTGAGGCCTGTGCTGGGGGGGAGAGAAGCTGTGGGTATAATATTAGGTTGAAGGTTTTTTAGATGAAGTAGACATTTTAATAACTGAATGTGTCAGAGTTACCTTAATAAGTTGTTTCCTAGAATTGAAATAGATTGGAAGGCCATTGGATATACTTCGAGTTAAGAAAGGGAATTCAATGAAGTATGACTGAAGGCAGAATTTGGAGAAAAGTAAAGGTATTTTCCTATTTACACCACATAGAGTTCAACCCCCCTTCCCAATTCAATAACTCAGTTGTTAGAGTATTAATCATTTTAAGCATTTGTTCAAATTTTCTTCTTGCTGTTTTAATCCTCTTTATTTTGGTTATACCAGAAGAATATATGTGTCCACGTGATGTGAGAGGAGGTGACATGCTTAAATACTTACATTGTCCTTTGTAATCTCTTCAATACATGTTATACACTGAGTCATTCACATTCTAGAAGATACAACAATGTTTGCAGTACATCTATTTAGTATTTCAATGCTCAATATTTTAATTTTTCAATTCATACTGAATATGTTTGGTCACTGCTGTAAGGTAAGCATAGTGGACACTGTGATACACTTCCCTGGTACCACTTAAGGACTGAAGAATTTACTTCCCTAGCTGCTAGAAATGCTCCAACAGGCAGTCCTCAACAGTTAGTCAACTTTAGGAATCACTGCAGCTGAAGAGTGTTGCCTTGACAAAGACTGTTGCCTTTCCTGGCAGCAGCCTGCATCCAATGACAGGTGGATGAATATGTAGGAAAAATCCTGTTCCCCTCTCCTCTACTTGAAGCACTCCGATATTTTGAGGGGTCATTATTTAGACTCTATCAGAGCTCATCTTCTCTGTTTAGCCAATTCTCTTTCCTTCCCTGACTTTCTACAGGTGTTGGCCCCAAGAGCCCTTAATTGGTACAAATATCCACTTCTGCCTCTTGAATCCAACCTGTGACAGAAAAGATTCATAAGGCAACCTCGTCCAAGATAAGTAACCATTTATTACAATGTCATTTATTGAATCGTTATCTTCTCTATGGTTTTCTAATAGCCCCTTGATCATACAGTAAGGAAGTCTATGTAGTGGAGGCAGTGTGGTTTTATGATTGTATAGATAGATGTGTCTGCATGTGTGCTTGTGCTTGTACAAACACACACACATGCAAATACACACACACACACAAATTGGAAGATAGCAGAATTCACGTGTTTGATAAAGAAATTGGAAAATAGAAGATGAATCCACATTATAAACTCTTTAAATGTTAACTCGAAGGAATATTAACTTATCCCTTAACTAACATGGTGTTTCTAAAGCAGGACAGTGTAACATCCAAATTTTTTTTTAATAGGAATGTTGTAGCAGTGTGACGTATACATCAACAGGGTCAATTTAGAGGTTATTATAGCAGATGAAATAAAAGATGATGAATATCTGAAGTACGATATTGACACTGACAGACGTTATGAAAGACTCATTTGAAACAGTTACAATGCTAGAATTGATGGGATTTGGTGACAGAATGAAAAATTGAGAGAGAGCATTTATTAATGTCATAAACAGTTTAAATACATTTTAATAGAATCCAATGATATTTTAAATTTAAAGTATTATAAGTATACTTATTTTATTGAAATAAAAGGGATAATTTATTCTTTAGTCACACATTTATACCTAGACTGGTACCATAGATGGGTGATAAATGATGCATTAACTATATTATAGTTGGTCTTGTGTTTTTGAAACCATGAAATGTTCAGATTTAAATTTGCACATCTTTAAAGCATAAAAATTGCACCTGAATAATTTATGAGCTGTAGCACTGAGACTACTTAAAAGGAATACAGCACAATTTTAAAAAGTAACTCTCTAAAAAATTTGCAAGGTCCTGTATGCAAGGAAAAAGATTAACTCAAGATAATACTTCAGGATCTACAAACCTAACAGTTGAGTTGAAAATTTCCAGCTTAACTATGACATGTGTTGAAATGAATTGCAAAGGAAAAATGTGAAAAATTTTGGTAAATATCAAGGTCAAAGACTCCACAACTTTTTAACTTTTGAAAATTAATTAATAAATCAGTTAATCTTGAATTAATTAATTAAATTTCCCAGCACTAAATAAACCTATTTCTGGGAAAAATCTAAATACATAAAGATTCTTTAAGAAAATTAAGTTAAATTTAAAAGTAGGAAAGCAGTCACCTTATTTTTACTTTGGTTTACTATGATATATATGTGTGTGGATATATGTTTATATAATTCTGAGTTTTTTGTAACCCTGTAAGCTTATGAAATTAAGGAAGATATGTTGGAATTGAGGCTCTGGTTGAGGCTTAGACCTCAAAATTTAACCCCTTTCTTCTTCTCTTTCATCTCCTTCTCCTTTTTCTCCTTCTTCTTCTTCTCTCATAAGACTTGAGCCATAGTTTATAAACAGAACTGTAGTAGTCCTGGTTTACACAATGCTAAATAAAAGAGGTTATATGGCTTTTAAGGGACATTTTTTTTTTAGTACCCTTCTGATTTCTTAAATGAGGTTCTATAAAAAGAAAAATTATTTTATAGTAAAATCTACTTAAGTCACAAGTGTGATGATTATTATTAGAGAAGTATTAAGACTGTGATAATTATGAATTTTTAAGTACAAAAATGATGAGAGCTAAAACTAGGAAAGAAAAATAAGGGCTGCAAAGACTTGCTTTTATGTATCTGAGTTTAGATTGCACTTTAAAAAAGGGACACTAAGTAAATGCAATGAGATCTAGGAGACTGCATAACATGGGATGTCATATAGATTTGTCTTTGTTTTAATTGTTTTAGTGTTTATTACTTTCAAGAATGTCCTGATTTGGACACTATGCTCATGGACCAACATGAAACTCCACAGGGAGGATGAAGAAGAAAGACAATATCTAAGATCAAAACAAGGAATGTGAAGCTTTGTTCTATAGCTAAAAAATCTTTAAAAAGCATGAAAAATAAAATACATGCACTCTGCTTACATTGCTATTTAAATGTTTTTAATATTTATGGAGCTTAACTACAGTGCTGTTTGGATCTTACAATTTATTTTATCCTTTGAAGTCGTGATATAAATTTAATCTCTTTGATTAATGTGCAAAGAGACCTATTTAGGTTTTTTTTTTTAAGAAATGTTTTCATAGAAGCAGGAACTACCCTCCCTATCACCATCAAAAAAAATGAACTCAGAATGGATTAAGAACCTAAATGTAAGGCCAGACACTATAAAACTCTTAGAGGAAAACATAGGCAGAACACTATATGTCATAAATCACAGCAAGATCCTTTTTGACCCACCTCCTAGAGCAATGAAAAGAAAAATAAACAAATGGGACTGAATTAAACTTAAAAGCTGTTGCACAGCAAAGGAAATCATAAACAAAATGAAAAGACAACCCTCAGAATGGTAGAAAATATTTGCAAGTGAAGCAACTGACAAAGGATTAATCTCCAAAATATACAAACAGCTCATGCAGCTCAATATCAAAGAAACAAACAACCTAATCAAAATATGGGCAGAAGACCTAGGTAGACATTTTTCCAAAGAAGGCATACAGGTGGCCAACAAACACATGAAAAGATGCTCAACATCACTAATTATTAGAGAAATGCAAATCGAAACTGTAATGAGGTATCACCTGACACTGGTCAGAATGGCCATCATCAAAAAATCTACAAACAATAAATTCTGGAGAGGATGTGGAGAAAAGGGAACTCTGTTGCACTGTTGGTGGGAATGTAAATTGATATAGCCACTATGGAGAACAGTATGGAGGTTCCTTAAAAAACTAAAAATAGAACTACCATATGACCCAGCAATCCCACTCCTGGGCATATTCCCAGATAAAACCATCCCACTCCTGGGCATATTCCCTGAGAAAACCATAATTCAAATAGGTACATGCACCCCAATGTTCATTGCAGCACTACTTGCAATAGCCAGGACATGGAAGTAACCTAAATGACCATCAACAGAAGAATGGATAAAGAAGATGGGGTACATATATAAAATGGAATATTATTCAGCCATTAAAAGGAACGAAATTGTGTCATTTGCAGAGATGTGGATGGACGTAGAGACTGTCTTACAGAGTGAAGTAAGTCAGAAAGAGAAAAACAAATATCAGATATTAATGCATATATGTGGAATCTAGAAAACTGGTATAGATGATCTTATTTGTAAAGCAGAAATAGACACAGATGTAGAGAAAAAACATATGGATACCAAGTGGGAAAAGGGGGGTGGATTAACTGGGAGATTGGAATTGACATATATACACTACTATGTATATTTTATACTATATATAAAATAACTAATGAGAAGCTAATGTATAGCAGAGCGAACTCTACTCAGTGGTCTGTGGTGACCTAAATGGGAAGGAAATCCAAAAAAGAGGGGATATAGGAATACATATGGCTGATTCACTTTGCTGTGCAGTAGAAATTAACAGAGCATTGTAAAGCAACTATACTCCAATAAAAAAAAAAAGACAATAAGGTAGGAAGACTTATACTACCTAACTTTAAGGCTTATTCAAAGCTACAATAATTAAGACAGTGTGATATTGGTATAAATATAGACAAATAAAACAAGGGAACAACAACGAAAAGAAGCAGGGACTAGAATCATGGTTACCAGGGGCTTGGGGGGGAAGGGAAAACAAGGAAGTATTGATCAAAGGGTACAAAGTTTTCATCATGCAGGAAGAATAATCCCTAGAGATCTATGTACATCATAGTACTTAGAGTAAATAATACTATATTGTATACTTAAACATTTGCTAAGAAGGTTGTGTTTTTATCAGCAAAAGAAGTAAAAAAATAAAGAGGTTAAAGGAAATTTTATAGGTGATATGTTCATGACTTTGTGGTGATAGTTTCATCTCTGTACTGTATACTTGTCTCCAGACTCATTAAGTTTTATGGATGGCATTTTGTATGTTAATCAGACCTCAATAAAGTGGTTTAAAAAAACACAGAGATAAATACTTGCACTTAGGCAAACTAAGGTATCCGTATCCCTGCATGGTCTTAATTTCTAGGTTGAGAACATTGTCCCTGAGTAATCAGCTGTGTCGAGGCAGCACAGCTCAGGTAACCCTAATTCTAAATACCATTGAATTTATACTCTGAGGTTATCCTATCTGACTTGGAATCCCAGTTCTAATACTGACTGGTTATTTGACCTTCTGCAGATTGATGAACTTGTACAGAAAGATGTTAACTACCAACTAGGTAAGTCATTGTGTTGTTATGCACTTAAAAAATAGATATTTGTAAAGCTTTTAGACATTGGTTATTTATTAATATTTTGTACTCCTATGTCAGATTGAGACTACAAAGAAGAAAATATGCATTCCCAACTCTCAGTGTATTTTTAATCTCAGAAACATATAGAGTTCCATGAGAAAAATTATAACAAAGTATAAAATTTGCTATAATACTAAAAGTTTGCTAAATATATGACAGGAAAATTCCTTAAACTCCCTGGTAAAGTCTGAGAAGATTTCAGAATGAGGGAGAATTAGAGGTGAGATCTGAAAGCTTAGAAAGAATTGAAAGAGAGCAGAGGCAATAATATGATCAAAATCTACATTTTACAGGGAAGCCACATCTTCTTCAGTATTATTGGAGTATTGCTGGAATAAATGTCCTCTACAAAGGCAAAAACGTTGGCCAGGTGCTTAGAAATAAATATATATTCTGTTTCTTAGATGATTGGGCAACACAGGAATTTTCAATGGAGTTATGTGTGTATTCTAAAAATATCACCTTCATGGCAATGTTAAGTATAGATTGCAAAATTATAAGAAAAGAGACAATTCATAGTATTAATCATTCTGTTTGGTGAGATTATGACAAATAATCTTAGAGTAGTAGTATTTATATTTCCTGAAAATTTCAAAAGGTGTATAGTTAATAAGGAATGGTGTTAGAACACAATCTTGTGTTTTAAAAGGCAGGCCTCATGTTATTTTTTTCTATCATTTCATAAAGTCAGCCTCAATTCAAGGATTCTAAGAAATACTACTTCATTTGTTGGATATATTTAAGATACAATATACTCTTTTCATTTTTCTTCATGTATCATGTGCTAAGACTTTACAGTGGGAGAACAGGAGGGTGATAGAAGTCAGTGAGGGAGAAAGGGTTGTGTGATAACCATAGTCAATTTGTACCTACTAAAAAAAACAGGAATCAATAGTTACCATTCTTCATCCTTTCCCTTCCTACCTTAACAAGTTATGTTTAAATGTGACTTTATAATGTTCATTTTATAAGGACATATCTGCACGTGTGATAAAACTATCAGAAAACAGATTTTATATTGACTTTTATGGAAAACTTTAATTCATTTGTCAAGTATAGAGCTATATAAATGCAATTATACAGTTATATAGTGGCATTTTGGCTAGTCTATATTCTGTGAATATTTAAATACACACAGAGCTCTGTATTTTTACAAAATGTTTAGAACTGGCAAGTTAACTATAATTCTGGCATTTTATTCTTAAATTTGGTAAAAAATATTTATTCTAAATCTTCATAAAATCCTAGATTTCCATTGGGATTAGTCTCATAAGGGGTCTATTTTACAATGCATGGGAATGCTCATTCCTCAAAATAGGGAATGCTCTGTCCTATTTTGGCCAGAAATGGCCAGAAAAATTTTATAAGCTGACCTAATAGGTTGCTTTCCAACTCAGCAGTCTTATAAAACAAAGGTTTCTTTTGCTTCCAGCAGGTAATATTGAATGAAAGTTAAAAATTCTATTCTATTATTCAAAACTTCTGACCTTGGTTCCCTAGCCAACATCTGTGATCTCATTAAACACTTTCAGGCAAATTCTCAGTGATGGATTAAAATATGTCATGTACTGGTAAAAAAAAAAAAATCCTATAACATTTATCTGAATATCTTTATTTATTATTACCGTATTTGGCTTAGAGTGCAAACTGATACTAAAGTACAATTTAATGTCTTCTATATATTACATAAACATACTATATGTCTATTAGAAAATTCTCAAAGTTGATCATTTTAATCTGATTTTATAATTTATTTTGAAAGTAATCTAGTTGCATTTGTGTAATATATTTTACAAAGAGTTTTGATTTTCTTAGCTGTTGCCAGTATTTCAAATCACTTTCTCAGTTTTTGATAAATTACATAAGCAAATGAATAAAAATTAGTGGAAAACATGTGGAGAATTAAGAATATAGACATTTTCCTAAATTTTCAATTATTTATAAAATATGTAAAAGTGTAGTACAATTTATCTCACTGGCAAATGTAAAATGGTCCATGAATCTTGTAAATTACAAAAATAGAATAATTTTCACAAAAATAAATAATTCAAAAATTATTTTGTCTTTTAAATTAAAGTTACAGTTAATTTTAATATATATTGCTTACAATAAAAATGAATTGAGAATTTAAAATCTCTCAAAAAAAGACAAAGAAAATTAATCTCTCAGAATGTTTAGAATATAGAATTGCTATTTATTCTATAGTCTTTCCCCCTTTAAAATTAAGATCAAATGAATAGTATATGTTTTTAACCTTTAAAATAGACTATATATATATATATATATATATATATATATATATATATATATATATATATATATGCCAGTGAATTCAGTGTGGATAAAAATGTATCTTTATCCTCTTAGTTTCAAAATTATGATTAGGGCTTCCCTGGTGGCACAGTGGTTGAGAGTCTGCCTGCCGATGCAGGGTACACGGGTTTGTGCCCCGGTCCGGGTAGACCCCACATGCCACGGGGCAGCTGGGCCCGTGAGCCGTGGCCGCTGAGCCTGAGCATCCGGAGCCCGTGTTCCGCAACGGGAGAGGCCACTCTCAACAGTGAGAGGACTGCGTACCACACACACACACAAAAAAAATATGATTAATAATTGCTAATAATTAAAATGAAAAAGTTAATGTTCAGAATGTATTTGTGTTATAGCTGCTTCATCATATACTTTAGACATTTTAAAATTTTTCTTTCACATGCTAAAGTGGAATTCACGTTAAGTACAGTTTCACACAAGGTTGCTTTTACAGTAAGTTTTCACTGCAAGTGTACTTCACAATGCACATGTGATTTTCAGGCTTGAGTGACTGTGGAGGATCTGATCTGCTAGTCTGTCTACATAAGCAGGTGCACAATAGATCAGACATTGATCATCCATCAATTTGATTTGCTAATCTTATGAGACTCATTGTAAACAATATAGGTAAATGTTTACAAGCCCAAAGAGAAAACTACTACAACTATGCACTTTATTTCTGTTTGACATAAAGCATTTTTCCCACCAAGTTTAAAATCAAAATAAACAACCCACAATATTTTTTCTCTTTCTGAGTTTTTACCAGATGATTAGGCCTTAGGCATTTAGAATTTAAAAACAAAAACAAAAACAAAAATTATTCTAAATGGTAGAAGAGCCTGGTTTGTGAAGTAATAAAATTAGGAAATGGAACCAGCACCAAGCATTCATCAATGAAGACGTGAAATCATGTCACTTCATCTACCTTAGTCACAACCTGTCAGTATGCCCAATGTCTAATAAATTGTATCCATAGCCAAAGGTTTTAAGGCAAAAGAACATATTTTCAGAACCTAGAAATCAAGCTAATATGTGATATTTCAAAGATACTGCACTACCACAATTAATACACAAGATAATAAGTAACTTATTTATATGCCTTACATTTTATAAAGAGCTGCTAAAATACTTGTCCATCTCATGAGCATCTTATACTAGCACAGTAATATAATATTTGTGTGTCCCTGACAGGGAGGATGGTGTGTAAATCACTATCTGGAGGAAGGACTCTAGTATTTCAAATAGTGTATCTAGATAATACCCATTTGTCAGGCAAAGGTGCAAGTGACACCTCAGTTATTCATGAAAAATAGTTGTCTTACTAAGCACTTAGGCAAAAAAAAAATAAAATAGATATAGATATACACACAAAAGATAAATATTTCTTTATATTAATATAAATAATATTTATATATATGTTATTTGCATTGAAATTTCTAAGTTCTTTTATTTCTTAAATGAGAAAGGATAATCTCTGTCTATAAACAGAGAGCAGGTAGATTTAATAAAATATTTGTCATAACATAGTAAATAGCTGCAACATCTAATGAAAGGATTTGTAACTAACTCAAAATACCTGAGGGCCTTATGTAATTAGTACTCACTTTAAAAATAAATAAAATAAAAAATAAATTAAAATCCTGTTTTATTAGTAATTATGATTTTTCTCCAAGTACAAATTGACAGAGGATATAAACTAATAAAGACTATTCACAATTATTTGTGATATTCCAAAATTAATTATGAAGTTGTTCATCATTTGTACTCCATCTAACCCAGACTAAGTCCCTGAATGCTTGTCTCACAATTTCCTTGAGTGTGTTCCCAAAGCTGCTGTGTCTGCACTACCGCTTTGTGTGTTTCCCTGCACCCCCTGGTTCCCGTGACCTGGAGTACTGAGGCATTTACCAAGCCACATGTCTATATACATTATTCTTTGACTCCTCATATGCATTTCCTAACTGAAATTCCATGACCTTTGCATCAGCATGGTTTTTGCTACCTTAATTCCAGAGTTTTGATTTTTTTCTAAAATCCCCCACAGAAAGCAGTTAACAACGATTGTTTCTTCATTGGGAGGGCTAAGGAATAAGTCTTCTTGATAGTGTTCAGAACAGATTACTTTTTATTAGTAATTTCCTAAACTAAGACTTCAAACTAGTCAAGTAAGTTAAACAAAATCACCCAACTGCTCACTTTTGATCAATCATGGGTCTTATATGCTATTCATCAATTAAATTTACGTCTTATTTAAATGTTTCTTCTGAATTTTCTTACCTTTTAATTAATGTTAACAATAACACTTGATTTAGACCAGTTTAATTTATTACGTTCTACTTGCACATTTATTCATTTATCATCATGTTTATATTTTTGTCGTTGTTATTGTTTTGAATTTGGGTGAATGGGGTTTCTTGGATGTTTATTTGTGCTCATAATGAAGTTGACCTTCACATAGTTTTACCATTTCCAAAATTTTTCAAAGTTGTATATTGGTATTTTACAAGTCATTTTTTATTTTAAAAACATATTTTATTTTTAATTGAAGATAATTACAAATTTCTTTTACTAAATGAATATTTTTGAATTCTACTTTATGTTATGAATCATACTAGGCACTGGTTGATTGCAAGAAAAAATTAGTTGCAGATTTTCCTTTGAAGGAGTTCACAGTGAGGTGAAGAGTCATGGGAGCCAAGAGATGAGCAGTAGTGAGATCCTAGGTTTATACACAGTGTCTGGAATGAGTGCACAGAATAGCTGTTAAACAACCTGATCTGGGTCATCCATTCATTCTAAGGCATTGAGAGCTTTTAACTGATTAGGTTATGGTCAGTGAAGAGTCAGAAGGGTAAATTACTGGCATTCTCCTCTGAAATGAAGAAAATTATAAGAGAACAAGAATGGAGAAGAAAGCCTGGAAGGACATGGTAGGATATGGGAAAGGGGTGGTAATCAAAGACCAGACAATGAAGGTCATATACTAACAACCAAGCTGCATTTGGATTTTATTCCTGAGGCAATGTATAAACATCAAAAGAGTTTTAAAAAGGGAGTTATTATCACATTTGCATTTTTGGAAAGATCGTGCAGTTTTATAGCTTCCAAGACCAGACCCTATGAGACCAATTAGGAAAACCATGGCAATAATCCAAACAAGGAACTATAAGAACTTGTACCAAGACTGTGCCAGTGATGTGGGTAAAGGAGGGAAGAGATTTTAGAGGTAGAGATTAGGAGTCAGAGTCTGCTTGTGACAACTGGAAAACAACTGGTCCAGGTTAAAGCAGAAACATCCTAAGGTTAAACAGGAGACCATGGTTACATGTATGTTAAATATCTTGGCACATTTTAATTATTTTAACTTTTAAAACATACATTTAAAATTTTTAAATTTAAAACATATATTAAAATCTTATGGTAGTATTGAATGAAATGCTTTTTCTTATTCTATGTTAGGCTGTAATGTTTACCATATGTCATCAAATCTAGGGCACACTTTTCCACATTTTTCACGTCTGATATTGGAGTGCACCTTATATTTCTCCTTACTGTTAACACATCAAAATCACTGCTCATCACAAGGCCCATTTCATGTTTTATTTTGTCTCTACTTCCCTAATCCCTGCCACATTGCCTTTCTCTGAGAGGAAACCATTAGTGATGTATTTGATATATGTTCTTAAGCTTAAATGTATCCTTATAAAATATGGTGCAGTTTCTGTGTGTTTCAATTCCATTAGGGTTTTAGAAATTCCACCTGTGTCCTAGTTTTTTCATCCAGCATTGTTTAGGTACCAATCCATGTCACATATCTGGTTTATTGCTTGCAATTGCTGTGTGGCATTTCATAGTATGAGTCAATACATTTTATGTATCCATTATTTTAGAGATGGATACACAGGTTGATTCCAGCTCCCTGTTGCAATATACAGCATCCTTGCATGGATCTTTGCAAGAATTACCCTGAGGTATGTATTCGGGAGAGGAATACTTGCATGCACTTTTCAACTCACTGTTGTGGAGCACAGGCTCCGGACGCGCAGGCTCAGCAGCTGTGGCTCACATGCCCAGCCGCTCCGCGGCCTGTGGGATCTGTCCGGACCGGGGCACGAACCCGTGTTCGCCTGCATCGGCAGGCAGACTCCCAACCACTGCCCCACCAGGGAAGCCCCTAGAGCTAGTTAATTTTATATTAAATTTCTAACAGTTTCAAAATTAGGTATAATTTATAAACAAAAAATATTACTAATTTGAGCTTAACTGACTTGGTATTTATTTTGATTTGACATGATTGACTTTATTATTTTTTGTAACTACCAAAGAAACAAATTAGCTTATCAAATACAAGGCAATGTGTCTATATATATATATATGCATATATATATGTGTGTGTGTGTGTATGTTAATTTTATGTGTTAACTTGGCTAAACCATGGTACCCTGTATGGGGGCAAACACCAATCTAGATGTTGCAGCAAAAAATGTTTTAGATATGATCACATTTAAATCAATAAATTTTGAAAATAAGTTCATTTGTACCTTTTTTTTTTTAGATTCCACATATAAGTGATATCATATGATATTTTCCTTTCTGTGTAACAGAAATAGAGTCATGGATGTAGAAAACAAACATGATTACCAAGGGATTGGGGGAAGAGAAATAAATTGGGAGATTGGGATTGACATATACACACTATTATATATAAAATAGATAACTAATAAGAACCTGCTGTATAGCACAGAGAACTCTATTCAATACTCTGTAAGACCTATATGGGAAAAGAATCTTAAAAAAAAAAAAAAGAGTGGATAAATGTATATGTATAACTGATTCACTTTGCTATACACCTGAAACTAACACAACATTGTAAATCAACTATACTCCAATAAAAATTTTTTTAAAAAATAGATTTTGAGTAAAGCATTTTACCCTCCATAATGTGGGTGAGTCTCATGTAATCTTTTGAAGGCCTTAAGGGAAAACACTGAGATACCTTAAAGAAGGAATCCTGCATCCATACTGCCTTAAGACTCAGAGCTGCCATGTTAACAATTCCATACATCTCCAGCCTGCTCTACTGCTTTACTGACATAGATATACATGCACACACGCACACACACACACACACACACATACACACATATATATATTCCTATACATATATAGAATAATAAATTATTTAGCTTATATGAAGAAAAATTTTTACAAGTTAAATTATGTTAGTTGATGACTTCCAAATTTATATTATAAAATTTGAATGGAACTTTTAACAAATGTTGTTTTAATACTGTATATTAACATAAATAAGTTAAATAGGTTAATATTAAATTTTGATTGAGTATATTCTATTCAAGAATTTTTTTTAACATCTTTATTGGGGTATAATTGCTTTACAATGGTGTGTTAGTTTCTGCTTTTTAACAAAGTGAATCAATTATACATATACATATGTTCCCATATCTCTTCCCTCTTGTGTCTCCCTCCCTCCCACCCTCCCTATCCCACCCCTCCAGGCTGTCACAAAGCACCGAGCCAATATCCCTGTGCCATGCGGCTGCTTCCCACTAGCTATCTACCGTACGTTTGTTAGTGTGTATATGTCCATGACTCTCTCTCGCCCTGTCACAGCTCACCCTTCCCCCTCCCCATATCCTCAGTCCATGATAAACAAAATTCATTGGTTCCATGTGTATTTGTTTTCTCCAAATAAAAAACTGAGTTTCTATTCATATATAAAAATATAAAAATGATCCACTTATTATCTGTATTATATTCAACTTATAATGCTATGGATGCCAAATTATTACTTTGAAAGTAATAGAAGATAACTCTTTGAGTTCTGATAAATATATTGATCTAAAATTGTGAGAGTAAAGTATGTTATTGATATTTGGAAAGTCTAATGAGGTTCTTCCAAAGGTTTGAGGAGAGAGAAATGAATCGCTTTCTGGGAAGTAAGTAAGTTAAAGTTTTCATGTACTAGATTGGCATGGAGCTACAGGGTCACTTTTTTTTTTTTTTTTTTGCGGTACACGGGCCTCTCACTGTTGTGGCCTCTCCTGTTGAGGAGCACAGGCTCCGGACGCGCAGGCTCAGCGGCCATGGCTCACGGGCCCAGCCGCTCCACGGCATGTGGGATCTTCCCGGACCGGGGCACGAACCCGTGTCCCCTGAATCGGCAGGTGGACTCTCAACCACTGCTCCACCAGGGAAGCCTCCCAACCTGATTTTGATGTATGTTTAGATACTATTTAAATGCCAGATCACAAACTATTTAAGATATAAGCATTGAACAAAATTTTTCCATTACAATTTAATTCAAAGAAGTCCTCAGAATAGAAGCCAGTTAAATGAATATGCCATATTTGCAGGCCCATTAATGTACATAAATGCCTAATTTTAGTTTCTTCCAGGTCTTTCTATTCTTGTCATAGCAGCAGAAATTGAATTGTGGTCGTCACTGTCACACAGATATAAAGTTTATTTACCATTCCACTCTTCAGTGATATGTGAGATAAATCATTGGCACTACAGGAATATTTGTTAAATATCACTTATGTCAGCTGTCAGGTCATCTCACTTTAAAGGATGAAAACTTGGCTCCTGGCTCTTTCTGTGTATTTTTGTTTCTTTAACTAATGCCAACTGAATCCTAACAGCCTGGGTGTACAAAATGATGGGTACTATTTTACAGCTTGGATTCTTTTATTAATAACAACACATTTATTAATAACCTATAATCTAATAATCTATTGATAACAAATGGAGGGGTTCCTATAGGATATCACAAAATATAACAAAATAATTGTGTATTTAAAACTATGAGAACTATAAACATTTTAAGATGATATTCCTTAAGAATTTATATGTATATAATTATATATATATATATATATATATATTTGAAAGACAGTATTATACAATAGAAGCCTAGGTTAACTCTAGCTCCTTTATGCTGATGAACTGTAGTACATATTTCTCTGTATTTTTCCTTTTATTGATACTTCTATGTTCTTCCCATACTATTCTGTCCCTTTACATTTCTGTTTTGGGTTCATTTCCCTGTGTTAAGCCTTTATTATTACTATTTTAAGAATATTCTCTCTACATTGCTTTCTGCATTTTGCTGAGAAAACATTTATTGAGTACATTTTTTCATGCATAGAAATAATGTAGTCATAGTTGATTAAAATTCATTCTACTGTATTGTTAGATTGAACTTCTACCCAGTGAAAAAGGCTGAAAGTATAATGACTGAGGAATGTCACTTTTTTTCCATTTTTGGGATAGTACAGCTTTCCACATTTTCTCTTGTTCATCTGTATTCTCTGCAAGCCCTGTAGCAGAAGACTTTATACTACTCTCCTTTCAGTGAGAAATGTGACTTCCAGTTTGAGTTAGCTGGATAGATATATGAACCCTTGGGCACTTTCTGGGTAATACATTCAATATTCTTTCTGCCTGCAGCAAGTTGTGTGGTTGATGTTTACTCATTTCTGATACCAAAGAGTACACTCTAAGCTCTAGGAGGAAGACGAGGAAACTTGAGAACAAGGCAGCTGTGGACCTCTGCACATGTTAGCAATGAAGTGCAACTTTTGTTTAAATATTTCATATGAATATTCTTAAACCTGTCTTTAAAAGTAACAATTTTATTTTATGTTTAAACATATGATCTGGAATGTGGTCCTCTGAGTATTATCTCTATAAGCTCCCCTTCCTTCTGTCTTCTGATAACAGACTCTACTCCCAAGTCCACAGGGGTGAGCTTGAATCTCAGTGAAGACAGTTATTGTTTTCTGTGGTAGATGGCATTACTGGCTCCAGTTTTTCACTCCTCCATGATTCTTACTGTTTGCCATGTGATCTGTGTATGTCCGTCTGCGAGAGGGATCTTGAAGAAGTGTGTGTTTCTTACCTCCCTGTACCTTGACTTTGGGCTTGACCATGTGAAGGGCTTATATCAATAAAGTGAAACTTGAGGGAGAGAGTGCTAAATCTAATCCCAAGCCCAGAGAAGCCTTGCATCTTTCCTCCTGCCATCTTGTGCTTCTGCCAGGACCATGGAAAGAGCCTGCCGAGGCTGGAAGGAAGGTGAGAGGTGCATGCAGCAGGCTGACCAAACCAGACAAGATGGGCAGCCCTCAAACCTGAAGGCTAAATGAACAGTTCTGGTTTACTGAGATTTTATGTTTTTATTTATGCAGGATTATTTGGGCTACAGTTAATTTAGATATATATAAATAAAAGATATAAATATAGATGTAGATAGAGATATACAGACATAGAGATATACATAGAAATAGATATATCGATATAGATATCTATATATAGAGATATAGACAGGTAGATATATAGGTGTAGATCTGGCTACCCTGTACCAGATCTCAATGATAAATTAAGGTAAAACAATGGATCTGAACTAGGGAAATATGAGTTCTTTCCAGGTATTTTATATACTCAAGACATTGAAAAATAATATTTTATCATCTAGGATCACTACAATATATGAATAAAATCCAGAACTGCTTATTTGCTGGAATGAAAAGAAGGGCACCCACCTCAGGAGAAAATGATGCTGACACAAAGGGTTAAGCAGCATTAGAGACAGAGAAAAAGAGAGCTCGAACAGTGCTACAGTACCTGGAGTTTTTAATTTTTAATATCCTCTACACCCTTTTTTCCAGGGGTGCAAAACCCTGAGCAATATTGCAAGAGATAGATTCTGAAATGTGAAACTGGTTTGAGGTGCTGAGAGGGACAAGGCCCTGAGTTAGAAAGATAGATTCCTTGCTATGTGTTACCATGTGTTTTGGTATTTTCTAAGGGGTTCAAACCAGTGACAACACAGGCTTAACATTTGCTCCCTTCCTTTATACGATATTAAGTACAATATTTTATTTCTAGCTCTTTAGAGCAATTAGAATTATATATATTTATATATAAGGTACATTCATATTTCTTTCTTTCCAAGTAGATAGACCATTGTCCTAACACTATGTATTAAAAAGTATGCCTATGTCTTTGAAAGGTCAATTTGGTTATATTTTAAACACGAATGCTTAGGTCTGCTTTTCTTCACATCTTTATTGGAGTATAATTTCTTTACAAGGGTGTGTTAGTTTCTGCTTTATAAGAAAGTGAGACAGCTATACATACACATAAATCCCCATATCTTCTCCCTCTTGCGTCTCCCTCCCACCCTCCCTATCCCACGTCTCTAGGTGGTCACAAAGCATTGAGGTGATCTCCCTGTTCTGTGCGGCTGCTTAACCCTAGCTATCTATTTTACATTGGGTAGTATATATAAGTCCATGCCACTCTCTCACTTCGTCCCAGCTTACCCTTCCCCCTCCTTGTGCCCTCAAATCCATGCTCTATGTCTACAACTTTATTACTGTCCAGCCCCTAGGTTCTTCAGAACCTTTTTTTTTTTTTAGATTCCATATATAAGTGTTAGCATACGGTATTTGTTTTTCTCTTTCTGACTTACTTCACTCTGTATGACAGACTCTGAGTTCATCCACCTCACTACAAATAACTCAATTTCGTTTTTTTTTATGGCTGTATAATATTCCACTGTATATATGTGCCACTTCTTCTTTATCCATTCATCTGTCAATGGACACTTAGGTTGCTTCCATGTCCTGCTATTGTAAATAGAGCTGCAACAAACATTTTGGTACATGACTCTTTTTGAATTATGGTTTTCTCAGGGTATATGCCGAGTAGTGAGATTGCTGGGTCGTATGGTAGTTTTATTTTTAGTTTTTAAAGGAACCTCCACACTGTTCTCCCCAGTAGCTGTATGAATTTACATTCCCACCAATAGTGAAAGAAAGTTCCCTCTTCTCCACACCCTCTCCAGCATTCATAGTTATCTTGTTTATGGTTTCCCTTGCTGAAAGCTTTTGTTTCATTAGGTCCCTTTGTATAGTTTTGTTTTTATTTCCATTTCTCTAGGAGGTAGGACAAAAAGAATATTGCTGTAATTTATGTCATAGAGTGCTCTGCCTATGTTTTCCCATAAGAGTTTTATAGTGTCTGGCCTTGAATTTAGGTCTTTAATCCATTTTGAGTTTCTTTTTGTGTATGGTGTTAAGGAGTGTTCTAATTTCATTCTCTTAATGTAATAGTCCAGTTTTCCCAGCACCACTTATTGAAGAGGCTGTCTTTTCTCCATTGTATATTCTTGCATCCTTAACAAAAACAGCGTGACCATATGTGCATGGGTTTATCTCTGGGCTTTCTATCCTGTTCCATTGATCTATATTTCTGTTTTTGTGCCAGTACCATACTGTCTTGATTACAGTAGCTTTGTAGTAGAATCTGAAGTCCAGGAGCCTGATTACTCCAGCTCCATTTTTCTTTCTCAAGGCTGTTTTCGCTATTCGGGGTCATTTATGTTTCCATAAAAGTTGTAAAATATTTTGTTCTACTTCTTTGAAAAATGCCATTGATAGTTTGATAGGGATTGCACTGAATCTGTAGATTGTTTTGGATAGTATAGTTATTCTTAAAATGTTGATTCTTCCAATCCAAGAACATGGTGTATCTCTCCATCTATCTGTATCACCTTTAATTTCTTTCATCAGTGTTTCATAATTTTCTGCATACAGGTGTTTTGTCTCCTTAGGTAGGTTTATTCCTAGGTATCTTATTCTTTGTGTTGCAATGGTAAATGGGAGTGTTTCCTTAATATCTCTTTCAGAATTTTTATCATTAGTGTATAGGAATGCGAGAGAGTTGTGTGCATTAATTTTATGTCTTGCAACTTTACCAGATTCATTGATTAGCTCTAGTAGTTTTCTGGTAGCATATTTAGGATTCTCTAGGTATAGCATCATGTCATCTGCAAACAGTGACAGCTTTACTTCTTCTTTTCAGATTTGGGTTATTTTGTTTCTTTTTCTTTCCTAATTACTGTGGGTAAAACTTCCAAAACTATGTTGAATAATAGTGGTGAGAGTGAAAAACCTTGCTTTTTGCTGATCTTAGAGGAAATGGTTTCAGTTTTCCAGCATTGAGAACGATGTTGGCTGTGGATTTTTCATATATGGCCTTAATTGTGTTGAGATAAGTTCCATCTATCCCTACTTTCTAGAGTTTTTTTTTTTATCATAAATCAGTGTTGAATTTTGTCAAATGCTTTTTCTCCATCTATTGAGATGATCAAATGGTTTTTCTCCTTCAATTTGTTAATATGGTTTATCACATTGATTGATTTGTGTATATTGAAAAATCCTTGAATTCCTGGGATAAACCCCACTTGATCATGGTGTGTGATCCTTTTAATGTGCCATTGGATTCTGTTTTCCAGTATTTTGTTGAGGATTTTTGCATCTATCTTCAGCAGTGATATTGGCCTGTAGTTTCCTTTCTTTGTGACATCTTTGTCTCATTTTGGTATCAGGGTGATGGTAGCCTCGTAGAATGAGTTTAGCAGTATACCTTCCTCACCTATATTTTGGAAGAGTTTGAGGAGGATAGATGTTTATTCTTCTCTAAATGTTTGATAGAATTCGTCTGTGAAGCCATCTGGTCCTTGACTTTTGTTTTTTGGAAGATTTTTAATCACAATCTCAATATCAGTGCTTCTATTTTCTCTTTCTTCCTGGTTCAATCTCAGAAGGTTGTGCTTTTCTAAGAATATGTCCATTTCTTCCATGTTGTCCATTTTATTGGTCTATATTTGCTTGTGCTCAAAGCTTGGAGACTATGAAGCTCTACTGTGGGTAGAAATTAGAGCCCCTCCTGACAAAGACTGTGGACAAACCACGTGGAATCCAGAAGCCCTGTGCCCTCCTCTCTGTCCTGGGTCTGTTCTCCGACGGAGCATGGAGCCTCGTGGGCAGATCCGGGCATCTCGGCAGTTTTGGCTCCCACTTTGGTTTTAATCTTCTGGTGAGCTCACACTGTGACCTTGATCTTCAAGAGTCTTAATAGCACTAAACTCCTAGACCCGGCACTTATGGGCAGGGTCGTGCAATCTAAATGCCCCTGCAGTAGAACGCTTTTCCTAACCCTCCCTAACCATAGCGGCTAATCCTTGTTAGCTCTCGGTAAACATCTGTGAGTGAATGCTTGACGTCCTGGCTCTTAAACCAGGTCCCCGTCTACTGGGCTGCAGTGGACACAAGCAGACGGTGTCCCACCCACCATTTCTCCCTCGTGTTGCACCTGAGTCCCCTGGGCGGATACTCCCACGGTGAAGGTGGCGGGAATGGCCACAGTAGAAGGAGCTCCCGGCCGCCTGCATTTTATCTCTTGTTGGACCTCAGTGTCTTACTCTTGAGGTAGCCAGGACATCCGTTAATTTCCCAAAGGGTCATCCAGACAAGGAGGAAGCCCCAGCCCACGGGGGTGTCTCCATCGTCCTCTGCAGCCTCTGCCTTGCAGCTGGCTCCAGAAGCAGGGCTGTGCTTTCCCCTGGCCCTTTCCCCACAAGCTCGCTACTTTGGGAAGTGGGTTTACTCATTACCAGTTCAACTGCCTGGATCGGAACAAAATGTAAACACATCTCTGTAGTTCTGTTTCTGTAGTTGATATTTGTAGAGCAGAAGCTTACTGTTTTGTGTGCTTAAAACCTTTGACTTACTTTTCCTGGCTAAACCATCATGTAGGAGGGATACTTACTACTCTTCTACTGAGGAAGACCCTAAGTAGTTAACCGTACCCTCACTGACACACGAAGGTCTCAAGTCCTTTCTGGTAAATCACGCAGAGTGCAGTGCCTTGTCTCATGTCTAGCAAATGGCAGGGAGTAAACTTCAGAATAAAAGCTTGATTTATAGAGTTTCAGCCCAGGTTGTTTTGTATGTAACAGTAACTGTCTCCATTGAAAATGTTGAGTTTAATATTTTCAGCCAGCAATTTTAATGTTTTGGACATCTTTATTTCTAAGTAGATAACATATTTTCCTGTTATTTGCTGAGGTGCTGTGTTAAAGCCTGAGTTGCCACCCAGTGGAAACACAGAATGAAGGACTTGAATTCGTAGTAAGGGATAGCGGGTTCCATGGTGATGGGGACAGAGGAAGCGCTTGGGCCACAGTGTGTCGATGCAGCTTGTGTGCATCCCTCCTCCTGCCTTGGTTTCTTCAGAGCACATCTCCCCACCTGTCAGTGTGTACATTTATTTAAATGTTTACCTTCTGTCTCTGCCCCCTTAGAAAGCATGCTCCATGGGAGGGAGAAGGGGCTTTGCTATGTTTACAGCTCATTCTCTGACCCTCTAAAGGGGAAACCTTGAAATTCGTGTTTGAACAGTATTTGAAGTGGCTTTAGATGGAAAGAACAATACAGGCTAAGTGTCCAAATGACCATTTACTTGGTTTCCGGCCCCCTGTGTTATGCTAGCAATATTACTTTGTATATATATATTTTTTGATTTATATAAACGGCTTGTGCTACCCATAATATGCCACTTCCCATCGTTTTCATTTGACAGTGTATTTTTGAGATATACTCGTTTAAAAAAAATGTGTAACTCTAGATCCGTAGTTCCCAACTGGAGGTGATTTTTGTCCTTCAGTGAGTGTTTGGCAGTGGCTGGAGACATGTGTGATTGTTTTTACTGGAGGAGGTCCTGATGATATCGAGTCCACAGAGGCCGGGTTTGCTTCTAAACATCCTGCAACGCACAGGGCATCCACATCATAGAATTACCTGGCCCAGACCGAACAGTGCAGAAACCCTGGGCTCTTTCTTTCCTTTAATCTGTGGAATAGTAGTCCCTTGATAGCAATACAATATTTACTTTATCCCTTCCCCTGTTGGTGGACATTTAGGTTCTTCCAATGCTCTGCTCTGACAAAGGGGGCTGCGAAGAACATCCTCACCAGTGTGTGTGTGTGTGTGTGTGTGTGTGTGTGTCTGTCTGTCTGTCTGTGTGTGTGTGTGTGTCTGTGTGTGTGTCTGTCTGTGTCTGTGTGTGTGTGTGTCTGTCTGTGTGTGTGTGTGTGTGTGTGTGTGTGTGTGTGTGTGTAAGAGTGTTTCTGGTGGCCGCACTGTGTTCTAGGAAACACTTCCAAATGCCGCTTCAGAAGGGCTGGACCTATCGACACCCACAGCACTGCCTGGGATTCCAGTTCTCTGCATCATTTCCAGCATTTGATATTTTTTAACTTTTCAATTTTTGCGAGACTGAAGATGATAAATGAGTAGCTCATTTTAAAAAACCGCATTGTCTGATTGTTAATAAGGCCCAAAACATGAGTCATGCGCACCCCACAGCATTCTGCAAAGTGGGGGATATGTTTTTGCCAAGCACACACCACTTCATTTTGTTCCTCTCTCTTTGAAAAAGGCACATTTTGGGAGACCGGGCGTGATGTTTCTGCCAGTAGAGGGCACTGTCCCTCAGTGGCTCTCCACCAGTGTCATTGTGCACCGCGTGCCCCGCCCCTCCCCCCCAAACATCTGGCAGGGCCTGGAGACGCGTTGTATGTTTACAATATGGATTATCTACTGGCACCTAGAGGACAGAGACCAGGGATTTTGCTAAAACCCTACAATGCAGAGGTCTGCACCCCACAAAGACTTGTCTGGCCCCAACAGAGCCAGGGTGGAGAAACCATCATGTGGATGAAATCCTAATGTTTGAATCTTTGAAAGAAAGACCATGACAATCTCTAGGATAATGAAGCTATTTTAGTATTATTTAAAATAAGAACCACCTTTAAACCGTATGAAGTGGGCAGTAGGGGAGACGCACGCCTTCCTGAGAAGAGTCTTGTCAGGGGCAAAGGCAGCAAGGGTGGGTGGGCAGGAGGGAGTGCAGGCCTGGACGTCAGCGGTGCTTCTTCGGGGCGGGCTCTGCAGGTAGGAGAGGTGGCTCTGGGGCTTGGCAGCTCCTGGCTGGAGTGGAGGGAGCTGGCCTGGCGGTCCGTGCCAGTGACTCAGGCAGGGGTAGGGCAGGGGTCAGCTGGGTAAAAGAAATGTGGGTTTGAGTGTCAGGAGGAGGTGGCCTTGGCTCTCAGGACTCACGGGGGACGTCAGGCTGCAGGAGGCCCAGGCCCGGGAGTGGTGATCCGCTCCCATCTCTGCAGCGAGGCTCTGTGACTGTGCCCTGGGCCGGTGGTGGGGGTGGGGTTGGGGGTGGGGGTGGGGATGAGGGTGGGGGGTGGGGGGGTGCTGGTGGGGGTGTGGCGGTGGGGGTGTGTGGGACGGGCCTCACAGCAGGGTGGGCGTCAGGCAGGGCTGCTGTCAGGCCGGGGCTCAGTGTCCTCTTCACGGAGGCGATTGCACCGGGAGCAGATGCTTCTTCTCAGAGGCCTCGGCCTGGGCACAAAGGCAGGGACCACTCCATTCCTCAACACGGGCCGGAAGGCCGACAGCCTGGGCTCGGGGCTCTCAGACCTCAGAGGCCCGTCGAGCCGCCTTTGTCCTTGCTCGCGTCGGCTGAGGGCCCTCAGCGCGGTCTCCTTGGCACAGGGTTCCGGGGACTCCTGGCTGGGCGGACACGTGGACAAGCTGCTTAGGCTTTCAACGGGGGCGGTACGGACGCCCACCAGGCTCTGCGTGTGGCAGGAGAGGCGGGCGTTCCACCGGGACCTCATCGTGAAACCGTTGCCACGGCCGGAAAACCCCAGCCTCGAGAAGGTGCGGAGGGGCGGCCCTCTGGGAAGGCGCCTCCAGGCCTGGAGCACCAAGGACCCGCGGACCGGGTAGTACTTCCAGCTGCGCAGGATGGCGGGGAGCGGCCTGCTGCGGAACGAGAGCCCGCGATCCCGGCGGTGGCGGCGGCGGTGGCACAGGATTTGGCACCCGGCCCGGCCCATCGGGAGGCAGGTGCCGCGGGCGGGCCCGGTGCATGGGAACCGTGGGGACCGGCGCTTCCGGGCGTGGGCTGGCTGCGTGGCCTTGGCCGTGCCCAGGTACCTGCTCAGGTAGCTGCCCATGCTCGCGGGTCAGTGGGGTCGGACCTTCGACGGGCTTTGGCTTCTGGGCGGCCCCGAAGTCTGTAGACGTCAAGCTTACGACGCTGAGGCGACCACTGGCATCGGGGTGGGGGATGGTTCGCGGGGCGTTGGAACCTCTGGGCACGAGGTCCTGCGCGCGCCAGGCCGGGGCCTCTCGGACTCACTCGGGCCCTCTCGGACTCACTCGGGGCCTCTCGGACTCACTCGGGCCCTCTCGGACTCACTCGGGGCCTCTCGGACTCACTCGGGGCCTCGCGGAGCCACTCGGGGCCTCGCGGGGCGCCCCTGTGTTCTGAGCATAGGGGATCCTTCAGCTCCCACTGCTGGCCCAGGCGCTTGGCTCTGGGTGGCGGGGGAGCCCTCCACTTTTTGCCCTTGACATTTAAAGGGAGGAAATATAATAATTTGTACCAGGTCCTGAAAATTGACTGAAGGGCACTCTCTTTCATTACTGTAAAAATGGACAAAATGCACTTGAATGCTCCTTTAAGGGAAAAGAGCGAAGTTACTTGTATTTCTACAGAGGCTAGAATGTTTGCTAATGTCACTTTGTGTAATTTTATTCTTAAGGACCTGGTGAAAGCCTTTCGGGACTTATTTTTTAACCTGGACAGCACTGATTCCATGTGGACTCTCCTAAAGGTTTCAGTCCTCATCCATTCACAGATAGATAGTGTTCTCTCTCAACACTAATAAGATTTCTCGTCTTTCATTTCTACTGATAATGAATAGTTGAAAATTTCCTGCTTCCAAAACAAACTTTGCAAGGGCTGTTGGGTAACTGATTACAGTGCTGAGGTTTGGAGGTCTGTTCACGGTGGTGTGAATCAATCTCTTGTGAAAGTTTTCCTCAAAAGCACACGCAGAAGGGACCTATTCGGCCAGCTCCATGGCTGGCATGGGAGACGGAAAGTAGAAGCCTGCAGTGAATCCAAAAGCGGTCAACAGATTCTGCCCACATGTGACAGGTGGATGGTTGAATGGTGAGGACACTAAACAGAGTTTAATGAGGAAGCCCCAGAAGGTTTCTGAGGTCAGAGAGAGGCCACATGTTTTGGGATGCCACGGTGTGGTCAGCTGGTGAGTGTGGGGGATGAGATCCCTAACACTGTCTGCTCACTGATGAATTCCTGTTGTTATTCTTGTTTTGGTCCGATTCCTTATTTAAGAATGATCCCCAGGTATATGATTTTGAAAACAGAGAAATTCCAATGGTATAATTTTCTTTTTCTTTTTCTTTATATTTTTCCTTATTAGTCATCCATCTGTACACATCAGTGTATCCACCATTTTGTTCGCTCGCTCCGTGAGTAATAATCATTGTAACTGCCACCATTCCTTGAGAACTTAGTTTACTTTCTAGCTGGGACCCTCTTAATCACTTTGCTCACATCAGCTCATTTAGCCCTCACAACAACCCTTTGAGGAAGGTGGCATGGGTATTCCCATTCTCATGAGGTGGATGAGAAAACTGAGGCGCAGAGACATTACGTGGCCTACTCAAGATGTCAAGTCAGCAAGGGGCAGGGGTCAGGTTTGAACCAGGCAGTCTGACTGCAGAATCCACCATCTCTGCCAGTGCGTAGGGTTGCTTATCCCAGGATCCTCTGAGGGCAGGCCCCGTGCTGGGTGCTGGGGATGCAGTGCAGCTAAAACCAGGCTTCTCCTTGCCCTTGGGGAGCTTATAGTAGTGGAATTTGTTGCATATTAATGAACCAAATGCAAGTGTGTAATCTTGACAAGCATTACAGGGAGGAGAAGTACGTACGGGCTTTGGCCTCACGAGGGGCCGCAGGGACTGGCATTTGTGTGAGGTCTAAAGCAGGAGTAAAAGTGAACCAGGGGATGAAAGGAAAGAGGGTGGAAGGACCAGCACATGCAAAGGCTTATTATAGGAAGGAACTTGGGGAGAGTGAAGGGTGGAAGGAGGGCAAGGTGCCTGGAAGTGGAGCAGTGGGGAGGACCATGGCGCATGATGAGCTTCGGGCGGAAGGAAGGGTCAGGCCAAAGAATGTGTGGGCTGTGTTGAGAAGTTTTGATGTTTTTTATATATATATATATATATATATATATATATATATATATATATATATATATTTATTTATTTATTTATTTAAATTAATGGATCCATTTATTTATTTATTTTTGGCTGCGTTGGGTCTTTGTTGCTGTGCACGGGCTTTTCTCTAGTTGCAGCGAGCGGGGGCTACTCTTCATTGCTGCGCACGGGCTTCTCATTGCGGTGGCTTCTCGTTGCAGAACACGGGCTCTAGGCATGCCGGCTTCCGTAGTTGTGGCACGCGGGCTCTAGAACGCAGGCTCAGTAGTTGTGGCACGCGGGCTCAGTAGTTGCGGCTCACGGGCTCTAGAGCGCAGCCTCAGTAGTTGTGGCGCCCGGGCTTAGCTGTTCCATGGCAGGTGGGGTCTTCCCGGACCAGGGCCCGAACCCATGTCCCCTGCATTGCCAGGCGGGCTGCTAACCACTGCACCATCAGGGAAGTCGTTGATATTATCTGTAAAGCGACGAGGAGTTTCGTGGAAGGAGTGTCATGACAGAATTTGTGTTTACAAGACACTTTGGCCACAGTGTGGAAGACAGAGAGTCCAGGCGCCTGGAGTCGAGAGGAGGACCCAGTTGGGCAGCAGGTGGAGTAGTGCAGGTGGGAGATGATAGCTATTTGGAGTATGGTGTGTTGGTGGAGAGAGGGGGCAGGGAAGGGATTTCAGAGCCACGGGGATGGGCTGAGAAGGAAGAGAGGACAACGGGTCAAGGATAAGCTTTTGTTTCTAATTATGCAACTGGATGCATGATGGCCCATTTATGAGTCAGGGAACCAAGAACCAACAAGAAAACCATGGCTTGCTTATCCCAGGATCCTCTGAGGGCAGGCCCCGTGCTGGGTGCTGGGGATGCAGTGCAGCTAAAACCAGGCTTATCCTTGCCCTTGGGGAGCTATAATAGTGGAATTTGTTGCATATTAATGAACGAAATACAAGACTGTGCTCTGGGTCGGTGGTGGGGGTTGGGGTGGGGGGGGTGCAGGTGGAGGTGCGGGGGGTCGGGGTGGTGGTGGGGGTTGGGGGGGGGCCTCACAGCAGGGTTAGCAGTAGGCAGGGCTGCTGTCTGGCCGGGGCTCTGTTTCCTCTTCTCGGAGGCGGTTGTACCGGGAGCAGATGCTTCTTCTCAGAGGCCTCGGCCTGGACACAAAGGCAGGGAGCGCTCCATTTCTCAACACGGGCCGGAAGGCCGACAGCCTGGGCTCGGGGCTCTCAGACCTCAGAGGCCCGTCGAGCCGCCTTTGTCCTTGCTCGCGTCGGCTGAGGGCCCTCAGCGCGGTCTCCTTGGCACAGGGTTCCGGGGACTCCTGGCTGGGCGGACACGTGGACAAGCTGCTTAGGCTTTCAACGGGGGCGGTACGGACGCCCACCAGGCTCTGCGTGTGGCAGGAGAGGCGGGCGTTCCACCGGGACCTCATCGTGAAACCGTTGCCACGGCCGGAAAACCCCAGCCTCGAGAAGGTGCGGAGGGGCGGCCCTCTGGGAAGGCGCCTCCAGGCCTGGAGCACCAAGGACCCGCGGACCGGGTAGTACTTCCAGCTGCGCAGGATGGCGGGGAGCGGCCTGCTGCGGAACGAGAGCCCGCGATCCCGGCGGTGGCGGCGGCGGTGGCACAGGATTTGGCACCCGGCCCGGCCCATCGGGAGGCAGGTGCCGCGGGCGGGCCCGGTGCATGGGAACCGTGGGGACCGGCGCTTCCGGGCGTGGGCTGGCTGCGTGGCCTTGGCCGTGCCCAGGTACCTGCTCAGGTAGCTGCCCATGCTCGCGGGTCAGTGGGGTCGGACCTTCGACGGGCTTTGGCTTCTGGGCGGCCCCGAAGTCTGTAGACGTCAAGCTTATGACGCTGAGGCGACCGTTGGCATCGTGGTGGGGGATGGTTCGCGGGGCATTGGAACCTCTGGGCACGACGTCCTGCGCGGGCCAGGCCAGCGGCCCACGGACTCGGGGTCTCTCGGACTCACTCGGGGCCTCGCGGACACACTTGGGGCCTTGCGGACCCGGGGCCTCGCGGACCCGGGGCCTCGCGGGGCGCCCCTGTGTTCTGAGCATAGGGGATCCTTCAGCTCCCGCTGCTGGCCCAGGCGCTTGGCTCTGGGTGGCGGGGGAGCCCTCCACTTTTTGCCCTTGACATTTAAAGGGAGAAAATATAATAATTTGTACCAGGTCCTGAAAATTACAGAAAATTGACTGAGGGGCACTCTCTTTCATTATTGTAAAAATGAACAAAATGCACTTGAATGAATGCTCCTTTAAGGAAAAAGAGCGAATTTACTTGTATTTTTACAGAGGCTGTGTGTTTCTTCTAGAATGGTTGCTAATGTCAGTTTTTGCAATTTTGCTTATAAGGATATGGTGAAAGCCGTTCAGGATTTATGTTTTAGCTCCGACAACGTTGGTTTGTTTTAGGTTTTTCTCTTATTTTTCTACGTTCATACATTTCATACATTCATATATAGACTGTCTAACTGAACACTATTGCCATTTCTTTCTTGTCACTTCTACTGGTGATCCAGGTATACAGACTAGAGTGAGGCCCATTTCCAACTTATAGTTGGGAGCAGGTACCCGCAAAAACAGTGTCCAAAGCCTGCTGGTAAATGTTACAGCACTTCAGTCTGGAGGTCTGTTGTTGGGCCAACCCCTGTTACTGGAGTAGGAGAGGGGTGGAAACAGTGGCCAACAGAGGAAGCAAGTCCTCGATCAACAGATTTGTCTGGTTCTGAGAGGTGGAAGGCTGAATGAAGAGGACACTGAGAAGATCCTGATGAGGAAACACAAAAGCATTTTGTGTCAGAGAGAGAGGCCAAGAGTTGAAGAGACAGGGATGCTGTCAGCTAACAGGTGATGAAGAATGAGATACCTAATGCCCTCTACTGAGCCATTCCCTTTGTTTCTTTTTTGGTAGATTCCTTGTTTTAGGAATGATCCCCAAGTCTATGATTTTGAAATAAAGGAAATGTCCTATATTATTTTCTTCTTAGTAGGACATTTCTTCACCTCTTAAGATGGTAATAACACCAGAGTGGAATGTCCAATGCAATTTGGTATTATTCACTCATAATGTACTTTTTTTCTTCTCATCATCTGCAGAATTTCCCACGTCCTACTTTGCAGTGTAACCCAGTGGGTGTCATTCTGGTTTGTGGTTACCAGTCCTTCAAGGAATCACACCCTTCCTGCTGTTGAGGTACAGCCAGCCATAAGGTAATCACCGCTAAATATGCCTTCCACTGGTGAATCAAGTTATTGATTAATTCAGCTGTTTTCATAGATTTTGAAGACTTCTCTCTCTGGTTCCAAGTGATTTATTTATTAAGATGCCAAAGGTTTCATTTTGTTATCTTGGAATAGAGATTAGTATAGATCAGTGGTTCTCATCCAGGGGCAGTTTTGCCTCCAGGAAACATTAGGCAATGTCTGGAGACGTTGTTGTACAGTGCTGGTGACGGAGTAGGCAGAAGTTAGGGATGCCAGTTAACATCCTCCTGTGCTCAGGATAGCACTTCACAACAAAGAACTATTCAACCCCAAATATCCATTGTGCTGTGGCTGAGAAGCCCTGGTTTATACATTAGCTAAGAAGGTTTAGTACTGTCTTCTTTTGGCGAGAACACCTTATACGGCACTATTGTGTGATGGTTCATCATGTGCCTTCTCGAGCCCAAATGCTTATGTGTTTTTTGGGGTTTTTTTTAGGGGAGTATAGTTGCTTTACAATGTTGTGTTAGTTTCTGCTGTACAGCAAAGTGAAAGTCTTTACCTTTAAAAGATAATTTTTTGAAAAAAAGGTAAAAGCATGACTTTCATACAAATTAAAAATGAATGCTATCAAAGATTTTATTATCTTATTAGTTAATGAGGGAACTAGTAAGATGTTAAAACCAGTTTAAAGGAGACTTCAAGGCAGCATGCAAATGCAGGAATTGAAGAATGGTCATGTTTATTTATTAAAAGATACACCAGTCTATCCACTGACGGTGCTCCACCAGACACAATTCACCTTGATTTTCTGTGGACAAGAATCATTTACATTGTATCAGTTTTCTCCAACTTACACATATGCAAAATAACTCAAAAACAATAAAAGGTGGAAACTGTCCAGAAAGGTAGATTTGCAGGACTCTCAGTCATATTTTTTGCCCATTTGAAGTTTTACCCATTTTTTCCTGACAGTTGCCCATCTCCTCTCCTTGGGATTATAACAAACTTTCAGAAGTGAAATGTATTCTTTTCTGCCCAGAAGCAGAGGAAGCAGTTTGTTTTTATTTCAATTAATATGCACTTTATGTGTGTCAAAACGTCATATCCCACACATGATTGGTGTTGGGCAAAGGTGTATTGGAAGAATGAGTTCACAAATTAAACTATTTCCTGAAAAAGAATGAAACAAAGTTCACTCTTCTTACAAAGGATTTATTTACAAGTTACTGAAAAGCATATTTTTTCTCGTTACCAAAGAGAAATAGCTAGTGAAAGAACTCATCTGCTCTTTGTAAAATATCAGTGTTTAAGATAATGAGTGTATAATCAAATGCCAAATGTTTTTGTGTGAATAATCATCTGTTTCCCTTGCTGAAGCAAAGGCATTGAGGCTCTATACCCATGGGGAATGATTTAACAAGGGTTTCTTTGTTTTGTTTTTTTAATAAATAAATAAATTTATTTTGGCTGCATTGGGTCTTCGTTGCTGTGCGCAGGCTTTCTCTAGTTGCGGCGAGCAGGGGCTGCTCTTCGTTGCGGTGCGCGGGCTTCTCATTGCCGTGGCTTCTCTTGTTGGGGAGCACGGGCTGTAGGCGCACAGGCTTCAGTAGTTGTGGCTCGCGGGCTGTAGAGCGCAGGCTCAGTAGCTGTGGCACACGGACTTAGTTGCTCCGCGACATGTGGGATCTTCCCAGACCAGGGCTTGAACCCGTGTCCCCTGCATTGGCAGGCAGATTCTTAACCACTGCGCCACCAGGGAAGCCCTAACAAGGTTTGAGCTAAATTGTTTCTGTGCTTTTGCCAGTAAGAATACTGCTAAGAGCCACTACTTAGGGAGTAAGAATTAGGAATATTGTATTTCATGAGAAAAGGGATTTTTATTCAAGCCCTGTGATGAGGGAGGGCTACAAGGAAAATGAAGGCACTGTGGTTAAAGCAGGCTTCAGTTAATGTGAGGAGGAGGAGTGAGTGTTTACGGTGAAGGTCGAAAATCTAGATGAATATGTTCACAACACAATGTCTGTTTCAAAGGCCCTAGTAGGAAGGGCTATTGAGGGGGTGAGAATGGCCAATAGAATGGGAATTTATGTCCGGGAATGGATAGGGCTCATCAGGATTGTATGAAAATAAAGGAAACAGTACCAAGAGGGAAGGATAGAGTGAAAAGAAAGGAGATGGTACCTAGAAGGCAGGTAGTAGGAATTTCAAGGCTGAAGAGCCTATGTGGTTGGGCAAAATAATGCTAGTTCCGCCTAATGCTTGCATAATATTTTCTGGTTCACAAGGCATGTTCTGATGCATCTGTGGCATTTAGTATCAGCACCAATCATTTGTGAGCTGTTATTATTATCCCTGCTTTATAAATGAGGAAATTGAGGCTCAGGGAGATTAACTGATTTGCTCAGGTCACCTAGAAAAATAAAGAGTGACAACTTGAACGCAGGCATGCCGCCAGCACATGCAGTGATTTTTTTTTTTTCCCTCCCGGTCTGCTAGAGTATCCACACCTATGGAATTAGGTGAGGGGATGACAGACCAGTTCTAAGATGTCTGCTTTTGATCTGTTTTGAGGGCCTGGCCTTATTCAAGGCCAATCTTGGCTAGAAGATATCCATGGTGATTGACGCCTCTTGGGGATTTCAGTGGTAGGTGGAGATATAGTTTGTACTAAACTAGAACCTCTTATCAGCCTGAGTGCTAACCAACCAGGTAGACAGAATGAGAATGCAGAGCAACTTTTCACTTTACTCTGTTATACCTTGGTAGTGGGGTTCGTTATTTTGTGGGAAGGTTTGTGTTACTGTGTTAGCAATATTAGGTTACGAAAAAAGAAGACATTCCGTAGTTTGATTAAAATTGCATGGAAATTATCCCCTGCTGCAGATTCCCTGGCTGGGATTCTCCTTCCCATTTATGAATAATCAGGCCTCCCCATAGGATTTCATTTGCTAAAGGATACCCCGGTGCTGGTCTGCAGAGATTCTCCAGCTTTTACTCTCAGGTTCAGGATCAGTAGTCACCAGCCACATGTGGCTCTCAAGCACTTGAAATGTAGTTAGTCCAAGATTAGATATGCTCTAAGTGTAAAGTACACACCAAATTTCAACGACTTAGCACAAAATAAAATGTGAACCAACTTAAAATTGATATTACATGTTGAAATTATATTTTCTTGGATATAGTGGGCAAAATATATATATATTTTTTTAAGTATTTATTTATTTGGCTGTACTGGGTCTTAGTTGCGGCACAGGGGAGCTTTAGTTGCAGCATGTGGGATCTTTAGTTGCGGCATGTGGGATCCAGTGCCCTGACCAGGGATCGAACCTGGGTCCTCTACATTGGAAGCCCAGAGTCGTAACCACTGGATCACTGGGGAAGTCCCAAAATATATGTTATTAAAATTAATTTTCCCTGTTACTATTTACTTTTTTTTTTAAACGCAGCTCCTAGAAAATGTGACATCACACGTAAGGTTCACATTATATTCTGGTTTCAGTGCTGCTCTAGAGGTTGTTGAAGTCAGCTTGCCTAGTGTGAATTCAGTAAAGGCCACACAGTATGTCCAAGAAATCTCCTCACCTAATTTGCAAATTCCAGTTAGAAATATAGTTTCAGTCAAATAAGTTTTTGCTACCAACCCCTCCCTAACTGCCACCAACCCCTCCCCCTCCCAAGTGCCACTACCACCAAAAATACAGATTTTCCCTGGGAAAAGTAATGCATTTACCTTCATATTTTTCTAGACTTTCGGACTCCTAAAGCACCATTTACTTTAGTCATATGGAACTACTTGCAGCTGATGCAACAAATCATACTACATACCATGTCTCCAATTCCTATGCTCACTGCACACTTTGGTCTAAAGAACTCCTACTTGTCCCTCAAAGCACAGCTCAAAAGTTGCCTTCTTAGGAAAGCAGCTCTGACATTTTACTATTGTGTACTTACCCCTCTGCTGTGCTCCCACTGTGCCCATATTTACCCCTTGCACTGTGATTGCACTGTGATTGTGGAGGGACTGATGGGCCACTCTTCTAGACTGTAAGCTTCTTGGGTATTTTTATTTCATTTTGTATCTCCAGTACCTAGCACAGGATCTGGTACTTAGTAAGTTTCCAGCAAATGTTTGTTGAATTGAATGAAAAAAAAAAAAAAAAAGATCAAATTGATGGATTTGCAGCTGCTCCTGGCTTCGTGTTCTCTTTTCTCCTGCTGGTTTTGTTTTTTCTTCTCATATTTATCACCCACTTTTTGCATATTATTTTATCTTTTCAGGCTGTTGGTATTTTTGTAAGGCACCTTAAATAGAGTTCTGTCATTTTAATCTAGATGCTGCCTCTCAGGAAATAAAACATGGTGGGCAGAGCTCAAAGCTCAAGACTTCCAGTTACTTCTAGGACATTATCAACAGTGGAGGGCAGTAGTACATAGAGAAGCATCTTTCTGGCAACAAGCACTGCCACTTATAGACAGAAAACCACAGCATGATGGTCCTCATCACACTGTCTGTTCAACCTGAAGTCTCCTGCTAGGGGGATGCTCTGTTTATAGAGATAGTTATAATCATGGATAGTTATAATCATGGGGAGATAGGGTTATACCTTCTGTTTCTAATGTTTCTTCTGTCTTGTCTCATTTGTTTTTAATCATCATTGTATTTTAGAATGATTAGGAACCGGATCAACAATGCCTTCTTTTTGAATGACCAGACTCTGGAATTTTTAAGAATTCCTTCCACTCTTGCACCACCTACTGGCCCATCTGTGCCCGTCTGGATTATTATATTTGGTGTGATGTTTTGCATCATCATAGTGGCAACCATGCTATTGATTTTGTCAGGAATCCGGCAACATAGAAGGTAAGATATTTAAAGGGAGTGATTTAAAGAACATTTTCTTGTTTACTCATGACTTGGAAAAACAAGGAGAGGATTTTCCCCTAGCTGAAGAAAATGTGTTATATCTGAAATTGAAAAAATTGGTGATTTTTCAAAATATCACTTATGTTTTTGGAGACTTTTTGGAGTCTGTGTCCCTAGGTTAACTATGAGTCCTTCCATTACTATCTTTCTTTCTATTCTACACCATGTGAATGTTTTATATCTAGAGTTGGTTTTAATATCTGGGTTATGATTTTGTAAGCTGGATATACAGAGCTAAGCAGACTTTTTGGGTAGGCAGAGTTAATCTTTGCTAGTCATCCACCTCCAAAGACTAGTAGTTCCGTAGTCCTTTTCATGCCTCCTCACCTTGGCCTGCCTCTTCCAGTGCCTGCAGCTGCCATCTTGTTCTACACACTTTTGCAGTGTTTTATATTCCCTCCCTTTGATGGATGCTCTCCCTCTAGTGCCTATGATTTTATATAGACCCGTGTTCTTCACAGTGGCCTTTGAATCAACTTCCTGCATCAAAATTGCCTGGAACACTTGTTTAAAATATAGGTTCCTTTGCCCTACCACAGACCCACTAAAGTTTATTCTCTGAAGGAGATGCATTCTTTTAATTGAAGTTTGTTGATGTACAATTGAAGAAAATATGTTTTAATGAATATCTAGGCTATTCTAATTCACCTAGTTTCACAGCTTCCAATTTAAGTACTTACATTTAGATTCCCACTCCTGGAGTTCATTTAGCTGGATTCTGGGGCACATGCAAACTTTGATGTCTATAAATTATTGGTATTAGAGAGTTTCAGACCAGTGGGAGAGTTATTTAGGTAGAGAGGAGACAAGATTTCTTAGCACAATGAAAGGAGAAAATAATTTTGTTTACAAGCACCTCTGATCCAGAGGGGCAGTGGAGAGAGTCCTCAACTCTTCTGTAGACACTCTGATGTGCCTAAACCTTCCCTTCTGATACCAAGGAAGAGGAATTGTGGTAAGTGGGAATCACAGGCACACACATTGGTTTTCAAAAGTGTTGGTGCCCACACGGGACATGCAGGTTGTGTTTGGCCAAGTGTGTGTTTGACGAAATGTTTTTCCTGAGACTTTCTACTTTCCATATGGTTCACCCTGGTTATTAGCAGAAGGTAATCATTTTAATTTGGGGCTTTATAATTTTTTTCACAAATGGTAAGTGAAATGCTATGGAATAAATGTGATTTACGTGTAGTGCCCAAATTAAGCTCAAAGATTAAGATCAAGTTGTACTTGCTTGCTTTTCTTGCTCTTGGCATGACACATAATGCTGAGAGGCTTGGTATAAATTATTAATCTGTTTTATTTTGTTTTTCAGAATATTAAGAAATATTCTCTTGCAGTACTTGAATAACTATGTTTAATAGTTTTAAGTTTTATTTTAATCCTGAAATGCTATGATTCTATGGTTTCCAACAATTGTAACCTTTGTGAATTTACACCATCTCCTTCGTTCCCAATTTCCTCACTAGTACACTATGGTGAAGGAGGTAGAAGAATGGGCTCTGGAGATAGACTGCTTGGATTCCAAGTATTTATTGCCTAGACTCTGCTCTTGTATGTAATCCATGAACTGTGTGGATATCAGGAAATACCGGCAATGAGTCAGGGAAACCAAGCTCAAGAAGATAAGGTTGTGGTGCTAGAGTCAAGTTGGTTAAATTTTTCTTTACTGTCTGTGCATAGATAACTTTGCTCAAGTGACAGTGAGGTATGTTAGAAAGAATTAATTTGCTGAGATCAAAAGTGTTAATAGAGTTCTTGAAGTAGTGCCTGGCACTACTGCTGTTAGCTGTTACTGTTATTTTATTATCCTGCCAGTTGCTGTTCTTTCAGCTCGTTCGTTAGTCTGGGATCAGCTATCTCTTCCTTCTGAGCAGATTCTGCAGTAGTATAATAACTGAGTGTGTAGCATCATAATCTGTTGCCCGGGAGAAGGGAGGCTGTTGTCACAACCTTGCCTTCACAAATTTAGTTCATGTTCAAACCAGGAAACAGATGGACAATTCTCCTGTGTCAACCTGGAGAGCATCAATAACTAGCAAATAGACTCAGGACAGTTATGACAATCTTCTGAAGAGAAATTGATTTGTTGGGTTTTCCATTTGATACGGAAAAAATTTGGTGGGTTTTTCTTGGGCAAAGTATTGCTTCAAAGGTGGGGAGAGGGTGCAGTTCGAAGTGGGGAGAGCCCTGATCATTGTGATGAAAGTGTTTTCTAATTGTGGAAAAAAATGGGAGTTGCCCCTGAAAGTCTTTAGTGGTGAGGAAGACAAAGATTTGTTCAAGAATCCAATTCATACATTAGATAATAATGAACATAGTTTGTGTAGTACAAAATCTTAAACCTAGAAGACGAGGAGGGACCACAGGGTCATCTGAATCACCATTCTGCTTCTGCAGAGAAGAGTGCCAGTGTCCTCTAAGACATGTGCATCTTTATACTTACTACTGAAGAAATTTCTCAAGTAAAGCTTTAACTATTCTGGTAGCTGTGTCAATAACAGCATTCCACTGAATGTTCAGAACCGCTGGGTGGAAAGTATGCAGTCACTGGTGGCCCAAACTAGGTGAACTCAAATACTAGTTATACCCTTTAGCTGAGTGACCTTGGTTGCGTCATGTAGTTTCTGTGGGTCTGTTTCTCCATCTGTTATGGGGAGATAATGTCTCACAGGACTTCCATGAGGATTGGGTGAGAAAATGTGTATAAAGTACCTAGGTTATAGTATGTACTAAATAAACGGTAATTATTATTATGCAAGATGAGCTTAACCCATTTCTGTGATTAAGGGATGCTGGAAAAAGATCTCTTTTCCATCCAGATATTGCCACCATACTGCAGAAAATTTTCCAGTTCAGTGGCTTATTGCTTGAGATTTTATTAGTTAACGAACACCTATTTTAAAAGGCAAGTGATCTTATTAGGCCTGCTGTTTACTATAATAGTGGTGGACTGACTAATCAGCTCTCTAAAAAAAGAAAAAGATACCCTGATTTGTAGCATTTGCTGACTTCCTATCCAGTCTGAAGTTGCTGAATGTTTGAGTCACCTCCAGCAAGCCTGTACCAGCCAGTTTCAACTCGCCATTACAACTGCCGCCTCTTCGTGAAATAATTCGAGGAGGTTGCTTCTCTATTACCATCTAGTTGAGAACAGCAGTTAGAAGAATTGAGAGATTTGTTGAAGGAAAAAAGTTGGAAAAGTGATTTTTTTTTTCTTTTGGGGAACAGCTAGGGAGTTGGGTATGTGGGAAGACAACCAAGATTAACTGCATATACTTGACAGTGATGTCTGTACTAGATCTGTGTCTAGCCCCAGCCTGGAAGTGGATATTTTAGCTCTCTGGTCAGCTTTATAGTAATGGTGATGATGGTGATGATGTGATGTGTGTTTTAGTTGAAAGAGCACTGGATCAGTACTCCTAGTTCGGGGTTCCAGTCTCATGCCCTGGCATTTTTTAGCTGAATGACCTTGATCCAGTCAAGGTCATATATGGAAAATGAGGATAATATTTTCTTAAATAGTTACGATGATGGGAAGACAAAATTGGAGAATACACACAAGTGCTTCATACACTGGGGAGTGCTGTATCAATGTAAAGAAACATCATCATCAAAAAGCAGTTACAAAGTGCTAATTCTATGTAACCTGGCACGTTGTGCTATAACAGAAGAGTCACAGAGAGCACAATTTCAGACTTGTGTGTATATAGTAGAATTGATTCATGACTCCTGCATATAAATAGACTGTGATAATGTTATTTTCTTAGGAAGGAATCTTAAACAATGATCTGTATCCATCTCTCCAGAAGCCAAGGCCCAGAGAGGTAAAAATATCTTATTCCTTTATTGACCATCCATTATGTGATAGGAGCTCTAGAATGTATCATGGAAGAGACGTACATAGATAACATGGGTGGTCCTTGCCTATAAGGTGATGATAATCTTGTAGTTGTAACAAAGCCAGGTCAAGGACTCAGGACACTGAACCCTAGCTAGTGCTAGCAGTTGAGCAGAGTCACTAGTAAATTCACTTGGTTTATTTCTGTTTATATTTCTCTTCACCTAAGGTCAATAGTAAAGGGAAGCGCATTTGGATTTCTATGATTTTTTTCACACGAGGGGTTGGGGCTCAGCCTATATTTTCATATACTGAAACTTCACATTCTTACAGTCTCAATTAAGTGAATAAATTGTCTTGAAAATGGAAATGTAAATGAAATCATAAATGTTAGGGCTAATAATTGTTTTACTTTGCTGTTCTTAAATGTACACACTCAAAAGGAATCAAATATGTGTTTTGAGCGAAGCCTGGGGAGATGAAATAGAGTTCTAGGTCTACTCCTTTCACCAGTTTCATCCCATTCTGAAAGACAAGTTGCTCTACATATTTGAGTCTCAGCTCCTGCATTTGAAAAACAGGGATAATAATAAAAACTACATAGTACTGCAGTAGGAATTAGGTGAGATGATGTGTACAAAGCACTTAGTCTGCCGTGTAATAGATACTAATTCTTATTGTTTTTGCCATCACATCACCAGTCTCACTGTGCTGCAACGCCCACTAAAATCATTCCAGCAGTGCTGCTATTTCCCCAGGATTCATCCATACTGATTATGACCACAGTCCCAGTTCCCCAATAATTACCTCTGTCCTGTTTTGAAATCATATTTGTCTGTCCTTTGTTGTTTGTCTGTTCTTGGGCCTTGGGTTTTCAGCCCTATCTTGTTTGAAGGGAGACAAAAATACTGTTTCTGCTTCTAGCTGCCACTGCTTTATCTTGAGCAAACCCTGATCCTCAACACCCCCTAGATACGTGGGCCACCCGATACAGGCAGACCTCACTTTAGTGTGCTTCACTTTATTGTGCTTCGCAGATACTGTGTTTTTTACAAATTGAAGCTTGTGGCAACCCTGCGTTGAGCAAATCTGTCAGCACCATTTTTCCAACAGCCTTCTATTGGAAGAAGATGCCACCTAGAACTTCTATAGCTAGAGAGGAGAAGTCAATGCCTGGCTTCAAAGCTTCAAAGCACAGGCTGATTCTCTTGTTAGCGGCTAATGCAGCTGGTGACTCAAAATTGAAGACAGTGCTCGTTTACCATTGTGAAAATCCCAGGGCTCTTAGGAATTACGCTAGATCTACTCTACATGCACTCTATAAATGGAATAACAAAGCCTGGATGACAGCACATCTGTTTACAACATGATTCACTGGACATTTTAAGCCCACTGTTGAGGCCTACTGCTCAAAAAAAGATTCCTTACTGCTGGGGCTTCCCTGGTGGTGCAGTGGTTGAGAATCTGCCAGCCAATGCAGGGGACATGGGTTCGAGCACTGGTCTGGGAGGATCCCACAGCAGGGCTGTATTACACAGCAGACTAGTTGTGGCCCGTGAGCCACAACTAGGCCTGTGAGCCACAACTACTGAGCCTGCGCATCTGGAGCTTGTGCTCTGCAACGAGAGGCTGCGACAGTGAGAGGCCCATGCACCGCCATGAAGAGTGGACCCCACTCGCCGCAACTAGAGAAAGCCCTCGCACAGAAATGAAGACCCAACACAGCCAAAATAAATTTATAAAATATTACTGCCCACTGACAATGCACCTAGTCACTCAAGAGCTCTGATGGAGACGTATAACAAGATTAATTTGTTTTCATGCCTGCTAATACAACATCCATTCCTCAGCCCATGGATCAAGGAGTAATTTAGACTTTCAAGTCATATTGTTTAAGAAATACACTTCATAAAACTACAGCTACCATAGGTAGTGATTCCTGTGGTGGATCTGGGCAGTCAGTCAAAAACCTGGAAAGGATTCACCATTCTAGGTGCCATTAAGAACATTCATGATTCATAGGAAGGGATACAAATATCAGCATTCACAGGAGTTTGGAAGAAGTTGATTCCAATCATCACGGATAACTTTGAGGGGTTCAAGGCTTAAGTGGAGGAAGCAGCTGCGGATGTGGTGGAAAAAGCAAGAGAGCTAGAACTAGAAGTGGAGCCTAAAGATGTGACTGAATCATTGCAATCCCATGACAAAACCTTAACAAATGAGGAGTTGCTTCTTATGGATGAGCCAAAAAAGTGGTTTCTTGAGATGGAATCTACTCCTAGTGAAGATGCTGTGAAGATGGTCAAAATGACAACCAGCGATTTAAAATATGACATAAAGTTAGCTGATACAGCAGCGGCAGGGTTTGAGAGGATTGACTCCAATTTTGAAAGAAGTTCTCCTATGGGTAAAATGCTATCAAACAGCATTGCATGTTACATACAGAGAAGTCATTCATGAAAGGGAGTCAGTCGATGCAGCAAACATCACTTTTGTCTAATTTTAAGTAATTTCCACACCCACCCAGCCTTCAGCCACCACCCTGATCAGTCAGCAGCCGTTGACGTCAAGGCAAGACCCTCCACTAACAGAAAGGTTACAATTCACTGAAGGCTCAGATGATGGTTAGCATTTTTTATCTCTAAAATATTTATAAATTAAGGTATGTACTGTGATTTTTTTAGACATAATGCTATTGTACATTTAATAGACTACAGTGTAGTGTTGCTCGCTTTATTGAAGTTGAACCAAACCTGCTATATCTCTGAGGTATGCCTGTACATTTTTGGTCCCCTCTTTTGCCCATCTTCTCTGTGGATTTATGAGAAATAGCCACACTAAGGCTTCTAAGAGCTAGTTTCAGGTGTTTTAGTCATGCTTTTTGTTTGTTTGTTTGCTTGTTTAATCCTCTTCCTGAACCACCTGACATGCAGGAACAGCGGAAAGTCATTAACACTCATTTTTATTTTTCAGGAAAAAGAATTCATGTTTTTAGCAGAACATCAAATCAGAATGATCCAGAAAGATAGTTAAGTTTTATTATACTTACAGCAATGTGCAGGCAGTGACTCAGTTTATTACAGGACACACTATGAAATGTGACAAAGGGCTGTATTACTGTTAGATGATAACCTTCGAGCTTCTTATCATGTCCGCCAGCCAGCAAGTTACTGACACTGCAGTTTGTGAAGCCTGGCAATGCCAAGACTGTGAACAACTAGGTCTAAGGTCACAAAAGAATAATATGTACCTAATTTGTCATGGACACGGCTCACATTTTGATAAATTTCCACAGCGATTTTGCTCAGAATCTTTTTGATTAAGAGATCCTTATTCTAAGGAAGAGAAACTTGTCCTCATCCATCTGCATCTTCCTTTTTCGTTCTTCCCCATTCCTTGTGATGCCTGGTGGATTATTTTTCCTTTGTGGTTGGTGGGGGAAGGGGAGGCAGGATTTCTTGCCATGATCTACAAGTGTCCAGCTCTCTGCAATTCTTCTTCTAACTCTGTAAAAACATTTTCTTAAACTGAAGAAACTGGCAAATGAACACTGGCAACCATCATTTCTAAGACTGCTGTTGCATTGCCACCTACTTCAGAAAGCTCCATCCACAAGGATTGTTGTAATATGACTTTCATAGTTACATACACAAATTTCAGGGTAAAACTTGACTGTTAGAAACCTGTTTATTTCTATGGAGAATTATTATTCACTCCAAGCCCAATGAGGAGTGACTTGGGGAGAAATTGCATGAGCTAGGCATGTTTGATGATAATTTATAAATATACATTTGTCGCTAGGGTGTCATTCTTACTGAAACATCACTCTCTTTTATAATCCATGAAAAGGAGGGGAGGATGAAATTTGGAGTTTTCTTTTTTTACTGCGCTCTTTCTTTTCACTTTAGGACAAGAACTGTGTCTCTTCCAACACATAGTAGACACTCAAAACATAGTTATTGAATGAATGTTGGATACTATGAATGGAAGTGATGTGTTCGATGGTTATAGAATGTCAGTTGGCTTTGCTTTCTGGACGACGTGGAAAGTGACGAGATACCCCTGTCTACAGGAGGAGCGGCCAAAGAATTCTAGTCCTCTGATAGGTGATTTCACCTGGCTGGAGGACCTTCTCATCACAAGAAATTGTATGCCTACTCCAACTGGCACTGATCGTTGACCGCTGATGCTTGGAATGGACAGTGCAGTATCTTCACCCTGAGGAAGGGAAAACGCAGCAGCCTGTCCTTACCTAGGTCACTGGGACTACAATCCGCCGACTTCCACTCCCAGCGTTGGGCCTGTAGTGATATATTTTGACATTTGACAATGGCATGCACAATGGCAAAATACTTTCAAGTGATGACAGTGGGATCTATAGTATTGAAATGCTACTTTACTTTTCTTTATAATCTCCACCTATTTAAAATTATCTAATAAACCATCGGTGAAGCCTGGCAAAATCTGTACTTCTAATTCCTAAGGTATGAAAATGAGTATTTTCCTCCATCCATTTGAAAAAATAACTATTCAATAAATACAAGAAATATCACGTGTACATTCCCTTCCTCCCTTCCTTCCCTCTTTCTTCTGATAGATCTCATTCAAAACCTACCTTGGGCTGCTGTCTGAGTAACTTTGCCTACAGCATTAGTCCATCCATTCTTCCATCCAGTTGTTTGTTCCATCACCCAACTACCGTCCAATCATCCATCCATCCATTTATCTGTCTAACTAGCTAGCCAGCTACTCATGTGTCTGTCTATCCAATTCTAAGCACATTAGTTGAGTGCCTACTCTATGCTGTCAGCTGTTTTACAAAATATCTTTTAATTTGGAGTTGACTTATTAGTTCCTCCTGAGAGATTCAGGTCAGAAAAGTTTGGTGATGGAGTAGGGCAGGAACATAGAACAGAGAATTTTATTTTTAAAAAATATATCTTCTCGGTGCATCACGTCTAGAGGCACTTGTCAGTTTGTCTCGTTGGTGATATTCACCAAATTTCTCCCTTTACAAAAATCAAATGTCTCTTTATAATTAGTACATTGCTTGTAGGGGTGTTACATTGAGACCCTGTGAGTATGCTGTTCCTTAGTCATCTCCCACTCAGTGCTTTAGTATCCATTGAGGAGCCTCAACAGAATCAATTATTATTATTTGGTGATTTTCTGTTTCTGTTGCACCTTCTATATTGGTTGTCATTCTTTTGTAAACAAGAGCTCTTTCTTTTCTCTGCCTTCCTCCACTATATTCTTTAAAGCACTTTGAAATGAGCTCTCATGTAGGACTAATAGGGACCTCTACCTTGATCATCTTTGGGGCATCTTCACCAACCTCCTTACCCACTAGAAATTCACTAAGTTTCTAAGGGACTTCCATAGCGGTGGAAGTCCATCCTGGTCACCACAGCAATGTCCACCATCCCAGCCATGTGATCCACCCAGGTCTGCCTCTTTGAAGTTTCTACAGATTTCTGGAACAAGAGAATCTTTGACAAGTCTGGGAGCCTCATGCCTAACATCATGCCTCCATGGTGTCCCAACATCTAACTTGTGATAATCCTGAGGGAAACTCTTCTGCCCTCTGATTGCCTATCTCTTTTCTCCCCCTACCTCTATGATATCAAGCACAATTGGCTCAGTGTCTTGGCCTTTCACAAAAGACAGGAAGAATGTTTGAATTCAAGGCTACATTTTTCCACACTCCAGGGAAAGATTAAGGATCTGGTTACCACCTGGATTGGGGTAGCAGGGTCTTTAAAGGGTCTGAGAATGAACAACTTAAAAATTTACCTGTTAAATAGAATTTTTTGGAATGACCTGGGATTTTAGCTATGAGCTGTAATTAGCAGAATGTGTTCTGAGTTCCAAAAACCTGACTTAACAAATGAATGCAACTATTTTGTAATGAGTAGAGCCAAGGAATGATACCTGCAGTTTACAATGGTTACATCCTTTCTACAAAGTAATGTGAGTTTGCTTCTTGGCATCTCATCTCAACCTGATTTTTACCTAATATTTGCAGACCATTAATTTGTCAAATCTTGTGACAGGAATTTATTACTTTTTTAAATTCAATTTTTGTGAAGTTGTTCTCCTAGAGCTAAATTTTTTAACTTGCCAATTTACCATATATTTTCCTCACATTCCTTCATGCAGTTTGTTTGTGTGAATGTACATATGTATATGTGTGTATACAAACATTCATTCATATATATATTCATTCATATACATACACACACACACACACACACACACACACACACACACACACACACACACACACACATATATAATATCCATGCAGGCTGCTGATCTTGATAGCATCTTTTCACCTCATCAACTCTTTATGATCTTTGAAATTTATTTGAAAATACACGATGTCATCCATTTTCCCCATCATTCTAAGTTTCCTCTCCCCTTTCCTTATCTCCATGTTTGTACAGAAGACCATCCTTTCTCTTCCTAGATCCCAATCATTCTTTTTATGTGCACTTGAGAAGAACAAAGGACCATCTGAAATGTAAGACACTGAAGATAAATGGGAAAACACAATCACAATTGAAAACGGCATCCCCTGCGATCCCCTGGACATGAAGGGAGGGCACGTTAATGATGCCTTTGTGACAGTGGATGAGCGGTTCACCCACCTCTGAACGGCTGCTGTTTTGTTTCCCTCTGAAACTCAACACTTTTTTCTGTGAAACTGCTGAACATCACAATTCATTGAGGGAAGATTATATATTTTGTGTTACCATTCTTCTTTTGTAAGAAATTTTGAATGTGCATGCAATTGAAATGCAATGAATTATACCCATGAAGACCATTGAAATAATAAGCTGTTGACTAGCCAAAATATTCTAAAATATTTCTCTGACAGCACAGTAAGTGCAGGCATGTGACATTTGTAGTTACTGATTTTAAAATGCATTAGTATTTAAGCATTTCCAGCAATAAGGTCAGGCCAGTATATATATATCACACTTTAAAGACCTAAGAAAAAATACTTTTCCAGTGGAGAATGCCTATAATATGGTGTCCAAATCATTGAAAATGGATCCTTGTTGAATATCATTTATATCACTCTGTATATAAGATAAGCAAGAATAACAATTACTGTAAATGGGTTGGATAAAAATGGGCGTGTTGATATACAAGGTGGAATTTGATCCTGTTATCATACCAACAGTTGCTTATATATATTTTCTGACTATCAGTCTCTAATAGGGCATCTTTATTCATTGATTATTTCTGCAGTTTGTAGAAGTACAATCTATGCTAACTTAATAAAGTGCTAATCATCTCTTTTTAAGTGACTGACTGTAGTCTGCAATTTATTTCCACACTGTGGAACATAGTAAGCCTAATTTTTATGTTATGTTTAATCTGCTCTCCAGTCCTAGAAATGAATTTTTTTGTTGTATGTATCCCTGCTTGAGGACTGTAGTTTTTAGACTTGATTTTACTTTCAGACAGGCTATGTATCATTCTAAATTCTAATAATAATTTTAATAATACATGTATTAATAGAAGGAAAATATGCAGCTCGATCTCCCACTGCTATCACCCATAGTTGGTGTTCCGGCAGTAGTCTCTAACTCACTTACCTGCCTCCAGTGGATACAAACTCTAAGAGGGGTAGTGGAATGCAGGTTTATTGGGGAGTGCTCTCAGGAGATATACCTTTAAGAAGTGAGGAAGGCACGTGTGGTAGACACTAAGGTGTCTGTCATCTCCTGATGTTCACGCCTTCATGTAACCCTCTCTCCGTGAGTGCGGAGGGGACCTATGACTTGCTTCTAATGAATAGAATACAGCAAAGCTGGTGAGATGTCCCTCCTGCAGTTAATTTATATGATATCTGAGTCTATCTTGCTAGCAAACTTGTTCCAGAGACTCTCCTTGCTGGCTTGATTAAGTAAGTGACCATGTTGGGAAAGCGCAAATGAAACTGTGAGCAGGTTCTAGGAATTGCTGGTGGCCTCTCAGCACCAAAGACAGCCTCCAGCCAGTAGCCAGCAAGAATCTGGGATCCTCAGTCCTACAACCACAACGGAATGAATTCTGTCAACAACTGAAGTGAGTTTGGAAGTGGATTTTTCCCCAGTCAAATCTCTAGATGAGAATGTAGTCTGGCCAACACTTTGTAGCCTGAGAAGAGGATCCAGTTGAGCTGTGCCCAGACTCCTGACCCATGGACGTTGTGAGATGATAAATGTGTGTTTTTTTAGGCCACTAAGTTTGTGCTAAAGCATTATGCAGCCATAGGAAACTAACAGAGTAGGATTAAGCAGAGGGAGAAGAAACCTGAAACTTGGTTACAGCAGAGGCCTCAGTCAATCCTTCAGGGATCTTAGGAGCTGAGGTTGTCCCTGATTGAGAGAATGTGGCTGGGCCTTTGTATCTCTCCATTAGCTGGTTACAGTCATGGGTGCTCTCTGGGAAAGGATCTGCCCTTGGAAAGGGCAGTTCCCTATGGCTGAGGGCAATTCCCACTGAAGGGCTCAGCCATGAACCTTCAAAAGCCATTATTTCCAGAAGCTGGGGGTGGGTATGCGGGCCCTAAAGAGGGGGCCTGGGTGGTCCCACAGAATATCCATGACACCTTCACCAGTCATTTGGCTGCAGTGTAGATTGAATGAATATCCAAAATGCAAACCTGATTCTGTTGGTTCCTCACATAAAAGCTTTTAAAAATGGTTTCTTACTCTCTTTACAATAAAGCCAGACTCCTTAACATGGGGCCTGCTGCGGTTTGACCCCCACCTTCTTCTCTAACTTCATCTCTCACACTTCTCCCCTTCTGTTTCTGTCTGTCTCTCTTTCATCCAATCGTAATAGATCTCTAACTTCCAGGCCTTTGAACAAGCTGTTGCCTCTGCCTGGAACACTCTGCCCCATCTTCCAGCCACTCTTCCAGCTTGTCCTAGAGTTTCTCTCGCTTAAACCTCTCATCCTCCTAGAGGTCTTTGATGGGCCTCCAGGCTACGTGCCCCTAGACTGCCCAGATAATGATACTCATCTTGTTGTACTAGAAGTATATTACACTTAAATGTGCTTTTGTAGAAAAAGGAGACCACAAAGGCAAGAGTGCCCTGGGGCCCACGTAAGTCTTCTAATACAACCTTGTCTCCCTAAAGGTTTTCATAACTCACTTCGTTTTCTTCCCACCTCTAACCAGATAGAATTAACCACTGCTTTGTAACCTCACCATATCTATACATCTTTTCAGTTATAACCATCACAATATTTTATTTTGACTATTTGTTTATATACCTTCACACTAAATGTAATATTCTTAGAGGCAGTGTTCAAGTCACTTAGCATACTGCCTTGTCTTCCTATTTCGTTCCCTTTCTGTCTTCATTCTTTCTTTCCTTTATTCTATAATGGTGAGCAAAATCGAAAACAGTCACTTCCCTCATGGAGCTGAAAGTCTACATAGTTGGAACTCAATAAATGTATGCTAATAAAGAAGCAAATGAGATGGTGGCTGTCACAAGGCCATAGTCTTATACCTTCTGGGAGCAAAGCCTGGCCCCTCTCTGTATGTGGAGGACCTTGAATTGGCGGCTGCAAATTTTTTGACTTGGGAACCATGTACTCTTTAACGTTATTAGGGCTTCCTTATTTTTAGGAGAGGAATGATATTCAGTTGGTTTACTAAAGAACCATTTTCCATCTTACATGCTCTTGAGTTGTGTACTCCAGAATACGGTGGCCTTGCATATAGAATTGGTGAAACATCATCTGAATTCCATCAGTGTGCACTAGCAGGCATCATCCAAGACATGCATTCTCAAGAAGGTAGAAATTGTTCTTGGTGGGGAGAAAAAAAATTCAGTATTACAATGGTTTATAATCCTCCAAAGGACCACAGTACGTTAACAGATGAAAAGTGTATCTATGGTATTAAAATGTCCTGGGTGAGCTATTAGGAGAAGATGTCTGAAAAGTCTCAATAATGGGAAAAAAATTGAGAAACACCGATCCTAGATAAGCTTCTTATTTTGAAGGCATGGGATGGACCAATTTGATCATTAGATCATTTTCTTCACTGTTTATCCGGAAGGGGAGGGGATTTTTTCCATTGGCAAAGATCTGCTCCACTAAATATCCTTGTTGAGGAAGTTTTTCTTGCTAGCAGAGATGCGCTGTAAACTTGGCAGTCAATATAACAGCAAAATAGAGCTTATGTCTCCTGCCCACTGGCTTTGACAAACAGTCTGGGTAATTAGAGGGCAGTCAATCATCAACCATACCTTTCATTTTAAAAGTAATGATCCTGTAATGTCGCACAAGGGAACACATTGTGAGGTGATGTGTACTGGAAATAAAATGCTGTAAAGCGAGTGGGAATATAGCTGTCACTCCAGTCTCCAAGTCCTTAGCAAAAACTATGAAGAAACTGGAAACACAGAAGCATCTGAAAACAAAGTCACTGCAGAAACAATGAGCTGGGATGGTGATATCTGGACTTGTTTCACAGAAGAAATGTAAATGCTGGTAGATTTTGCGTTTTGGGGTGTAGTTTCATCTACCATGTTTTCCACAAGGACTAACCAATACAAAACATCACTATATAAAAGAATGCAGTGAACTGTTGAATTTAGAATGATACATGATCAGATTCCAGATATTAGTATCACCAAGTGAAGTATGCACATTTATCATCCCTGGATAAGGAACAAGGAATAGGACAGAGCACAGGTGAAGAACCAGAAAGAGTATAAAATCCCTCAAAGTCCAAATTCCCAGTCCTTATTTCAAAGTTATGGAGCCCCTTAACATAGTATTTTATTTCCCACTTTGTTTTGTTTCATAAAAAATATTGCATGTCTAGTTACCTCAATTACACAAGCAAATGCATGGAAGTTTTTCCTTCTTTCTTACTAACTTTCCTTTGGCCCTTCCTCCCTCCCTCCCTCCCTCCCTCCCTCTCTCTCTTCCTTCCTTCCTTCCTTCTTGCCTGAAGAATTTATTGAGTGGAGGCACTCTGTGTTAGATAAGATACTAGGTTCAGGAAATATAAACAGAGAGATAATTTCCTAGAAGGGACCTGTTCATACTTTATGACAAGATTCAGTTTATTACCAAGAATACCATTCTGTTTTAGGAAATTTTGGTTTGAATGAATGAATAATTTCTAGTTGTTATTTATTGAGTTATTTTGCTTTTTATTTTCACAGCACTGGTTGAAAATGGATTTTATATTAGTTATGGGCAGAGACTATGAGCCAGTTTATAAGGCACAGTGTTAGTCTCTTCTTTATTATAACATATTAGGGGCAGGAGTAGGATGCAAATAGTTGGTACAGGTCTTTATCTTGGTACTGGGCAGTAGGGGAGAGTTTGGCCAGTAAAGAAATGACAACTGTGTCCCTAGAAGTAATTTTTACATAGTTACTCCTTGATACTGCTTATATTTTTTGAAAATTAGTGAACATATGACAATAATATGGGTGTGGGGTGTTGGGTGAAGGGAGAGATTTCATAAGATGCAGAGAAAGTGATCCTAAGTTTGTTTGTTTGTTTGTTTTTTCCCAAGTGTCTGATGTCTTTTGGCCAAATCTGAAAGTAGGTTCCCAGAAAAACAGGGCTAGGTCATATCCAAGACCATCGGAAAGAGTAGAACAAGAGGCCCTGGGCCTGGTGTAGAACAAAGGTGAGCACTAGCCACCATGGGCAGGCAGGCCTAGAAGGTGCCACTGTCAGGTGCCTTGCTGCAGTAAACAAGTGGCCCCTTTTGCACAACTTAGCAAAAGTTCAATTAAGACTCGTGTTAATCACTCCTGGTTTCCATTTGTCCTCCTCCACTGTAATTAGTGAACAGTGAATCAGGGTGGCAATATTCAGTTTGTATCAGGGTAGCATTTGAAAACTTAGGAGGTTGAACGAGATCAAATTGCTGCTATGCAATCATTTCTGACCTACAGAAATGGCAATTTCCTATACTTCAAGCTGTTAGTTCACTACTCAATTCTTTGGAATTTAGGAAAGATGTTCCCCATGTAAATATGTCACATGTGGTAAGACAGCCTTCAGGCCAGTTCACAGGAGCATATTAACCCATGATGTAGTTGAAATGTTGTATATTTATGATGTACAATATTAGAAGACAAACTGTCATAACGCTAGCAATTTAATGGAAACAAACAACAAAAAAAGACTAATAAGAACGATCTTTGATTGTATTTTATTGTTACTGCTTGAGGAAAAGCAAGTTTTAATGGAACAATAAGGAAGTGCATGGAACTAGTGAAAGGAATTTTACTCTGAGGAACTTTAAAGGATGTTGATCCTGGCTAATTAAAAATTAGGTCTCTATTTACTGTCTTGGCTTCACCAACATCCACTTGCTCCCTAACTCTTTGCATTCTGGGTTCCATTCCCATAACCCTGAAGAAACTGCTCCCTCAAAGGTCACTAGGGAATCGCTGGTTGCCAAGGTCATGGCACCTTGGTCCTCACGCTCCTGAATCTTTTTGACTCATTTGACAGTGTAGGGCACTCTGCCCCCGTCTTTGACACACTCTTCCTTCTTGACTTTTCTGTGATATGATCCTATCCTTTTACTCATCCGCTCTCTCTAATCATTCTCCAAGAAGCCAGAGAAGAAGTTGAAAGGGAAAGAAAGACATGGGTGAAAAATTAAGAGATTTTTGTATATAGTTGAGCTGTCAGTAGTGAAAGAAAAGAGAGTTGCCTCTTGTGCATAATGAAGGTCATGGAGAAAATACTTGGGCCTAAAGGTTCTCTCTGCTGACCACCAACAGGTTGGTTGCTCTTCAGAGAAGCCTTGGAGTAAGAGGTAAAAGGTGCATAGTAGTCATTGTATGTTAAATAATTAGTGCTTCACACAGTAGTGGAGAGCACCAAGGCTAGGGGAATACACATCCACAATCTGCAACTCCGAAATCCAAAACTCTCTGAAAACCATTTGGCAGCAAGCCTGGCCCAGATATGATACTCTTTATGATCTTTACTGTACTCAGTGGTCTTTATTTATTGTACTTATTGAATGCAGAAATATGCAACTGTTTACTGATAGGATGCTGCCCCAGATCTCATAGGGTGAAGATTAATACATGGTATATGCACAGTATTACCTGAGTTCTAATCCTAACACAACCATAAGTGGGTGGCTCCAGGTGAGTAGGGCTTCATAAAAGCGGAGAGGAAGCAATCCAGTGAAATAACTTATTTCCGTTTGATGTAAATAGACTAGCTTTAAAAAGCAACTAATACTTGCCCTATCTGCCCAAAGTGTTGTTGCAAGAATAGAATGAAATAAAGAATAAAAACAGCAAAATTAATAAAGTGTGCACTGTGAATGAATTTTTTCTTTGTTAAATTTGATAGTGAAACTTCTAAACTTGAGGCCATAAAGAGGAATAAGGATTTATTTAAGGAAAATATTTTACTGTATGAATAATTCATAACTACAATGGCTTAATCTCAGAAGTATAAACCTACCCATCTAGGAAGACACAACTACACATAGATGAAGTATCTATTTGAATTTTCAACCCAAACAAATTAAAAAAAAAAAACAAAAAAAAACCCTACAAACCTCTGCTAGTGTAATTTCAAAGGAAAAACTTCCAAGTCCGTACACATTGCTTCTAACTACCACAATGCCTTCATTTTTCCCCAGAGGATATAATTCTATATAATCCCCGAAGAAACAGACAGACAGATAGAGAGAGAGAGAGAAGGAAACTTGTGGTAACTCAGCTAATCATCCCAGTATTAACTTCAGTTCAGTTAGGTAATGATGATTATGTTTTTAAATAATTACTCTTTTTTTTTGACTATCATTGAACCAGTTGACATTTGTTGAATCAACTGGCCTCCCAATCAACTGAGTTAAAAATTATATCTGACTGGATGGGCAAGCTGTTTTGTTGAATTAACTACTCAATATGGTAGCACTTTGTGCATCCAGTCAAATTCTACTGATACTTAGACTCTCCTATATTGGGGATTGGTGCCTGTGACTTGTCTGCCAGGTATGTGGGGATGAGTCACCCATCCTATTTCTTCATTAGTTAAGGCTCCTACAAGCAAAGACTCCAAGGTCTCTGGGCGGACAGGGCCACAACACAGCAACAGAACAATTTCATATGGTAAGCCTTTTCGCTTTTTTAATTTTACTTGAATTTTATTTTATTTTATATTATTTCATTATTTTTTTAACATCTTTATTGGAGTATAATTGCTTTACAATGTTGTGTTAGTTTCTGCTGTAGAGCAAAGTGAATCAGCTATATGTATTGGACACTTAGGTTGCTTCCATGTCCTGGCTATTGTAAATAGAGCTGCAATGAACATTGTGGTACATGACTGTTTTTGAATTATGGTGTTCTCAGGGTATGTGCCCAGTAGTGGGATTGCTGGGTTGTATGGTACTTCTATTTTTAGTTTTTTAGGGAACCTTAATACTGTTCTCCATAGTGGCTGTAACAATTTACATTCCCACCAACAGTGCAAGAGGGTTCCCTTTTCTCCACACCCTCTCCAGCATTAATTGTTTGTAAATTTTTTGATGATGACCCTTCTGACCAGTATGAGGTGGTACCTCATGGTAGTTTTGATTTGTGTTTCTCTAATTCATGTGTTTGTTGGCAATCTGTGTATCTTCTTTGGAGAAATGTCTATTTAGGTCTTCTGCCCATTTTTGGATTGGGTTGTTTGTTTTTTAGATATTGAGCTGCTTGTATATTTTGGAGATTAATCCTTTGTCAGTTGCATCATTTGTAAATATTTTCTCCCATTCTAAGGGTTGTCTTTTCATCTTGTTTATGGTTTCTTTTGCTGTGCAAAAGCTTTTAGCTTTCATTAGGTCCAACTTGGGTTTTTGTTTGTTTATTTCCATATATCTAAGAGGTGGGTGAAAAAGAATCTTGCTGTGATTTATGTCATAGAGCGTTCTGCGTTTGTTTTCCTCTAAGAGTTTGATAGTGTGTGGCCTTACATTTAGGTCTTTAATCCGTTTTAAGTTAAGTTTTGTGTATGGTATTATGGAGTGTTCTAATTTCATTCTTCTACATGTAGCTGTCCAGTTCTCCCAGCACGACTTACTGAAGAAGACTCTGTGTTCTGCATTGTATATTCTTACCTCCTTTATCAAAGATAAGGTGACCATATGTGCGTGGGTTGATCTCTGGGCTTTCTATCCTGTTCCATTGATCTATATTTCTATTTTTGTGCCAGTACCATACTGTCTTGATTACTGTAGCTTTGTAGTATAGTCTTCTCTTTCTCACGATTGGCTGTTTGGGGTCTTTTGTGTTTCCATACAAATTGTGAATATTTTTTTTCTAGTTCTGTGAAAAATGCCATTGGTAGATTGATAGGGATTGCAGTGAATCTGTACATTGTTTTGCGTAGTAGAGTCATTTTCACATTGTTGATTCTTCCAATCCAAGAACATGGTATATATCTCCATCTGTTTGTATCATCTTTAAATTCTTTCATCAATGTCTTATAGTTTTCTGTGTACAGGTCGTCTGTCTCCTTAGGCAGGTTTGTTCCTAGGTATTTTATTCCTTTTGTTGCAGTGGTAAATGGGAGTGTTTCCTTAATTCCTCTTTCAGATTTTTCATCATAAATGTATAGAAATGCAAGAGATTTCTGTGCATTAATTTTGTATCCTGCTACTTTACCAAATTCATTGATTAATTCTAGTAGTTTTCTGGTAGCATCCTTAGGATTCTCTCTGTATAGTATCATGTCATCTGCGAACAGTGATAGTTTTACTTCTTCTTTTCCGATTTGGATTCCTTTTATTTCTTTTCCTTCTCTGATGGTTGTGGCTAAAACTTCCAAAACTATGTTGAATAATAGTGGTGAGAGTGGGCAACCTTGTCTTGTTTCTGATCTTAGTGGAAATGCTTTCAGTTTTTCACAATTGAGAATGATGTTGGCTGTGGGTTTGTCATATATGGCCTTTATTGTGTTCAGGTAAGTTACCTCCATGCCAACTTTCGGGAGGGTTTTTATCATAAATGAGTGTTGAATTTTGTCAAAAGCTTTTTCTGCATCTAATGAGATTATCATATGGTTTTTATCCTTCAGTCTGTCAATATGGTGTATCACATTGATTGATTTGCGTATATTGAAGAATCCTTGCATTCCTGGGATGAACCCCACTTGATCATGGTGTATGATCCTTTTAATGTGCTGTTGGATTCTGTTTGCCAGTATTTTGTTGAGCATTTTTGCATCTATAATCAACAGTGATATTGGCTTGTAGTTTTCTTTTTTTGTGACATCTTTGTCTGGTTTTGGTGTCAGGATGATGGTAGCCTCGTAGAATGAGTTTGGGAGTGTTTCTCACCTGGCTGTATTTTGGAAGAGTTGAGAAGGATAGGTGCTAACTCTTCTCTAAATGTTCGACAGAATTCGCCTGTGAAGCCATCTGGTCCTGGACTTTTGTTTGTTGGAAGATTTTTAATCAGTCTCAACTTCAGTGCCTGTGATTGGTTTGTTTATATTTTCTATTTTTTCCTGGTTCAATCTCGGAAGGTTGTGCTTTTCTAAGAATTTGTCCATTTTTTCCAGGTTGTCCATTTTTGGCATATAGTTGCTTGTAGTAATCTCTCATCATCCTTTGTATTTCTGCAGTGTCAGTTTTACTTCTCCTTTTTCATTTCTAATGCTGTTTATCAATTTTGTTTATCTTCTCAAAGAACCAGCTTTTAGTTTTTTTGATCTTTGCTACTGTTTTCTTCATCTCTTTTTCATTTATTTCTGATCTGATCTTTATGATTTCTTTCCTTCTGCTAACTTCGGGGTTTTTTTTTTTGGTTGTACTTCTTCTTTCTCTAATTGCTTTAGGTGTAAGGTTAGGTTGTTTATTTGAGATGTTTCTTGTTTCTTGAGGTAGGATTATATTGCTATGAACTTCCCTCTTAGAACTGCTTTTGCTGCATCCCATAGATTTTGGGTCCTCATGTTTTCATTGTCATTTGTTTCTAGGTATCTTTTGATTTCCTCTATCATTTCTTCAGTGATCACTTGGTTATTTAGTAGTGTATTGTTTAGCCTCCTTGTGTTAGTATTTTTTACATTTTTTCCTGCAATTGATATCTAGCCTCATAGCGTCGTGGTTGGAAACGATACTTGATACAATTTCAATTTTCTTAAATTTACCAAGGCTTGATTTGTGACCAAAGATATTATCCTGGAGAATGTTCCTTGAGCATTTGAGAAGAAAGTGCGTTCTGTTGTTTTTTGTTGGAATGTCCTATAAATATCAAGTCCATCTTGTTTAATCTGTCATTTAAAGCTTGTGTTTCCTTATTATTTTCATTTTGGATGATCTGTCCATTGGTGAAAGTGGGGTGTTAAAATCCCCTACTATGATGGTGTTACTGTCGATTTCCCCTTGTATGGCTGTTAGCGTTTGCCTTATGTATTGAGGCGCTCCTATGTTGGGTGCAGAAATATTTAAAATTGTTATATCTTCTACTGGATTGATTCCTTGATAATTATGTAATGTCCTTCTTTGTCTCTTGCAATAGTGTTTATTTTAAAGTCTGTTTTGTCTGATATGAGAATTGCTACTCTAGCTTTCTTTTGATTTCCATTTGCATGGAATAAGTTTTTCCATCCCCTCACTTTCAGTCTGTATGTGTCCCTATGTCTGAAGTGGATCTCCTGTAGACAGCATATATACAGGTCTTGTTTTTGTATCCATTCAGCCAGTCTATATCTTTTGGTTGCAGTATTTAATCCTTTAATATTTAAGGTAGTTACCAATATGTATGTTCCTATTACCATTTTCTTAATGGCTTTGGGTTTGTTATTGTAGGTCTTTTCCATCTCTTGCGTTTCCTGACTTGAGAAGTTCCTTTAGCATTTCTTGTAAAGCTGGTTTGGTGGTGCTGTGTTCTCTTAACTTGTGATTATCTGTACAGGTTTTAATTTCTCCTTCGAATCTGAATGAGATCCTTCCTGGGTAGAGTAATCTCGATTGTAGTTTTTTCCCTTTCATCACTTTAAATATGTCCTGCCACTCCCTTCTGCCTTGTAGAGTTTCTGCTGAAAGTTCAGCTGTTAACCTTATGGGGATTCCCTTGTATGTTATTTGTTGCTTTTCCCTTGCTGCTTTTAATATTTTTTCTTTCTATTTAATTTTTGATAGTTTGATTAATATGTGTCTTGGTGTGTTTCCCCTTGGATTTATCTTGTATGGGACTCTTTGCGCTTTCTGGACTTGATTGACTATTTCCTTTCCCATATTAGGGAAGTTTTCAACTATAATCTCTTCAGATTTTCTCAGTCCCTTTCTTTTTCTCTTCTTCTTCTGGGACCCCTATAATTCGAATGTTTGTGTGTTTAATGTTATCCCAGAGGTCTCTAAGACTGTCCTCAATTCTTTTCATTCTTTTTTCTTTATTCTGCTCTGCAGTAATTATTTCCACTATTTTATCTTCCAGGCCACTTATCCATTCTTCTGCCTCAGTATTTCTGCCACTGACTCCTTCCAGAGAATTTTTAATTTCATTTATTGTGTTGTGCATCACTGTTTGTTTGCTCTTTAGTTCTTCCAGGTGCTTGTGAAACGTTTGTTGTATTTTCTCCATTCTATTTCCAAGATTTTGAATCATCTTTACTATCATTACTCTGAATTGTTTTTCAGGTAGACTGCCTATTTCCTCTTCATTTCTTTGGTCTAGTGGGTTTTCACTTTGCTCCTTCATCTGCTGCGTAGTTCTCTGTCTTCTCATTTTGCTTAACTTACTGTGTTTGGGGTCTACTTTTGTCAGGCTGCAGGTTCATAGTTACTGTTGTTATTGGTGCCTGCTCCCAGTGGGTAAGGTTGGTTCAGTGGGCTGTGTAGGCTTCCTGGTGGAGGGTACTGGTGCCTGTGTTCTGGTAGGTGGTGCTGGATCTTGTCTTTCTGGTGGGCAGGGCCACATCTGGTATTTGGGGTGTCTGTGGACTTATTATGATTTTAGGCAGCCTCTCTGCTAATGGGTGGGGTTGTTTTCCTGTCTTGCTAGTTGTTTGGCATGGGGTGTCCAGCACTGGGGCTTGCTGGTCGTTGAGTTGAGCTGGGTCTTAGCATTGACAGAGAGATCTCTAGGAGAGTTCTCACTGATTGATGTTACATGGGGCCAGGAGGTCTCTGTGGTCTAATGTCCTGAACTCACCTTTCCTACCTCAGAGATTCAGGCCTGACACCCAGCTGGAACACCAGGACCCTGTCAGTCACATGGCTCAGAAGAAAAGGGAGAAGAAAAGAAAAAGAAAATATAGTTATTAAAATTCCAAAAAATTATTAATATAAATAAAATTAAAAGAAAAAAAAAAGAAGAGAACAGCTCAACCAATGAACAAATCCACCAATGATAAAAAGTGCTAAAAACTATACTAATATAAAGCTAAAAATCAGAAACTAGTAAGTCGCATACAGCAAATCCCACATCTGTGGTTGCCCCCAAAGTCCACTGCCTCAATTTTCAGATGGTTCATTGTCTATTCAGGTACTCCACAGATGCAGGTACATCAAGTTGATTGTGGGGATTTAATCCACTGCTCCTCAGGCTGCACAGAGAAATTTCCCTTCTCTTCTTTTCTCGCACGGCTCCTGGGGTTCAGCTTTGGTTTTGGCCCCGCCTCTGCATGTAGGTCACCCTCGGGCGTCTGTTCTTTGCCCAGACAGGAAGGGGTTGAAGGAGAGGCTTATTAGCGGGCTCTGGTTCACTCAGGCTGGTGGGCAGGAGGGGCACGGAGTGCGGGGCGAGCCTGCGGTGGCAGAGGCCGGCGTGACATTGCAACAGCCTGAGGCGCACCGTGCGTTCTCCCGGGGAAGTTGTCCCTGGATCCTGGGACCCTGGCAGTGACGGGCTGCACAGGCTCCCAGGAGGGGAGGTGGGGATAGTGACCTGTGCTCGCACACAGGCTTCTTGGGGCCGGCAGCAGCAGCCTTAGCATCTCACGCCCGTCTCTGGGGTCCGCGCTTTTAGCCGCGGCTCGCGCCCGTCTCTGGAGCTCCTTTAAGCAGCGCTTTTAATCGCCTCTCCTCATGCAACAGGAAACAAAGAGGGAAGAAAAAGTCTCTTGCCTCTTCGGCAGCTCCAGACTTTTCCCTGGACTCCTTCCCAGCTAGCCGTGGTGCACTAACCACTTCAGCCTATGTTCACGCCGCCAACCCCAGTCCTCTCCCTGCGATCTGACCAAAGCCCGAGCCTCAGCTCCCAGCTGAAATGATGAAAATTTTTTCACCTCTGAATCACCACCACCTAAGTGGGGCAGCTTTGCAGCCAGAGCTTTTGAGGAAGAAAAAGACTAAAATATCCCTTATGGCTATGTTGTTTGAGTTGTATTTTGGTTGTTGAAAATTATCAAATAAGCAGTTACATACCCAGGATTGAATTCAGATCTCATTTCTCCCTTCCCCTCAAGAAGGACACATTCATGAGAGCTGATGTAGCAGGATGTAATACAGCGCATCTCAGGTGAGCTGGTGTTGGGGCACTAAAACTAGGAGTAGTTGCCCAAAGAGCCTTAGATCATTGTAAAAGTTATCATGGTCCTGGCCTGGGGTAAGTTCCCACAGTTACAGAGGACTGCTTCTGAGCAGTGTGAAACAGGTCTGTGGAGAGTGACAGAGCACATTCAAGGTCTTCCTGGGACCCAGAATAATTGACCCATCTCAGCAACAGACTCCTAACTCTTCCCCACTACCTTACATACCTGTTCAATATCTAAATTAGGTTATTGTGTTCCCAATAAATCTTCAACTGACTAATCTATATTTAGAAGTTGAGGCCAATTGGATCTCCATAGTCCTCTGAAACATTTTAACCACCAGTATGAAGTTTCCGTGCCCTTCAGACTCCAGAACATAGCTGTTATGGGTTGAATTATGTCCACAAAAAAATATATGTGAAGTCTTAATCTCTGGTATCTAAATGTGACCATATTTGAAAATACAGCCTGTGCAGATGTAATCAGGTTTAGGTGAGATAATACCGGATTAGGGGCCCTAATCTAGTGATTGGTATCTTTATAAGAAGGCCATGCAGAGAGACACAGAAATTCATACAGGGACAACGCCATGTGATGACAGAGGCAGAGACTGCCATACTATATTTATAAACCAAGGAACTTCAAGAATTGCTGAAACCACCAGAAACTAGGAAAAGGCAAAGAAAAATACTTCCGCAGAAGATTCAAAGAAAACAGTGCCTTGATTTCAGACTCCCAGCCTCTAGAACAGTGAGAGAAGAAATTCTGTTGTTTTAAGCCACTCAGTTTGTAGTAGTAAGTTACAGGAGCCCTACAAAACTAATACTGGTTTTGGTACAGATAGTGCAAGTAGTAGGGTGCTGCTGTAACAAATAACTACAATTGTAGAACTGGATGTGGTACTGAGTAATGGGCAAAGGCTGGAAGAGTTCCCAGGTGCATAATAAAGAAAGCCTAGATTGCCTTGAAGAGACTAGACATAAAAATACTAAAGGTAACTTGGGTGAGTGCTCAGGTGGAATTAAGGAGCACAGTAAAGAAAGATCCTATCATTTTAGAGAATACATTATAAACAGACTGTTGGTAGAAATGTTCACATTTCTACCAAAGAAGGTGCTTTAGATAATCTTAAGACAAAATGATGAGTATGCTATTGGACCCTGGATAAAATATAATACTTATTATACAGTGGCAGAAAACGTGGCTTAATTATGTTATGCTGTGTGGAAATTAGCATTTCTTATGTGATGAATCTGGATTTTCTTTTTCAACATCTTTATTGGAGTATAATTGCTCTCTTTCTTGGAGTATAACTGCTCTACAATTGTGTTAGCTCCTGCTGTATAACAAACCAAATCAGCCAGAAGTATACATATATCCCCATATCCCCTCCTTCTTCTGTTTCCCTCCCACCCTCCCTATCCCACCCCTATAAGGGGTCACAGAGAACTGAGGTGATCTCCCTGTGCTATGTAGCCGTTTCCCACCAGCCATCCATTTTACATTTGGTAGTGTATATATATCGATACCACTCTCTCACTGTGTCCCAGCTTACACTTCCCCTTCCCCGTGTCCTCAAGTCTATTCTCTACATCTGCATCTTTATTCCTGTCCCTTTTTTTTTAAGATTCCATATATATGTGTTAGCATATGGGATTTGCTTTTCTCTTTCTGACATACCTCACTATCCACCTCACTACAAATAATTCAAATTCGTTTCTTTTCATGGCTGAGTAGTATTCCATTGCATATATGTGCCACATCTTCTTTATCCATTCATCTGTCAATGGACACTTAGGTTGCTTCCATGTTCTGGCTATTGTAAATAGTGCTGCAATGAACATTGTGGTACATGACGCTTTTTGAATTATTGTTTTCTCAGAGTATATGAACAGTAGTGGGATTGCTGGGTCATATGGTAGTTCTATTTTTAGTTTTTTAAGGAACCTCCATAGAGGCTGTATCAATTTACATTCCCACCAGTGCAAGAGGGTTCCCTTTTCTCCATACCCTTTCCAGCATATACTGTTCATAGAATTTTTGATGATGGCCATTCTGACCGGTGTGAAGTGATACCGCATTGTAATTCTGATTTGCCTTTCTCTAACGATTAGTGATGTTGAGCATCCTTTCAGGTGTTTGTTGGTAATCTGTATATCTTCTTTGGAGAAATGTCTATTTAGGTCTTCTGCCTGTTTTTGGATAGGGTTGTTTGTTTTTTCATATTGAGCTGCATGAACTGCTTGTATATTTTTGAGATTAACCCTTTTCCAGTTGTTTCATTTGCAAATATTTTCTCCCATTCTGAGGGATGTTTTGCCATCTTCTTTATGTTTACCTTTCCTGTGCAGAAGGTTTTAAATTTCATTATGTGCCATTTTTTTGTTTTTATTTCCCTTTCTCTAGGAGGAGAGTCAAAAGGATCTTGTTGTGATTTAACTCATAGAGTGTTCTGCCTATGTTTTCCTCTAAGAGTTTTATAGTATCTAGCCAAATATTTAGATCATTAATCCATTTTGAGCTTTCTTTTTAGTATGGTGTCAAGAAGTGTTCTAATTTCATTCTTTTACATGTAGCTGTCCATTTTTCCCAGCACCACTTGATGAAGAGGTTATCTTTTCTCCATTGTATATTCTTGCCTCCTCTATCAAAAATAAGGTGACCATATGTGTGTGGGTTTAATCTCTTAGCTTTCTATCCTGATCCATTGATCTATATTTCTGGTTCTGTGCCAGTACCATACTCTCTTGATTACTGTAGTTTTATAGTATAGTCTGAAGTCAGGGAACCTGATTCCTCAAGTTCCGTTTTTCTTTCTCAAGATTGCTTTGACTATTCAGGGCCTTTTGTGCTTCCATACAAATTGTGAAATTATTTGTTCTAATTCTGTCCAAAATGCCATTAATAGTTTGCTAGGGATTGCATTGAATCTGTAGAGTGCTTTGGGTAGTATAGTCATTTTCACAATGTTGATTCTTCCAATCCAAGATCATGGTATATCTCTCCATCTGTTTGTATCATCTTTAATTTCTTTCATCAGTGTCTTATAGTTTTCTGCATACAGGTCTTTTGTCTCATTAGTTAGGTTTATTCCTAGGTATTTTATTCTTTTTGTTGCAATGGTAAATGGGAGTGTTTCTTTAATTCCTCTTTCAGATTTTTCATCATTAGTGTATAAGAATGCCAGAGATTTCTGTGCATTAATTTTGTATCCTGCTACTTTACCAAATTCAGTGATTAGCACTGGTAGTTTTCTGGTAGAAGCTTTAGGATTCTCTATGTATAGTATCATGTCATCTTCAAACAGTGACAGTTTTACTTGTCCAATTTGGATTCTTTTATTTCTTTTTCTTCTCTGATTGCTGTGGCTAAAATTTCCAACACTATGTTGAATAATAATGGTGAGAGTGGACAACATTGTCTTGTCCCCGATCTTAGTGGAACTGGTTTCAGTTTTTCACCACTGTGAGCGATGTTCGCTGCGGGTTTGTCATATATGAGCTTTATTATGTTGAGTAAGTTCCCTCTATGCCTGTTTTTATCATATATCGCTGTTGAATGTTGTTGAAAGCTATTTCTGCATCTGTTGAGGTGATCATGTGGTTTTTCTCCTTCAGTTTATTAATATGGTTTATCATATTGATTGATTTGCATATATAGAAGAATCCTTGCATTCCTGTGATAAACCCCACTTGATCAGGGTGTATGATCCTTTTAATGTTCTGTTGGATTCTGTTTGCTAGTATTTTGTTGAGGATTTTTGCATCTAAGTTCATCAGTGATATTGGGCTGTAGTTTTCTTTTTTTGTGACATTTTTGTCTGGTTTTGGTAGCAGGGTGATGGTGGCCTTGTAGAACGAGTTTGGGAATGTTCCTCCCTCTGCTATATTTTGGAAGAGTTTGAGAAGGATAGGTGTTAGCTCTTCTCTAAACATTTGATAGAATTTGCTTGTGAAGCCATCTGGTCCTGTGCATTTGTTTGTTGGAAGATTTTTAATCACAGTCTCAATTCCAGTGCTTGTGATGGGTCTGTTTATATTTCTATTTCCTCCTCTTCAGGGTTAGATGGCTGTGCATTTCTAAGAATTTGTGCAGTTCTTCCAGGTTGTTCATTTTATTGACATAGGGTTGCTTGTAGTAATCTCTTGTGATCCTTTGTATTTCTGCAGTGTCAGTTGTTACTTCTCCTTTTTCATTTGTACTTCTATTGATTTGAGTCTTCTTTCTTTTTTTCTTGATGAACCTGGCTAATGGTTCATCAATTTTGTATTTGTTCTCAAAGAACCATCTTTTAGGTTTATTGATCTTTGCTATCATTTCCTTCATTTCTTTTTCATTTATTTCTGATCTGATTTGTATGATTTCTTTCCTTCTGCTTACTTTGGAGGATTTTTGTTCTTCTAATTCCTTTAGTTGTAAGGTTAGGTTTTTATTTTTTCACATCATTATTGGAGTATAATTGCTTTACAATAGTGTGTTAGTTTCTGCTTTATAACAAAGTGAATCAGTTATACATATACATATGTTCCCATATCTCTTCCCTCCTGTGTCTCCCTCCCTCCTACCCTCCCTATCCCACCGTTCTGGGTGGTCACAAATGACCGAGCTGATCTCCCTGTCCTATGTGGCTGCTTCCCACTAGCTATCTATTTTACATTTGGTAGTGCATATATGTCCATACCACTCTCTCACTTTGTCACAGCTTACCTTTCCCCCTCCCCATATCCTCAAGTCCATTCTCTAGTGGGTCTGTGTCTTTATTCCCATCTTACCCCTAGATTCTTCATGACTTTTTTTTTCTTAGATTCCATATATATGTGTTAGCATATGGTATTTGTTTTTCTCTTTCTGACTTACTTCACTCTGTTTGACAGACTCTAGGTCCATCCACCTCACTACAAATATCTCAATTTCGTTTCTTTTTTGGTTGAGTAATAGTCCATTGTATATGTGTGCCACATCTTCTTTATCTATTCATCTGATGATGGACACTTAGTTTGCTTCCCTGAGAAAACCATAATTCAAAAGGAGTCATGTACCAACATGTTCACTGCAGCTCTATTTACCATAGCCAGGACATAGAAGCAACCAAAGGTTAGGTTTTTATTTGAGACTTTTCTTGTTTCTTAAGGTAGGATTTTATTGCTATAAAATTCTCTCTTAGAAATGCTTTTGTTGCATCCCATAGGTTTTGAGTCATCATGTTTTCATTGTCATTTGTTTCTTGGTATTTATTGATTTCTTCAGTGACATCTTGGTTATTTAGTAGTGTACTGTTTAGCCTCCCTGTGTTTCTGTTTTTTACATTCTTTTCCCTGTAATTGATACCTAGTCTCATAGCGTTGTTGTCAGAAAAGATACTTGTTACAATTTCAATTTTCTTAAATTTACCAAGGCTTCATTTGTGACCCAAGATATGATCTATCCAGGAGAATATTCCATGAGCACTTGAGAAGAAAGTATATTCTGTTGTTTTGGGATGGAATGTCCTATAAATATCAATTAAGTCCATCTTTTTTACTGTGTCAGTTAAATCTTGTGTTTCCTTATTTATTTTCATTTTGGATGATCTGTCCATTGGTGAAAGTGGGGTGTTAAAGTCCCACTATGATTGTGTTACTGTCGATTTCCCTGTTTTGGGCTGTTAACATTTGCCTTATATATTGAGGTGCTCCTATGTTAGTGTATAAATATTTACAATTGTTATATCTTCTTCTTGGATTGATCCCTTGATCATTATGTACTGTCCTTCTTTGTCTCTTGTATTAGTCTTTGTTTTAAAGTCTAGTTTGTCTGATATTAGAATTCCTATTCCAGCTTTCCTTTGATTTTCATTTGCATGGAATGTCTTTTTACCTCCCTTCACTTTCAGTCTGTATATATTTCTACATCAGAAGTTGGTCTCTTGTAGACAGCATATATACAGGTCTTGTTTTTGTATCCATTCAGGCAGTCTATGTCTTTTAGTTGGAGCATTTAATCAATTTACATTTAAAGTAATTATCGATATGTATGTTCCTAATACCACTTTCTTAGTTGTTTTGGGCTTGTTATTGTAGGTCTTTTCCTTCTCTTGTGTTTTCTGCCTAGAGAAGTTCCTATAGCATTTGTTGTAAAGCATGTTTGGCGGTACTGAATTACCTTACCTTTTGCTTGTCTGTAAAGGTTTTAGTTTCTCTGTCAAATCTGAATAAGATCCTTGCTGAGTAGAGTAATCTTAGTTGTAGGTGTTTGTTTCCCTTTCATCACTTTAATTATGTCCTGCCACTCCCTTCTGGCTTGCAAAATTTCTGCTGAAAGATCAGCTATTAAACTTATGGGGATTCCCTTTTATGTTATTTGTTGCTTTTCTCTTGCTGCCTTTAATATTGTTTTTTTGTATTTAATTTTTGATAATTTGATTCATATGTGTCTTGGTGTGTTCATCCTTGGATTTATCCTGTGTGGGTTTCTCTGTGCTTCCTGTACTTGACTGACTATTTCCTTTCCCATATTAATGGAAGTTTTCAACTATAAGCTCTTCAAACACTTTCTCAGACCCTTTCTTTTTCTCTTCTTCTTCTGGGACCCCAATTCGAATGTTGGTGTGTTAAATGTTGTCCTAGAGGTCTCTGAGAGTGTCCTCAATTCTTTTCATTCTTTTTTCTTTATTCCACTCTGAGGTAGATATTACCACCATTTTATCTTCCTGGTCACTTATGTGTTCTTCTGCCTCAATTATTGTGCTACTGATTCCTTTTAGAGAATTTTAAGTTTCATTTATGGTGGTGTTCATCATTGTTTGTTTGCTCTTTAGTTCTTCTAGGTCCTTGTCAAGTGTTTCTTGTATTTTCTCCATTCTATTTCCAAAATTTTGGATCATCTTTACTATCATTACTCTTAATTATTTTTCAGGTAGACTATTTACCCTTCATTTGTTTGGTCTGGTGGGTTTTTATCTTGTTTATTCATCTGTTGTGTATTTCTCTGTCTTCTCATTTTGCTTCACATACTGTGTTTGGAGTCTCCTATTCACAGGCTGCAGGTTCATAGTTCCCATTGTTTTTGGTGTCTTCCCCCAGTGGGTAAGGTTGGTTCAGTGGATTGTATAGGCTTCGTGGTGGAGGGGACTGGTACCTGTGTTCTGGTGGATGGGGCTGAATCTTGTCTTCTTGGTGGTCAGGACCTTGTACGGTGTTGTGTTTTGGGATTTCTGTGAACTTATTATGATTTTAGGCAGCCTCTCTGCTAATGGGTGGGATTGTGTTCCTGTCTTTCTAGTTGTTTGGCATAGAGTGTCCAGCACTGTATCTTGCTGATCATTGAGTGGAGCTAGGTCTTAGCGTTGAGATGGAGGTCTCTTGGAGAACTCTCACTGATTGATATTACATGGGGTCGGGAGTTCTCTTGTGGACAAATGTCTTGAATTTGGCTCTCCCCACTCAGAGGCTCAGGTCTGACACCTAGCCAGAGTACCAAAACCCTGTCAGCCACATGGCTGGAGAGGATGGGCTATGAGTTAGGTGTCAGCCACTGCTCTACTGTAGCTCTGTCTCAACTGTCTCCAAAGGTCACATAGATACATTGGGTTATTCCACCATTCCTCAGAACTTGCACATTCCAGTCTGGGATTTGTAGATGTACTCCTGATACTCTTTATTGAAATAACTTGCATTCATGGTGGTGAGTGACATGCTAATAGTGTTTGTTCTCTTCAATTCAGAGACTGGGTGTCTGAGCTTTCATGTGGCCAAGTCAGGAGCAGCCGGCCAATGGTCCCAAAGTGATAACGTGTCACATTCCAAGAAGGCTTTCTGCAGTTTCTGAGCAGTAGTCCCAAGCAGCCACTCCACTCAGCTGCAGCACTCTGACCGGGGAACTCGGTGGAACCCTCAAATGAGGATTTCTTCTGGCCCTAGAATCTGACTTCTCCACCCAGGCAAGGAACTGAGGAGAGTGTCTCCTGGCCCCATCTCATCAGAGGAGTGGACACCTGGAAGCTGTGCAGCCAACAGCATGGGAGCTGAGAGGTGGGTGAGTGGGGCTGACAGCCTCCCAAGAAAAGCCAGAACCATGTGGATGGTTCCTATGCTACTGCCCAGGTGGGGGGAATTCATGAATCTGGATTTTAGCTGAGGTGATTTCCAAGTAAAGTGTAGAAGGTATGGCCTGGTTTCTCCAAGAATGATTTGTGGAGAAACGTCTTTTCTGAATGCATGGATCCTCTTGACATCAACAGGAGACTAACATATATTCTGAGATTTCTATAACAGTACAAACACTGAAAGCCTGATTTTGAGGGATCAATCAGAGATGAGACAAAAATGTAAGAAAAATGACTCCAAGGTCCGAGTCACAAATGCTGACACCAGAGAAAGAGGAGCCATGACCCAGAGACCAGAGCTAGTGAGGTCTCTATTGGCCCAGAGGGCAGAGCGATGAGCCACAGATGATTACTGTCAGGCTTTGAAACCCAATAGAATTTGCCTGGCTGTATTTCAGACATGCTTGGGACAAATGATCCCTTTATTACTTCCATTTTCTCCCCTTCAAAATGGAAAATGTCTTTCCTATGCCACTATTTATCTACTTTGAAGATACCATTATCTATCTGGAAGCAGATTTCTTGTTTTCTAGCTTCACTGATCTAGAAATGGAGAGGAATTTTTTCTCTCAGATGGGTCATATGCAGAGCTTCAACCCTACCTTGCCTAGATTACTTCAAAACATCTGGTATTTTTTTTAGCTGACATTTATATTTTGGACCTAGAGTTGATGCTGGAATGGGTTAAGACCTTTGGAGATGCTGAGATGCAGTCAATGTATTTTTCATGTAAGAAAGACATGAACTGGTTGGGGACCAGGAGTGGAGGGCAGGATTTCTAACTTCTAGGCTTAAGACTTGTAAATTTCTCTTTTTAAACTTTGTGATACTTTGTTACTGCAAACCTAGGAAACTAATACAATGGCCTGTACTTCCTCAGTTATCCACCACCACCCAAATCAACTGTGACTATTTTCTTCTTACTTCTCCAAAATCTGGCTAATACACTTTCAGGCCACGAGAGACTAATCAGTGCATTACTAAGCTACCTTCTATGACTTATACCTCTCCGGGTTCCTCAAACCAGGTCATCAGTGGCCAAGGCCCATCCCCAAGACTCATCAATTGTGTCTGTGTGGCTAAACTGAAGGGTGTTCATGTTGCTTGCTGGACAAGTAACAGCTCTAATGGGTAAACCTCAACCTTCTGGGTGCTGGGAAGTTCCCCATCTGTAAGGGGGGAGAGAGATGTGCCCATGGATGTAACCATAAAGCAAATATACACAGATATAACCACAAAAATCTGTGAAGGTAGGGGGTGATAAACACAGCATTTACAGAGACATACCCACACAGACTCTCCCTGTCCTAGGAGTACCTCCACCTGCACCTTCAACAGGATCCCAAAACCCTCTGCACTCACTGTACCTTATTTTCAGTGGATGTCTGGCCATACTCCAAACCATACCAGTTCAGTAGCTGATGTAAAGTAGCTGTTGGGAGAAACACACACTCCTCACCTTCTACCAGCCACTCCTTGAGACGTCAGGTCACCTGATGTGCGAGGACCACAGAAAAGAAAAATCAGGTAGGAGATACATAGGCAATTCCAGGAACTACACATACCCACCAACAGTCTAAAGGACTGCTTGTGATCATTTGTATGAATGGAGAAACCAACAAGTCCATAATTTGTCCAGGTTGACAGAAGGAAGCACAGATACCTTCAAAGAGCTCAGCACTGTTGATATGGCTAGGGAAGGTACTGAAGTCTTGACTCCTTCTTTATTTACACCTCAATATATTTATATCAGTGCTGCTCCACAGGGAACGTGGACACCAGACGTATAACAAAGGTTTCTAGTGATCTGAGGGTTAATTATATGATGACTTATAGTTATTAACTGCAGTTGGGCAAATAACACGGAAGCAAGAAAAATACAAGAACCCATAAAGTCAGTTTCCACCAATCACCATGTCATTAATTCCACTCTCCCCGCGTATGAAACTATGTTTCTGTGGGCTGATTTTGTAATGATATTCATCAACTTAAGACCAAGCAAATCTACTGCAAACTTAATTTATCAGTAACAAATATATCAGGAAACATATTTAACAAAAAAATTCAGAAGCAGTCTCACTGATGTCAGAAATTAATCAAGAATGCCTATCACTCCTAATCTACTTTACACTGGAGAACCAGTAGAATGAGAAAACTATTCATGGATTAATATAAACACAAAAATCATGATGACTCAATAGATACTAATTACTTATGATTTTGGTGTACAATTTAAAACTTTCTAGATGCTAATGTGCTTGTAAGAACCCTATGAGGTAGATACAATCATAATCACTTTTATACTAATGCAAGAGGCAGAGAGGTCCAGGAATTTGCCTATATCTCAGAGCTCATACATAAAATAACCAAAATGACAGTGAGACCAGAGTACTTGCAAGTATTATTGAGGCAAAAGATATCACTACACATAAAGACCACATGCTCTTTTATAAATCGGGACTGGCAAACAAAGATTTCAGCAAGTTGCTTCATAAAAGATTAACTTTCAATAAGAGTGTTCCTGGCAATATAAAAGCTTTCTGGAAGACTACTATTATTAATATACTATTAGTGCCATTATTAATTAACTATATTATTAACACATTTTTAATAATACTATGTATTAAACATAAAATACCCTATGACCTTGAAATTCTACTCCTAGATAGACAGCCAACAGAAATGCAAGTGTGTGGAAAAACTAACAAACAAACAAACACAAACACGTACGAGACTATTCAAGGGAGCATTATTTGAATTGCTTTGTAAACATACTTTGGATGTAACATTTAGATTCTACAGGTTCTAGGAGAAACAACATGTCACACTTATTTTTTGGAAATACAGAATGTTTGTTAGTTGACCTTTATAACTTTTTCCCAGTTTTTTCCCTATGTTTCAAAATAATTAAGAAATTAAAAATTTTTCAAAATTAAACGTTTTAGCAAATCAAACAATAAAAAGTTCATGGTTGGGGGGGTGCAAGAGGGAGGGGATATATGTATACATATAACTGATTCACTTCATTGTACAGCAGAAACTAACACACCATTGTAAAGCAACTATATCCCAATTTTTTAAAAAAGTTCATTCTAGGAGTAAGACAGGAATAAAGACACAGACCTCCTAGAGGATGGACCTGAGGATATGGGGAGGAGGAAGGGTAAGCTGTGACAAAGCGAGAGAGTGGCATGGACATATATACACTACCAAACGTAAAATAGATAGCTAGTGGGAAGAAGCCGTATAGCACAGGGAGATCAGCTTGGTGCTTTGTGACCACCTGGAGGGGTGGGATAGGGAGGGTGGGAGGGAGGGAGGCGCAAGAGGGAAGAGATATGGGAACATATGTATATGTATAACTGATTCACTTTGTTATAGAGCAGAAACTAACACACCATTGTAAAGCAACTATACTCCAATAAAGATGTTAAAAAAAAAAATTTCATGCTTATCTCAATAAATTGTAGAATAATTACTGGATAAAATTTAAGACAATTGGGCTTACAATTAAAAACTTAAATACCCTATTAATAAACTAAGAATATAAGTGAACTTTCTTACCTGGTAATGGGTTTATTAAAAACAGACAAGAAATAATACAGTTAAGTATAACTTAAAACAGTCCCATTAAAGTCAGGAACAGATACAAAGGACCACGTTAGTCTTATTATTCTACATTGAATATGTTAGCCTAAACTTCAGAAAGGGAGACCAGACTGAAATACAGAGGCATTTATTTGAGGTTTGTTAGCACTGCAACCCAGGTGACAGGGCTTCAAGAAGTACTTGAATTCAGTTCCACCAAACAAAATGGAGAAAGCTTATAAAGGCAAAAAACATAAAGCCACAGTTACTTACTTGAGTCAAGAATTATAACTGGTGCTAGCAAGAAGGAAGGGTGTTTGTTAAGCAAATGGCTGCATAGTTACAGGAGGGAAAGATTCTTTTTCCTTGTGCCAATTGTACAAGGCTGCAATTGGTAAATGTTGTTTTAAAAATGGATGGTGTCTTTGAGTTTGGAATAGTTAACAAAAAATTAAAGTTCTTAGTAGTACAGGGATGCATCTGACACTAGATCCTCAATGGCTGCCTGACTCCATTCTGTACGCCTGAACAATGATTACACCATATTGATTTCAATCTGTCATCAAAAACTCTAGCTAGCACAAAGAAAGGGAAAAAAGAATACTGTACAAGAAGAAAAAATTTCATCTGCAGGTGTTTTGAGTCTACAATAGATAATTCAAGGGAATCTACAAAAAATTAGAAATAATGAAAGTTATGCTATCTTGTTATAAATGCTTTAGAGGCAAGTAAGTGCAGCCAAACTTTTAAGAAAAATATGATTAAAATTTTACATATGACTAAAATCACAAGAACATTCAGCCACTCATTTCATGTAGTGATCATATACTTGCTACCAAAAGTTTATAAGACAATTAATGACAAATCTCCCTCATGAATACACATGTAAATGTCTTAAGCAAACTATTACAAAATAAATTCTATAATATATTAAAATTGGATTAAACCCCAAATCAAAAAGAGGCCTGCTATTAGAAAATCAATGTTACTTCATATTATAATTAGGAAAATGACGAGCATTTCAGCATGCATAGGAAATAGAAAAGTGACAAACTTCTAAAAGATGCTGCTGACCCCTGTGCAAAACCACTTCCTGAATTCAAGGGTTACAACAAATACTGGTCCCAGAATTACAGGTCTCCCGCCCCAAAAGTCTACACCATTACAGGTGTCCAAATTCTCACTAAAGCCCCATGTCCAGAATCTCCTTTTATGCTCTAGACCCAGACTCTGGACCTTGTGCCATCTGAAAGGGATGCTAAATATATTTATTTATTTATTTATTTATTTATTTATTTATATCAAAGATTCACTCATCAAAAGAGATCTTCTCTTACCCAATACCACTCACCATTACCTAATAAACCGCCAATAATCATTAGGAATTAAATTCTACAAAGGAAAACAAGTTCCTCTGTGTTATGACATAAATTTCAATTGCTTTGAAGGTAAGTCCAAGGGTCTGTAGGTTCCCAGGAAACGTAACCCCTTAGAAGGCACCCTTTCACTCCCCACGGCCACTCCTCTCCTGCTGTAATCTAAGGCCACACGACCTGCCCCACCACTATGGTAGCTCCCTAATAAATCCTTTCTCCTACGCCCAGTTCTTCAACTCCATGGCGTTAAAAACCCAGTCCCCTCCACTCCCTCATGACTTGAATATGCCCACGGACAAACGAGGTGTCTTGGCTTAATAGCTCCCTCCAGGACTAGTACTGCTTTCTACTGCCTTCACTGTCCTCGACCTGCCACCGTGGACTTTGCAAAGCTGATACCCGTTCTGCTACCAGTCAGTCCTCTGCCTCCACCTCCTCAGTAGTGGCCTCAACTATCGCCATTTCATTCCCTTTAAATCTCTCATAGCTACTGAGCCAAAGACAGGAAGTGACCTTACATTTATATTTCCTACCACGTGGACCGGAAACAAGTAGTTCCTCAAAGCAGCAGTGACATCAGCAAGTTTCAGTCATCTTGGAAAAGGGAAGTGTGAAAGGAAAGCCATGTTGCTTAAGGGTTCATGGGAATCCCTTTTGTGGAAAATGAACTCCTATTAGCCCATTCTCCCAGTGACAGAATATGGAAAATACCAATATAAATATAAGAGAATTTAAGTGTGTCACTATAGAAAATTAATAAATTACTAAAAATTAATTATTATTAATTCACGAAGGAAGAGAGCAAGAGAGGAAGCAAGAGCAAGAGTCAATTATAAAGCAACTACAAAACGGGTAGAAAACAATTATTGAGATAACAAGCTCATTTCTTTCAATAGCTAATTTAAAATCAAATGTTTTTAACCCTCTAATCCAAAGGCACAGAATGACAGAACGAATAAAAACTTAAAACCAGTAATATGCTATCTACAAGAGACTCACTTCAGCTGTAGAGGCACATATAGGCTTAAAGTGAAGAGAGGAAGAAAAAGATATTTCATGCAAATGGAAATCAAAAGAGAGCAGGGATTATACCAGACCAAAAAAATAAATAAAATAAAATAGACTAACCCAGAAACTATAACAAGAGAAAAAGAAGGTTATACAATGATAAAGTTGTCAATTCATTGAGGATATAGAAACTGTAAATATAAATGAATGTGTATATATACATATATATTTATATATATGTATCTTGCTCTCTTCCTTTGTGGACTATTAATTTTCTATAATGATACATTTTAATTCTTTTATATTTATACTGTGTGTATTTACTATGGTTTGTTTTGTGTTTACCCTCTGGCTATTACAGTCTATTTTAAGATGATAACAATTAAATTCTATTATATATAATGTAATTTAATCTGAAAAAATACTGAATCACTATACTGTACACATGAAACTAACACAATATTGTCTATACTTCAATAAACAAAAGTACAGGTAAGTTACTGAAAAGAGTTTTCATAGTTTTTTTACTTTTTTTTTGCAACAAACTAGAGATATAAACCTTTATTTCACAACATATATATGTATATGCACCCAACATCCAAGCACTGAAATATACAAGTAAACATTAACAGATCTGAGGGGATAAGTAGACAAGGATACACTTACAATAGAGAACTTAAATACCCCACTTTCAATAATGGATAAATCATCTGACAGAAAATCAATAAGGAATCAATCATTGGACTTAAAACGATACATTAGGTCAAGTGGAACTAACAGACATAGAGAACATTCCATCCAGTAGTGACAGAATACACATTCTTCCCCAGTGCATATGGAACTTTCTCCAGGATATATCATATATTAGGTCACAAAACAAGTCTCAAAAAATATTTTAAAGCCTGAAGTTATAGCAAGAATCTTTTTAGACAAAAGGCATAGGAAATTAGAAATCAAACACAGGATGAACTGGAAAATGCACAAATTTGTGGAAATTAAACAACACACTCCTGAACAACCAATGAGTCAAAAAAATCAAAGAGAAATTTAAAATATCTTGAAACAAATGAAGGTGAATACACAACATACCAACACTTAGGGGATGCAGCAAGAGCAGTGCTAAGAAAAAAGTTTGTAGTGATAAAAGACTAGATGGTGAAGAAAAGAAAGACCTCAAATACATAACTTGACCTTACGCCTTAAAGAAATAGAAAGGGAAGAACTAATCCACAGATTACGGGAGGAAGACAATAACAAGATCAAAGCAGAAATCAATGAAATGGAAAATAGACCAAAAAAATAAAAGATCAATAAAACTTAACTTTTCTTTAGACTTAGATATTTTATTTCATGCGAAAAATGTTTAGATCTTTATATTTTTACATTAAAAAACCAAGAATTTAGAAGGTCATACCTAATTTATGAAAAAGCTCTTGCTAAAAGCTGAATGCAAATCTTAAAAACGTGACAAAGCAATGGCCTCATGAAAAACATGCAAGGGTTTTGAAGATTCTGCAAAGCAAGTGATGACTATTAATATACACAAGTATAGCTATATCGCTTTTGGCTTCAAAGAGGTAAGTAAAGGTGACATTATTTACAACATTAGTTTCAGTCTTCTCTTCCATCTGGCCTCATTAAATTTTGACGTTTTCCTTTTGAAAATCCTTTCGTGTTCCCTTGCATCATGACCTGGATGCAGTTGTTCCTTATTGTCAATAATTCACAAATCATTTCTAGACCTTTTTGGCCTCCCTTCAGGTGCAAGAGTTGGTTTGTATAAATAGATAAACAAAATTGACAACATTTTAGCTCGTCTTACCAAGGAAAAAGATAAAGGACTAAACAAAATTATAAAAGAAAGAGGACACACACAAAAGGTGTAACTGAAATACCATGAATCATAAGAGTCTACAATGAACAATTACATGACTACAAGTAGATAATCTAAAGGAAATACATTTATTCCTAGACTTACAACCTACATAGTCTGACTCATGAAAAATAGAAAACTGACAATCAATAATAAGGAGATGGAATCAATAACAAAAAAACCCTCTCTAAGACCAAGACCAGATGACTTCATGAGTAAATTATACCAAACATTAAAAAAAATTGACACCAAATCTTTCTCAAATTCTTCCAAAAAATAGAAGAGGAGGGAAAACTCCCTAAATCAATTTTACAGCCAGCAACACATTATGCCAAGGGAAGATAAGAATACCATAAAAATAGAAAACTAGATATTCATACCAATATCCCTGAATATGGAAGCAAAAATTCTCAACAAAACCCTAGCAAACTTAATTCCACAGCATACTATAAAGCTCATACAACATAATCAAATGGGATTTATCCCTGGATGCAAAGATGGTTCCATTTATGCAAATCAATAAATATGATACATCCAAATAATAAAATGAAAACAAATGATTATCTCAATAGGTGAAGAAAATACATTTGAAAAAATTCAGCATCATTTTATGATAAAAACTCTGAACAGACTGGCTACACAAGAAACATCTCAAGATAATAAAGGCCATATATGACAAGTCCACAGCCAACATCATAGTCAATGGTGAAAGACTGAAAGCTTTTCCTCTAAGTTCAGGAATAAGACAAGTGTGCTCATTCTCAACACTCCAATTGAATGAAGTACTGGAAATCTTAGAAAGGGTAATTTACCTAGATTTTTTTTTTAAAAAAGGTATACACATCATCCAAATTGGAAAGAAAGAAGTAAAATTATGTTTCTGTTCTGATGACATGATCTCGTATATAAGTAACATCTGAGGGACGAGGGAAAGATGGTGGAAGAGTAAGACGCGGAGATCACCTTCCTCCCCACAGATACAACAGAAACACATCTACACTGCTGTATGTTATATATGAAAGTTGACAAGAGAGTAAATTCTAAGAGTTTTCATTACAGGAAAAATATTTTTTTCTATTTCTGTAATTTTGTGTCTATGTGAGATGATGGATGGTCACTAAACTTACTCTGGTATCATTCTAACATGTATGTAAGTCCAACCGTTATGATGTATACTTTAAACCTACGCAGTGTTTATGTCAATTATATCTCAATAAAGTGAAGAGAGAAAAAATCAGGCGTTTTTTGACCCCTTGTCACCAACCCTTCATCCAAGTCACCATCATCTCCTACTCAGCACATTAGTGCTACACACTTCTCATTGCCCTGCCTGATTCCATGCCTACCCTCCCCTTGAGTCAATTCTTAGTGCAATTATGGAGATCCCCGTAAAACTGAAGTACAATCATGTCACCCCTGGGCTCAAAACCACTCCTCAATTTCCTACGCCTTTCAGAAAAAAAACAAAGAGTCCTGAGTGAACCCTACATAATTTGGCCCCTTCACTAACTCTGCTCTCAGCTGTGACAACTGCTTCTGCTCATCGCCCCAGCCCATGCTCCTTGCTATTCTCTGACCATATTAGGCCTTCCACCTCAGTGCCTCAGTGCCTCATGCTCTTCCCCAGCTCCTGCACTTCCTTTCTTAAGGTCTCTACTCAAAATTCACCTTCTCAGAGATGCCTTAAAATGACCATCATTCCTAAAAATCTAAACCCTCATGATATTATTTGTTCGTTAGCCTCTCTGTTAAAATGCTTTCTTAAAACAGGGTGATTTTGCGAAAATGGTGAACAAGGAAGCTCTAAGTCCTTGTTTCTTCATGGAAACATCAAAAAGCACTCAACTATACCTCAAAACAAAACAAAACCATACACTGCTGAAATAGACCCACAGGAGCTCTGCAAACAATCGCAGTCTTTAGTAAGCAAATGAATGAAGAAAATGATAAAATATTCAAAGTGAAAAAATATTCAAGTGGTAGGAAAGTTTACAGCATTTCATTTTTTACTAACCCTTGACCATGGTCTTTTAACTTAGAGGAGACAGCAGCCTAGTTCCCAATTCCCTCCCTTAAACTAGAAAAAGTAGGGTAGACCTTACTTGTAACATTTTTACATGTTAGGGAGCTAAAGGTTTGGACTAGTTTTGCCTCACTTGAATCTCAGGTGCAGGAGAAGCAGCATGGCCCATCTTAGTCATAGAAAAGGATCAGAAGCAGCAGGCGGGACTCCTGAAAGCTGCTGCTGGACTGACCTACTGGTATAAACATACAATAGACCACAAAAAGCCCTACAATAAGCTGGGTACACACAATCTGGAAAATTGAGCCTTCAAAAATTGAGCTATTTATATAGGGGAATTGAGAAAGCAGAAAGCAGGGTCAGGCAACACACGCTGAAGGAAAGACTCAACACACACTGACGGAAAAAACTGGGGAGGTCATAAGCTTTCACTTCAAGGTGATGTCGAGGCTCACAGTCTGCAAAATCTGGGAAAAGTGCCTGTTTTTTCAAATGTGCAATTTTCAACAACAACCAAAAAAAATCACAAGGCATAGAAAGAAACATGGAAAGATGGCCTATTCAAAGGAAGCAAATAAAGCAACAGAAATCATCTCAAAGCAAGCACAGACAACAAACCTACAATTTCAAATAATTGTATTAGGTATGTCCAAAGAGCAAAAGGAAAAAAACATGGACAAAAAATAAGGAAATCAGGAAACAATATATGAATAAAATAATAATGATGATAATGAGTAAAAGATATAAATTACTTTTTAAAAAAGCAAAGCTGGAGGTGAAAAAAATAAAACAAGTGAAAGAAAAAATTCACTAAAGAGGTAAAATGACATATTTAACTAGATATAAAAACAAGAGGCAAACTGGAAGACAGGACAATTGAAAAGAAGGAATCCAGCAAACAAAGAAAAAGGACTGAAGGAAAGTGAACACGGCCCATAGGATCTATAGGACACTGTGTCAGTGGACCATTATGGGATCCTTATAAGGAGAAAAGAGAAAGTAGTAGAAAGATTTTTTTGAAGATATAGGAAGACTTTCCACATTTGACAAAATAGACATATAAATACAAGAAGCTTCACAACTACAAGTAGGATAAACTCAGGGTGACCCACAACAAGACACATTAGTATCAAACTGAACAAAGATAATGATGTAACACAGAAAGCAGCAAGAGAGAAATTCCTGGACACATTTAAGGAAACCACAGTAGGATGATAAGGAGAAGTGTGGAGGACACAGGCAATTAGAAAAGTTGTCTGAGGACGTTTCTTTCCTTAGGACTGGGCTTGCTTTGATTCCTGTTACCAGTATATACAGCTGCCTTTAAACGTCTTAATATAACTAAATTCTCACCCTGGTTCTTTTCTGGACCGTATTTTCTGTTATATTCATCTGCCTATAACCTCTTATTCCTGGCTGACAGCAGGACTGCAGACCCCCTGCGGCTCTAACATACTGCGGCACCAGCCCTGATATATGTGGCCTCAAAGCTGATATCCAAACTATACCATTAGTGGTGTGAGTCTGGCAAGACAAGAACCAGCCCTTACGGTAGTCCCCAGGTAAGGCAGAACACTGTAAGCAGGTTCCACTCATTACCTTTGCCTAAGAGAAGAAATGAGAATTGGCATTTTCTTCCCAAACACGCTGTGCTACATTGGAAAGGGTCTGGGATAAAGGTGAGCAAAATGGCATGAAATTTCCTTCTGTTTTGAATGCAGCTTTTCTTGATTAGACATGTACTTGGTTCTTAACTCATTTCTAAAGTTCTTATAAACTATTTTGACCTGTATATTATATATTTGATGTTTCCATGGGGGAAGAGAGCCTAGAGTTTCCTCGTCTGCCATCTTGTTGATTTCTCACTCTGAGGATTATTATCAGTGGCTCTGGTACACGACTGAAGTGAAGTTGGTGTCAATTCAAATTAGGTTGTTGCAACTTTAGGATCCTACATGTAATCCCCATGATAAACACACACACAAAAAAACCTATCACATATACATACAGGGAAATGAGAAGGGATACGAAACATGTCAAACAACCAAAAAATCAACTAAATGTAAAAGAAAGAGGAAATGGAGGAAATGATGGGCAAAAAAACCTGTAAGATACAGAGAAAACAAGTAACAACACAGCAACAGAAAGCATCCTTGTAAGAAATTACTTTAAATGTAATGAGACTAAACTCCCCAAAGACATGCACTGACAGAACAGATAACACAGAAACCAACAACATATTGTTCAGGAGACCCATTTTTGATCTAAAGACACAGATAGCTTGAAAGTAAAAGAAAAAATATTCTGTGGAAATAGTAACCAGAGAGAGAAGGGAGACTATACAAGCCAAAAACCATTACAAAGTGCAAAGATTGATATATATGTCAATTTAATATTGAAATATTGATGAAAAGTCTATTGATAAAAATGTCAATTCCTCAGAAAAATTTAACAATTATAAATACATTTGAACCAAACGTAAGAGCTCTATAATATGTGAAGCAAACATCAATATGAGGTTTGCTATGGATTTTCAATACATGGACTTTAATACGTTGAGGGATTTTATTTCTACTTAAGTCCTTGAGTGTTTTGACAATGACGGTGGTCAAATCATTTTTTCTTCAGGTGTTAGTCTGCCACAGCTGCTCTTGAAAAGCACCACAGTGTCTGCTCTTACATTTTTGGGTAGATTACCTCTTTCCTCTTCATTTATTTGGTCTTGTAGGTTTTTACCCTGCTCCTTCATCTGTGACGTATTTTTTTGCCGTCTCTCTTTTTTTTTAATTGAACGAGTGGGATTGTGTTCCTGTCTTACTGGTTGGTTGGCCTGAGGCTTCCAACACTGGAGTTTGTAGGCTATCGGGTAAAGCTGTCTTGGTGCTGAGATGAGGAACTCCATGAGACCTCACTCTGATGAATATTCCCTGGGATCTGAGGTTCTCTGTTGGCAGGAATGTAAATTGATACAACCACCATGGAGAACAATACGCAGGTTCCTTAAAAAACTAAAAATAGAACCACCATACGACCCAACAATCCCACCACTGGGCATATACCGTGAGAAAACCCTAATTCAAAAAGAGGCATGTACCACAATGTTCACTGCAGCTCTGTTTACAATAGCCAGGACACGGAAACAACCTAAGTGTCCACTGACAGACGAAGGGATAAAGCAGGTGTGGCACATATATAGAGTGGAATATTCCTCAGCCATAAAAAGAAACGAAACTGAGTTACTTGTAGTGAGGTGGATGGACCTAGAGTCTGTCATACAAAGTAAAGTAAGTCAGAAAGAGAAAAACAAATACCTGTATGCTAACACATATATATGGAATCTAAAAAAAAAGGCTCTGAAGAACCTAGGGGCAGGACAGGAATAAAGACGCAGACGCAGAGGATGGACTTGAGGACATGGGGAGGGGGAAGGGTGAGCTGGGACAAAGTGAGAGAGAGGCGTGGACTTATATATACACTACCAAATGCAAAACAGATAGCTAGTGGGAAGCAGTCGCATAGCACAGGGAGATCAGCTCAGTGCTTTGTGACCACCTAGAAGGGTGGAGTAGAAAGGGTGGGAGGGAGACGCAAGAGGGAGGGGATATGCGGATGTATGCACACATATAGCTGATTCACTTTGTTATACAGCAGAAGCTAACGCAACAATGTAAAGCAATTATACTCCAATAAAGATCTATAAAAAAATATCATAGACTAGGGAGATTAAACAACAGAAAAGTATTTTTTCACAATTATGGAACTCAAGTCCTAGGTCAGGAGGGCTGTCAGCAGGGTTGATTTCTATTTTATTTATGTCTGGTTTAATCATTATTTCCTTCTTTGTGTTAGTTGTCATTTATTTGCTCCTCTTTTCTAGTTCTTTAAGTTGTAAGGTTTTGGTTTGTTGATTTGAGATATTTCTTCCTTTGTAAGGTAAGAGTTTATAGCCATTAATTTCCGTCTTAGTAGAGAGGAGGAAAACTTGCCACAATTTGGCAATGATGTTCTAGATATGACACCAAAAGCACAGGCCACAAAAGTAAAAAGGGCACAATCAACAGACCTCAAAGACAACCCACCGAATGGGAGAAAATATACCCATATCTGGTATCCAGTAAAGAATTAATATCCAAAGTACCTGAAGAACTCCTACAAGTCAAAAACAAACAAATCTGATTTTAAAACTGGCAAAGAACTTAAAGAAGATATACAAATAGCCATTAAACTACATGAAAATATGATCACACTATGAATCCCTAGGGAAATAAAAAGCAAATCCACAACAAATACTACTTTACATCCATTAGGATAATTATTGTGACAGAAGCAGAAAACAACAAGTTTTGGCAAAGACTGGGAGAAAATGGAACTTCAAGTGCACTGCTCACAGGAATGCAAAATTGTGCAGCCACTGTAGAAGAAAATATGATGGATTCTTAAAACATTTACTGTTGAATTACAATATGATGACCCATTTTTATCTCTAGGTATACACCCAAAAGAAATGAAAGCAGGGACTGAAACAGATATTTGTATAACAATTTTCTAGCAACATTATTCATCATAGCCAAAAGATGGATGCAACTCAAGTGTACATCGACAGATGAATGTATAAACAAAATGTGCTACATATGTACAGAGGAATATTGTTCAGCCTTAAAAAGAAAGGAAATTCTGATGCAACCAACATGGATGAACGCTGAAGACATATGCTAAGTGAAATAATTCAGACACAAAATGATAAATATTGTATGACCGCATTTATAGCAGGTAGCCAAACTAGGCAATCTCATAGAAACAGAAAGTGGAACAGTGTTTACTAAGACCTGGTTTGGGAAGAACTGGGAGTTACTATTCAATGGGTACAGAGTTTCAGTTTGAGATGACGGAAAAGTTCTGGAAATGTAATGGCAATGACTGTACAACATTATGAACGTACTTAATGCCACTAAATTATACACCTGAAAGGGTTAAATAGGTAAATTTTATGTTATATATTTGCCACAATAAAAAACTTAATAAAGCTTTAAAAGCTCAAAAGAATCAGTATTATACTTTACTGATTTATTTGGTCTGTTGCATGCATGCTCTTGAAAGCAGGGCTGTTTCTTTTCTGTGCTGTTGCATGTGCAATCGGTGGTACATAACAGGTGTTCAATAAATACCTGAGGAAAGAATAGATATGGAGAGTAGGTACTGGTACTGGTAATGAGGCAGAATCATTGTTTTTAGGAAAATACACTGAAGAATTTGACTGGAAAAGGGTATGATATCTATAAGGTATTCTCAAACAAATTAGAAAAGAAATTATATCATGTTAAGTAAATGGAACACTTGATTGTTAACTGGATCCCAAATAAACAACAAAAGAAACAAACCAAAATGCAACTAAATAATAAACAAATAGGATTTCAAAGGAAATACCTAACTTTTAAAAATACTTATGAAGCTGTGGACTAAGGATGCCACCTGCCATATCAGTGAACAACAGCCATCAGCCACTACAGCTGCCCCCAGTGCTGAGCCCTGAGGGAACTCAAGATAAAAACAGGAAGCCCACCATCAAGCCCTCAGCCACTACAGCCGCCCCTGATGGTGCACCCAGAGGGGACTCAGGATGGGAAAGAACACGATTGTGACCCTAGATAGCTAAGGTGCATATCAAAGGAATGCTTTCAGTGAGCCCAGGCTCTTGTATCTTCCCCTATGTAGAAAAGTGCTGCATTCATTCACTTGAGATGTCCGGTTTTCTATAATTAACTTGCAGCAGTGGTGGAGGCAAGTCCTTGTACTGTGCAACCATCCCTATGCGGAAACCCACTCATTTTAACGAAAGCTTGCTCTGCTGGGAGCACGGATAAGTTCTGAGCATTGTGGTGGTTTTACACTACCAGAGGGAAAACCCAAGACACGTAAAAGGAGCTAAAACGACTTTAGGGCAAAATCCCGGAGGAGTTAGACTCACAAGCAGCACACTGGCCCACCCCACAATTTCACTAGAAAATTTTATCCCCAACAAATTCAACTTTAAAATGGGAAACAGATACTCTCAAACAGAGAAACATAGAGTGTCAGAAAGCCAGCCTCCTCGCTAACACTCTAGCCAGATTCACGTGCAATACGTATGGAGCTCACGCTTGCAAGGATCAACCAAATTAGGGCAATTACACTAAGAGATCTCAACCTTAAATGGCCCAATTGGGTCTGTTTTGACATTTGAAAACCGGGGGATTTTTTTTTGCATATGCAGCTAGAAAAAGATCAAACAGAAATGGAATGCTTATTTCAATTGGTATTTAGAAGCGTCTAAAAGGGGAAATGATAAAGTAACTTCTTCGCAAACAATCAACAAAAGGTTGCTCAAAATGCTACTAGAATTTTTAAAAGCCACTAGCGTTAACCTTGTCTCTCACTCCATTCCTTCTTTATACCCTCCTTTATCCGAACTGCCTAACCCAGACGCGCTCTCTCTCTCTTCCACCAACCCATTCTCCTGCTGCTTCCCCTACCCCAGGAAAGGAAGACATAAAATCAGAAGTACTCATAGCTCCCTTGAAGGAGAAACCTATTACAGGAAGAGGTGAACTGTACTCTGTGCTTACGTACACATCCTGGACCCGAGCAGAACTTAGTTTAGCTAAGGACTTTCTCGAATGTAGTCAAGATCCATTGGGATTTGCTAAGGATTTTGAGCTAATCGTCCAAAACTATGAGCTCAGGTTTTCCGATTTGTATCAAGTAATACAGCTATTAGTTTCTAAAAGTCAAACAAAGGAATAAGTAGAGAAAGCAGGATGGAGAGACCCCTTAACAAATTTTGATTTATACAGCCCACAGGCTCAAGGTGAATGCAAGGAGTTAGCTCACAAATTACTCAGAATTATCACAGAGCTTTTTCCAAAAACTGCCGACTGGTCAAAGATTCAGCAACGTAAACAAACACGAGATGAATCACTCCTGGATCACTATGAGAGGTTCAAGGAAACTTTTAAACAATATTACGGCATGACACCCGAATCATTCTTTAACCACCAAGATGATTCTTTGCTTAACTCCATCTTTTTAGAAGGTCTGGATGAGGAATCGGCTGCTCTAAACGACACGATTTAGGCATGTTAATCATTTAGACATGATTTGTCTGTATCACATACAAATGCCCTTGTCATGCTGGCTGACCAACTTTTCAAAAGTACTAAAAAGAAAAAGATGCCTCTATAAAAATTATGAACATTCAGTTGCAACAATTAAATAATCAATGTCAGTCTAAAGTTAACCCAACCCTATTCAATCCGCGACTGGTAAATTCTGAAATTTGCTTTTACTGAACAACACCGGGTCATTACTGGGGAAACTGCAAGACAAGAAAAGAGAGACCTAGAAGGGAAACCAGATACAGACTGTAATTTCAAGTTAAACAAGAGTAAGGCTGATCTGAGGGAACTTTCTCCTCTCTAAAACCCTGGAAGAAATACAAATGATTATGTGAGAAGAAAACAATTAAAGCAGTAATAGATACAGGAGCTACCTTTTACATTTTGAACCCTATCAAAATTAAAGGCTCTCTCTCTCTAACACCTCAGTACAGATGGTAGGGGTTTCTAATGCAAATATTAAGAGGCTTAAATCATTACCTTTAGAATTATAACTAGGAGAACTTAAACAAAGAAGCTCCTTTTTCCTAGTAGAATATACCCCTATTAACCTGAAAGGTATAGATTTATTAGAAACTTATGATGCTCATATTTCTTTTACTGTTAAGGAAGAAATGGTTTTAGCCCTAAAAGATTACTCAGAGTTCTTCATCAAATAATGTTTGTGACTGAGAGTGATGCTGAACAAGAAACTGCCAGGCTTAGTATCTGAAGAATTGGGGTCACTTGATCCTACTGACATAGGGAAAATACATCTGCAGCAGCCATTAAAATTACCACAGACCAAAATAAACCCCTGTCCAATATCAGTCAATACCTGTCGAGGCGGGAAGCCACAGAAGAAACAGAACTTTTGATATCAGCTTACATTAAGAAATGGCTTACTGTGCCTTACACTAGCCCTGGTGACACTGCCATTCTGCCAGTTAAAAATCGAATGGCAAGAAAATTGAAATTGTCTCAAGCATCTTTTCCGACCACAACGCTATGAGGCTAGATATCAATTACAGGAAAAGATCTTTAAAAATACAAATACATGGAGGCTAAACAATACACTACTTAATAACGAAGTCATCACTGAAGAAATCAATGAGGAAATAAAAAATACCGAGAAACAAATGACAATGGAGACACGATGACACAAAACCTATGGGATGCAGCAAGGGCAGTTCTAAGAAGGAAGTTTGTAGCAATACAATCCTACCTTAAGAAACAGGAAACGTCTCGAATAACAACCTAACCATGCACCTAAAGCAATTAGAGAAAGAAAAACAAAAAAAAACCCCAAAGTTAGCAGAAGCAAAGAAATAATAAAGATCTGATCAGAAATAAATGAAAAAGAAATGAAGGAAACAATAGCAAAGATCAATAAAACTAAAAGCTGGTTCTTTAAGAAGAGAAACAAAATACATAAACCATTAGCCAGACTCATCAAGAAAAAAAGGGAGAAGACTCAAATCAATAGAATTAGGAATGAAAAAGGGGAAGTAACAACTGACACTGCAGAAATACAAAAGATCATGAGAGATTACTACAAGCAACTCTATGCCAATAAAATGGACAACCTGGAAGAAATGGAAAATTCTTAGAAATGCACAACCTGCCAAGACTGAATCAGGAAGAAATAGAAAATATGAAGAGCCCAATCACAAGCACTGAAATTGAAACTGTGATTAAAAACCTTCCAACAAACAAAAGCCCAGGACCAGATGGCTTCACAGGTGAATTCTTTCAAACATTTAGAGAAGAGCTAACACCTATCCTTCTCAAACTCTTCCAAAATATAGCAGAGGGAGGAACACTCTCAATACCACTCTATGAGGCCACCATCACCCTGATACCAAAAGCAGACAAAGATGTCACAAAGAAAGAAAACTACAGGCCAATATCACTGATGAACATAGATGCAAAAATCCTCAACAAAATACTAGCAAACAGAATCCAACAGCACATTAAAAGGATCATACACCGTGATCAAGTGGGATTTATTCCAGGAATGCAAGGATTCTTCAATATACGCAAATCAATCAACGTGATACACCATATTAACAAACTGAAGAAGGAAAACCATATGGTCATCTCAATAGATGTAGAGAAAACTTTCGACAAAATTCAACACCCATTTACGATAAAAACCCTGCAGAAAGTAGGCATAGAGGGAACTTTCCTCAACATAATAAAGGCCATATATTACAAACCCACAGCCAACGTTGTCCTCAATGGCAAAAAACCCAAAGCATTTCCACTAAGATCAGGAAGAAGACAAGGTTACCCACTCTCACCACTCTTATTCAACATAGTTTTGGAAGTTTTAGCCACAGCAATCAGAGAAGAAAAGGAAATAAAAGGAATCCAAATCAGAAAATAAGGAGTAAAGCTGTCACTGTTTGCAGCTGACATGATACTATACATAGAGAACCCTAAAGATGCTACCAGAAAACTACTAGAGCTAATCAATGAATTTGGTAAAGTAGCAGGATACAAATTTTAATGCATAGAGATATCTGGCATTCCTATACACTAATGATGAAAACTCTGAAGGTGAAATCAAGAAAACACTCACACTTATCATTGTAACAAAAAGAATAAAATACCTAGGAATAAACCTACCTAAGGAGACAAAAGACCTGTATGCATAAAATTATAAGACACTGATGAAAGAAATTAAAGATGATACAAATAGATGGAGAGATATACCATGTTCTTGGATTGGAAGAATCAACATTGTGAAAATGACTCTACTACCCAAAGAAATCTATAGATTCAATGCAATCCCTATCAAACTACCACTGGCATTTTTCACAGAACTAGAACAAAACATTTCACAATTTGTATGGAAACACAAAAGACCCCGAATAGCCAAAGCAATCTTGAGAAAGAAAAACGGAGCTGGAGGAATCAGGCTCCCTGACTTCAGACTATACTACAAAGCTACAGTAATAAAGACAGTATGGTACTGACAAAAAAAAAACAGAAAAATAGATCAATGGAACAGGATAGAAAGCCCAGAGATAAACCCATGCACATATAGTCACCTTTTCTTTTATAAAGGAGGCAGGAATGTACAGTGGAGAAAGGACAGCCTCTTCAATAAGTGGTGCTGGGAAAACTGCACAGGTACATCTAAAAATATGAGATTAGATCACTCCCTAACACCATATACAAAATAAGCTCAAAATGGATTAAAGCCCTAAATGTAAGGCCAGAAACTATCAACATCTTAGAGGAAAACATAGGCAGAACACTCTATGACATAAATCACAGCAAGATCCTTTTTGACCCATCTTATAGAGTAATGGAAATAAAAACAAAAATAAATGGGACCTAATGAAACTTCAAAGCTTTTGCACAGCAAAGGAAACCATAAACAAAACCAAAAGACAACCCTAAGAATGGGAGAAAATATTTGCAAATGAAGCAACTGACAAAGGATTAATCTCCAAAATTTACAAGCAGCTCATGCAGCTCAATAACAAAATGACAAACAACCCAATCCAAAAATGGGCAGAAGACCTACATAGACATTTCTCCAAAGAAGATATACAGACTGCCAACAAACACATGAAAGAATGCTCAACATCATTAATCATTAGAGAAATGCAAATCAAAACTACGATGAGATATCATCTCACACCAGTCAGAATGGCCATCATGAAAATATCTAGAAACAATAAATGCTGGAGAGGGTGCAGAGAAAATGGAACACTCTTGCACTGCTGGTTGGAATGTGAATTGGTACAGCCACTATGGAGAACACTATGGAGGTTCCTTAAAAAACTACAAATAGAACTACCATACAACCCATCAATCCCACTACTGGGCATATACCCTGAGAAAACCATAATTCAAAAAGAGTCATGTTCCAAAGTGTTTATTGCAGCTCTATTTACAATAGCCCACAGATGGAAACACCCTAAGTGTCCAACATCGGATGAATAGATAAAGAAGATGTGGCACATATATACAATGGAATATTACTCAGCCATAAAAAGAAACGAAATTGAGCTATCTGTAATGAGGTGGATGGACCTAGAGTTTGTCATACAGAATGAAGTAAGTCAGGAAGAGAAAGACAAATACCATATGCTAACACATACACATGGAATTTAAGAAAAAAAAATGTCATGAAGAACCTAGGGGTAAGACAGGAATAAAGACACAGACCTACTAGAGAATGGACTTGACGATATGGGGAAGGGGAAGGGGAAGCTGTGACAAAGCGAGAGAGGCATGGACATATATACACTACCAAATGTAAGGCAGATAGCTAGTGGGAAGCAGCCGCACAGCACAGGGAGATCAGCTCGGTGCTTTGTGACTGACTGGAGGGGTGGGATAGGGAGGGTGGGAGGGAGGGAGATGCGAGAGGGAAGAGATATGGGAACATATGTATATGTATAACTGATTCACTTTGTTATAGAGCAGAAACGAACACACCATTGTAAAGCAATTATACTCTAATAAAGATGTAAAAAAAAAAAAGTCATGTACCAATATGTTCATTGCAGCTCTATTTACAATAGCCAGGAGATGGAAACAACCTAAGTGTCCATCATCAGATGAATGGATAAAGAAGATGTGGCACATATATACAATGGAATATTACTCAGCCATAAAAAGAAACAAAATTGAGCTCTTTGTAATGAGGTGGATGGACCTAGAGTTTGTCATACAGAATGAAGTAAGTCAGAAAGAGAAAGACAAATACCATATACTAACATATATATATGGAATTTAAGGAAAAAAATGTCATGAAGAACCTAGGGGTAAGACAGGAATAAAGACACAGACCTATCTTGACACTTTAAACCTATGAATGGTCAGTTTTCTCTGAGTAAAACGGTTGGGAGTTGACATCGTGGAATTAAAGACATAGCTACTTCCTAGATTCTGCAAGGACACCTGGACAGGGAGAGCGCTTCAGGACGGCTTCCAAAACGCAGTGCAGCCCCACCAGGGAACAGTATTTGGCAACGAAAGGGAATGGAGCCCTGATCCACTCTGCGACTCGGACAAATCTCGAAAACATGATGCTGAGTGAGATAAGCCAGACGCAGAAGGCCACAGACTGCACGACTCCAAGTACATGAAATGTCTAGAACAGACAAATCTATAGAGACAGAGAACAGATTCGTGGTTGCCAGGAGCTGAGGGAGATGGGAGTTATTGCTAAAGGGCACAGGGTTTCTTTTTGAGGCAATGAAAATGTTCTGGAATTAGATAGTGGTGATGGGCGCACAACCTTGTGAGTGCACGAAAAACCACTAAGCAGGGCACTTTAAAATGGCACATTTTATGGTATGTGAAGCATATCTCAATTTTTAAAAACCGCGGTAATTTTCAGGACAAACCCAGTTGACCCGTACACTAGAGGGCTGCCCCACACTGCAGACAGGCACCTTTGCACAGGACGGAGCTCACCTCCTGCAGTGGTTCTCTGGTGTCCTGCCCGAGCTCCAGGTGGCCTGGAAATGTCACACTCACCGGGGCAGTGCCCGATCTCCTGACAGCACTGAGGCTGGCACACAGGAGCCCTCTGCCTGGCTCGATGTCCCACCCACTGAACTGTGGGGCTTGTCCCCCAGGGGTTGGCCCAGCCAGCTCCCTTCTTCTTTCCCTCTCCCTCCCTGAACCCCTTGAGCTTTAACGAAATAAAAAGAGGGCCCTCCAGATGGAAAATGTTGAGGATTCCACAGCTCCACAAGCAACCTTTCAGGATGCCCTTGCCCTGTCTTTCTACAGCTTCTGAGCAAAGGCAGAGGCCATCCTCTCACCAGTGGCTCCGTCCACAGAGGGATGGGGATGTCTCTTGGGGGCATCCCAGGCAACCTGATCCCTGTCTCTCTCTCTCTCTCTCTCTCTCTCTCTGACACGGACACACACACAGACACACACACACACACACACACACACACACACAGAGACACACACACGCAGAAGGCCAGGCCAGCTCTCTCTGGGTTACTGCAGAACACTGAAGTATTAGCAGATTCATTTTCTTTCTTCGGCTGTGTTGGGTCTTCGTTGCTGTGCGTGGGCTTTCTCTAGTTCCGGCAAGCGGGGGTTACTCTTTGCTGTGGTGCACGGGCTTCTCATTGTGGTGGCTTGTCTTGTTGCGGAGTATGGGCTCTAGGCATGCGGGCTTCAGCAGCTGCACCACGTGGGAGTAGTTGTGGCTCGCAGGCCCTAGAGTACAGGCTCAGTAGTTGTGGTGCACAGGCTTAGCTTCTCCGCAGCATGTGGGATCTTCCCGGACCAGGGCTCGAACCCGTGTCCCCTGCATTGGCAGGCAGATTCTTAACCACTGCACCACCAAGGAAGTACCAAGGTTCATTTTCTTCTGTTCCACTGCATATACACTTGTATACACTTGACATTCAGTATCTACCCATTGATTGAGAATATTCTACAAATTGAAGAATACATTCATAATACTTTTCCAAAGTTTCATGTACTCGTATCACCATTTGCATGGTTAGTAAATTCAGGGGTTTTCACATAAATACGTTTAACATCCGTTCTTCATGGAAAAAACAGACAGCAGGTCTCTGTGGTCTTACCCCTTGTAACGGAACATCTTAGTAACCACCAATCTGCTCGAAACAAATTCAGCTCCTAAATGTGAATCATTGCAACCAGGTAGATAGAAGGAGCTCAGCGAGTCTCCATCAGACCATCTGGCCCCCAGAGGACACTTGGCAATGTCGGAAGACACTTTTGGTTGTCATGACTTGGAGGGGTGTGCTACTGGCAGGCACTAGGTAGAGACCAGGGACACTGCGAAATATGCTACACTACACAGGACAGCGTGGCAACAAAGAATTACCCACCCCCAAATATTATCAACGGACACCAAGCTGACCACATGCTTCCACTGTCTCTGGGAAAACAACACATGGGGCGAATCGGTTTCCTACTGCTGCTGTAACAAACTGCCACAAACCAGGTGGCCTAAAACAACACACATTTATTACCTCACAGTTCCGGAGGTCAGAAGTCAAAAATCAGTTTCATTCTGCCAAAATCAAGGTGTCAGCAGGGCCGTGTTCCATCTGCAAGCTCTGGAAAAATACACCTCCTTGGCTCTCGCAGCTTCCAGAAACTGCCTGCATTCCTCAGCTCGTGGCCACATGACTCCAACATCTGACTCTGCTGGCACATCTTCTTCTCTGACTCTGACCCTCCTGCTGCCCTCTTGTAAGGATTCTTCTGATGACACTGAGCCCACCCAGATAATCCAGGATGATCACCTCATTTCAAGACTCTTAACTTAATCCCACCTACAAATGCCATTTGTGTTGGAAGGTAACTTACTAACAGGTTTAGGAGACTAGGACATGGCCATCTTTGGAGGGCCATTATTCTATCGGGGCGGCGGGGGGGAGGTGTCTGTTAAATATCAAACAACAGTGAATATAAGATAAAAGTAACCAGTGGGTATAACACAGTACAAGGGGCACACAGTTACCTAGCCAAGGGAAGGAAGGTCAGGTTAGGTAGTGGATTTGGGCTCAACTCCGGAGTCAGACAGACGCCTCCTCGTTGGCTCTGGGAAGCGAGGTTACTAAGTCAACCCCCTTGGCCTCAGCTCCACCACCCGTCCACCTACAACTCATGCAGCCCCCGTGGGCTTTCAGGGAGAGCATCTACCAAGTGCCTAGAGTGCCTGGCACACGATAAGCACTCCACGTGGTCCTAAGGCCCAAGGGATCCCAGAGGGGAGAACAGGAGGCAGGAACAGCACGGTGAGGCCTCAGGGAAGAGGACACGGGCACGTGTGAGCGCCATGGAGGCAGGGACCTGTCTGCTGGCGGTCACCACTGGAGTCCTGAACCCGGAAGCGTGCCTGAGATGGAGAGGCTGTGCAACAGTTACTGAACGAATGAATGGGTGATCGAATGAACAAACGAACAGAGGCGGTATGCTTAAACTGAGTAGGGACTGGGCAATGGGGTGGCGTATGGGACAGAGCACTGCATCAGGGTCAGAAGACTCAGCTCAGGTCCCTGTCCTTCCCACAGCCGGTGGGGCGCACGCCTTGGCTACAGCCCTCAGATACAAGATGAGGGGTTTGAAGGAAGAGGCCCTGGCTCTTCCAAGAACAAAGCTGGAGGATTCAAGCCACGCGTGGTCTTGCCCGAGCCTGACCTGCCGTACACGAAGACTCGGGGTCAGTCAAACTGAACGGTTCGCTCTCTTATTCCAAACGCACCCAGCACTTCCTCTTCCGCAGCACTTCCCTCACATTCCCCCTTCTCAGCCCCAGCACTGAGAAAGCACGAGAAACACTCAACCTAGGAGATGATGGACAAGGATAAAGAACCCCCAGGCTCGAGTGAGCCCTCCTCCTTTCTCTGAAGCCATCACCACATGAAAATGGTGCCTGGCGACCATCACTGTCTCCATTTTATGTGTCTCCCATCTCCCAGACAAACTTGGTCTCCATCCACCATCCCAGCACACAGGAGGCCAAGTATCTATATAACTGTCACTTCATTTTACTGGATTTGAATGGGAATAACTGAACTCAGGAAAACTTAGCTCTGCTTTTATGCCATCAGATTAATTTTACTGAATTTACTGGAAAGGCAGCCAATTAGCAAAAGGACCCAGGCTAGAAGCAGCTCACCGGGCTCACCCGGTGACCTTTAACATGTCACTTGACCCAACGGTTTATGCACTAGAACCTACCAGAGGTGAAACACAGTTTCCACTTCCAAAATCAGAGCGAAAGGGAAGAAAAGGAAACTTAGAGATTTCCAAGCATCCGGGAGCTATTTTTGGAAATGAATGACTTTTCCATTCACTCCTCTTAAAAAAAAAAAAAAAGAAAGATATTATATGCAGAACAAACCAAGAAGTGGTTGTTGATCATCTAAATGGAAGAAGATTCTTACAGAAGCCCACTCCTTATAGCCTGAAAAACAAGACACTCCCCCATGTATACAGAGACTACCTATAATCTTAAAGAATGAAAAATGGAAAAATCATTATTTGCTTATCAGAAAGTTTATATAATCCCAGAATAGACTCTGCGGGGTAAATATAGTAAGCCTCCTATTAATTAACACCGAATAAAGGCTCCAAGAAGGTAGCAATGATGCCATCTGGCCCTGTTACGTGGGGCTCCAACCTGGCAAATTCTGGAACCGTGGATTGTTTTCTCCTTAAAGCAACAGCCTGTTCAAAAGACTTTTAATATATCACAGAATTTCTCCATGTGGCACAGGTCAAACCCCATCTCATGAACAAATGGATCCCTAAAAGCTTTTGTCATGATATAATCTGGGCCTTCCACCATCATCCTGATCATTTAATACTCTGCTTTGATCTCAAATGTGACATGGTCCACCACTCAGACTGCTCGAGGTTGGCATTTCCAGTAACGTACAACCCCAACTGAGCTATCGGAAACAGAACACTAAGTTTCAACAGATCAGTCCACCTATAGGTTAATATCAATACAACCCTGCAAGAAGCAGACATATACATGTCAAAGGCACTGAATTTTTCCAAAAGAGGCAAAAAAGTTCTTCCCATATTATCCACCTAAATGGTAAATACCTTTTTATAAAGTGGCCATTGAACTCTGTGTTGATGTATGTGGAACACATACGTGTCACTAATGTAAACCACATACAACTCACCCACAGAAACTACCAGTCACAAAAATGGTGAATTAGCCTTGTTTTTAATCTTATTTATTTATTTATTTGGCCACGCCATGCAGCACGTGGGATTCTTAGTTCCCTGACCAGGGCTCAAACCCGGCCCCCTACATTGGGAGCGAGGAGTCTTAATCACTGGACCACCAGGGAAGTCCCAACGTTATATTTTTTAACAAAGTTTTTGGGTATGACTCCCAGAAAACTAACCACGAAAATTATATGCACAGTACTGATCTGCAGACATAGTGAATTTAAACCTAAGTGGGTTCATACTCCAACTAAAGAAATTCTGTCTTGAAAATATTGAGATTTTTTTTTACACATCTGTAGCCACATCTGTAAAGATGTCTCCTCACGTTTGCAACCTCTTTGTTGTAGCTTGAAAAAGAAAGTACAGCTACAATAATTCACCAACACACCCTGAGCTGGTAAGACCCAATGTTGTTAAATACAACATTGAATGGAATTACTATAAAACCCTAGAAGAGTTTGTTTACAATGGAAACTCTTACATTTATACTTTTCATCATGAATCCACACTGCAATGTAACCACAACTGTTTCATATTACCCTCATAAAATGAGTCTTTGCCTTTTCTAAGCAAAACAGTATTTTTTAATTGGTTCATTTTCCAGTTGTTTGGATTTTTAACAGACACACAGCATAAAAGGGCACCATATTCCAAGCAGTTCTGCCAACTCCAGAACCATCCAAGGCTTGATCAGACAGCTGTGGCTCTAGCCTTTGGTTAAAATTATAATATGATCTCACCTGATTTTCAAAATAACTATGCATCTTTTTAAGCCAATAAACTGTGCTATAATCTCTCTAAGTTTCTGAGTCCAGAAGCTTGCCATGTTCAAAGAGAATGTTAGGGAACCATGATCCTTTTGCCTTTCTTTGTTTTTCCCTGTCTGAACCCAGGCAGCGCTGCCTTTCCAGTGCAGGGAGGAGGAAGCAGGAGCCTCTCACCACGCTGGGCCTTTTCAACTCTCAAAGTCACTGGGAAGCTTGCAGTATTTCCTTTCTGGCACTCAGGCCCAGTGTGGAAAGAAGTTGCTCCAGACAGGACAAGATATCAGATAATCACTGTAATCCCTTGGTTTCAACAGAATTCCAGCTCCACAAAAAAATGCCTCTCCCCAAAAGCAGCTGAACCACTGAAACCAACAGACAATCGAACAAAAAGTTAACGAAGAAGTCATTACATGAACTTAATTAATCGTAATCTGGTGGTGCTTTTAGAAGCATCCGTTTTTCACTCCGTAGGATTTATTTACGTGAATAATAAGACAATTTAATGCTCTACTCGGATCTTGCACAAAAAGGAAACCTAAAATTCAACTCTTGTGTTGCCGTTATTCCAAAAGCATATGGGTCTAATCATAGCCCATTCTGACCGCAGTACACAGGCTTTTTCAATCAGAATTTTAACTCAATTTTTAAGGCGCTAAAGAGTAACCGTCACAAGTTTGATGGTTACTCCAAAGAATCGGGAATCCCTGAAGTGTCCCATCTGGCACAGTCTTCCAATGGAAACTAGGTTCAGCCCGCCACACAAGGAGCCCACACCACGAGGCTGGGGCGCACGTTTGTGCTCCATAATGACAGCTCGCCCCCGCGAGGTCGGGGGCGCCTGTAGGGCCACAGCCTGGGGGCTGTGGGCCGCGGAGGCCCGACAGGGATGGGCGAGACCGCGGAGGAAAAAGGAAGAGAGGGCCATCCGTCAGCGCCTGGAGAGGAAATTCCAGATGCCCAGCTCCCAGGCTTCGGTCAGCGGTTGACGTGAGGGAACCAAGTCAGAGTGTCCGCCCCGCGGTGGAGGCCGGGGATTCCGCACTCCTGGGGCTCGAGGCCGGGAGAGGGGGAGCCTCGACCCTCGGCCAGGGGTCCGGAGATGGGGGCGCCCGGATCGTCGCCGGGCGCGGAGGACTCACGATCTTCGCCCACACGCGGAGGACTCACGATCTTCGCCCACACCCGGAGGCCTCCCGGATCCTCGATCCTCTCCCTGGGCCCAAGGTATAGGGCGCCCTAATCCTGGTCGGGGTCCGCACCCCCTTACCGGTCGCGGGGGTCGATCCACGACGTCTGGCGCGTGTTGTGGTCGATGTAGAAGACGCGGCCGTCGTAGTCGCGCGCCTCCTCCCTGCCGGTGGGCAGCAGCAGCTCGGCGCTCTCCCGGGCCCATGGGGGTGGCGGTGCGGAGAGCGCCGGGGTCGCTGGGGCCGCGACTGGGGCGCGAGCTGCGGCGTCTCCCGGGGGGGCTGCGCGGGCTGAGGCGGCCCCCGCCGGGCCTCGCGCGGCTGTCCCCGCCGCCGCCGCCGCCGCCGCCGGCCGCCGCTCAGCCACCGCATGACGGCGCGGGCCCCACCGCCGCCCGGCCGCCCCATGCGCGCCGCCTCCTCCGCCAGCACTAAGGCCCGGCGTCCGGGGCGCGGGGACGGCTCGGGGAGCCGCCCGCCGCGCTCGGTGCATCCTCCGCCCGGTGCCCGCGCACCGGCGCGCGCCTGCCGCCCGTCTGCCGCCCGGCCCTGCGCGCCGCCGCCCGCGCCGCCTGGGTCACTCGAGTCGCCGCCGCTCATGGAGTCACAGCCCCAGCGCTGCCGCAGCCGCTACAGGCGGCCCCTCAGTTCCCGCGGCGCGCCCGGCCGCATTCCTTCAGTGGGATGATTTTTTTTTAATTATCGTATTTACTGTCTAAATTGTTTGTAAAAGGGTTATATTACTTTTATAAGGGGAAAAGTTGTTTTAAAAAAGAATGTGAAGGCATGGAGACTGTAATTGGGACATATCGAGGGAGGCCTTTCCTCCTCTTCTCCCACCACAACGCAGAAACTTCCTTGCTCCCCAAGAATCTAGCCCCACCCGAACATCATATGCCGGAAATTCCACCACGGGAGTCCTTTTAGTTACACGTGCACGGTTATTAAATGTCCAGGGAAAAGGGATGGAGCGTATCAAAAAAGCAAATACTTTGTGATCTTGCATGTTCCAGAGAATGCCCATGTGCTGAGTGTCCCTACCCTGACATCTTCCCTTCTGATCGGCATGCTTTACTACCAAGGAGGCTGCCACTGCCTTGTCCCTCCCTCCCGGCCCACGCTGCAGTCACCTTACCACCCAACATGGCTGGGCTGAAGCTGCAATCCCGCCCTCCCTGCCAGGCATCGTGTCCTTTCAGAATTTCGCAAATCTGGGCGCTATCACTAAAAATTATCCTGAATGGGGCTGGAGTGCATTGAGTGACGCCAACCTCAACAGAGAGAGAGAACAGCCACACACATCAAAGGACTCACAGAAGGAAAGGCAAGATGAAAAAGTATCAGATAAAGAATAAGGGGTGGGGGAAGCTACACCCCATGAGGAGCTAAGAGGCAAGTGCTGATGGGCCTTTCCCTGAGGATGAGATCTTCTGGACTCCTCAGACTGGCTGCAGACCCACCATATGCAGGCACTGTGCTGGGCGTTGCGATGCTGCAGAGAACAGGAAAGAGTCTGTGCACCCCCAGCCCGCAAGTCGGGGACTAAACTAAGAATAGGCATTTAGGACTGTGGCCTGTCTACAGACCAAGCCAGGGTGCCAGTTCAGACTGGGAACTCAGGGGAGGCCTTGTGAGACCGAAAGGAAGATGGCTTGGATGAGGAAGCTGAGGCTCCGGTCCTTAGATTCTCGAGTCCTGAGCCCTTGCCCCTTGGCACGTGTAGCCGCAGTCCTCAAATACTTGCTGATTTACTAGCAGATACGGCGCCTCAGCCAGATCTCCCTGGCTGGGGCGCACACCCTTCTCAGAGGATTACCCTTGGCTGACAGATGTCTGAGAGGTGATACTCCCCACCCCACCCCCGCCCCAGGACTGCTCCTGCAGTATGACAGACCAGGCCCCTGGCCTTGGTGGGACAAAGTGTAGTGCACCTCACCCTCCAGGGCCCCCACCTGGGCTACCATGGCTTTGCTAGCTCCTCTCCTCTCTAGCCTGCCTCCCCTACCCCCATCCATCACTTGCATGAGAACTACCCCTCCTTGAGCACTGCTTCTAGGGAGCCTGAACCCAGAGAGTCTGCTGTGCTTATTCTTCCAAGCACTTAGCCAATATAAACCGTTTGACCATCGTGACAACATCTACACATAGTCCTAACTTCATTTGCACATTAACAGAGGAGAATTGGGAAGAAATGTCACACGGCGTGCCAGTGGAGACAGATGGAAGCCCCTCAGTGAAAAGGCTTTATCCACAGGCCCACCCACGGCCCCTGGACCTCTCTGAGTCAGAGAAGTGAAGCAGGCCAGCCGCATTTGTCTTCCTAAAATGAGCCAACAAAAGGAAGAGACCAGAACTTGGGATGACCGAGGCCTCCATCTTCCCTTGTAATGTTTGCCCTAGGCAGAAACTGATGGTCCCTAAAGACCTGTGTGGGGCATTGGGATGGTAGAGATGTTGGTGGGGGGGGGCGTGAGAGGAATCTTGCCTCCCCAGCTTTGCCATATATTGGGAAGTCTTGTGTGCGTGTGTTAATTGTTAGGGAGAATAAAGCCTGTCTTTCTCACTGTCAAGTGGGGCTTTCCATGTTGGACTGAAAAACACAAGCATACACAAAGCACTGCAGGGAAAGGAGGCTTTCGTCTGAGCCGAAGGCACAATTATGCATTCTTTATTGCCTCCATGTTCATACCACAGCCTTGCCAACAAGGAAAAGTACAAACGTTGTAGCGACCTCTCCTGGCACCAAGATTTCTGATGGAAAAACAGCTCAGGAAAAATCCACTTAGGCCCTGGGTACTGGAGATGCAAATATTGATACTTGTTCTCCTTGCAGACCCTTTGGGGAACCCCCTTGCGCAAACTGTTAAAATGCCCTCACGTGGAGCTTGCAGAATATTTTCTTTAAAATGCTTCTTAAGGAGTAAATCCAACACACTCCTTGCATGCCAGGCAAGCATGCCCAGAGTTTGAAGATTTTTACTCGGATTCCGCCTCCTCTTCCCAAAGGATAACCTTGAGTTATCAAGGAAGGTAAAAAATTGCCTCTATCCACATTCAATACTTGGGAAGCTTCTGGAAAAGGGAGCACCGGGAGGGCTGCAATCGTCATGTCGAAAATAAGAGAAATAAATACTGCTGGAGAAGTCTTGCCTGCCTAACCTGAGACCTCTCCTGGGGCTCAGGAACTAAAAGCGGGAGGGTGGGGCTATTCCCTGAGGTTATTTTTCCTGACTTTAAGTCTTCAACTTTAGACACTTATTTGACTTGTGATCGGAAACGCCCTTGTTTGGATTTTGAGTGTGGACAGGGAGCCTGGGAGCATTTTTCTCAAATGGGACTTCCTTGACTTGGATAAATTTGTGCAGTTTTGAGATGAGGTTTTTCTCATGTCCTGATCTTCCATTCCAAAGAGATGCAGAGTATTCTGAAAGAGTCAGCTGTGGGCTTCCCTGGTGGCGCAGTGGTTGAGAGTCTGCCTGCCGATGCAGGGGACACAGGTTCGTGCCCCGGTCCGGGAAGATCCCACATGCCACTGAGCGGCTGGGCCCGTGAGACATGGCTGCTGAGCCTGTGTGTCCGGAGCCTGTACTCCGCAACGGGAGAGGCCACAGCGGTGAGAGGCCCGCGAAAGAGTGAACCCTCATGTAAACTATGCACATTGGGTGTTTATGATGTGTCAGGGTAGGTTCATCAGTTGTAACAAATGGACCACTCTGGTGGGGGGATGCTGATGATAACACGGGAAGCTGTGTATATGTCGGGCTAAGGGTATGTGGGAACTCTCAGTTCCTTCCTCTCCATTTCGCTGTGAATCTAAAACTGCTCTAAAAAATAACGTCTATTAAAAAAAAAAAAAAGAGTCAGCTGTGTGAATAAACCAGGCCATCTGTTTGGCCATTTTAGTGCTTTATTCTGCTGTGTGTTGGCTTCTTCGCGTACAGCAATGCCCTTGGCGTTGGTTCGTGGCTGTCATGTTGTAGGCGGACTCAGCATTTGTACCTGGGTTATTAAACTTCAGTTTTAAGAAACAAAAAAGTAAGACCAATTTCTCTCCCAAACTTCGAATATTTGCTGTCACCCACTTGCTTCCTCTCCAGGTGTCCCCTCCCAAAGCTATATTTTTACTTCTCCTTCCTAACCCTTGGGTTGTGTTGCACAAAATGGGAATGAGCCAAATGGAAATGTATTCCAGGCAAACCGTAATTTTCAGAAGACACAGCTGCCATGAGCCGGCATACTACACGATGCTTCCTCCTGGCTGGGTTCTCTCCTGTTTAGGATTATGACTCTGGTCCCCTGTGGATTTGGAAAAACAGATTCTTCAACTGCAGACCTCTGCTTTAAGAGCCAAGCAGACCAGCTTGGAAGCCTCAGGCTTACAGAAACAGGAAGGCGGATTTATCCGACACAGAAATGAGCAGTCTCTGGGTTATTAACATTTGATGACACCAGCATTATAAATTAGTCTCTTTTGTAGCATGAATGGAACAGTTTTGGAACACAGGCAACGTCGGTAGATCCTGAAACAACCACCCCGAGATGTTTGTTATGTATCAGTGCTTTTCAACCAGGGGCGATTGTGGTCCCCAGGGGACATTTGGCAACACCTGGAGATGTTTGCTATGGGCATCCAGTGAGTAGAAGCCAGGGCTGCCGCTCAACATCCTACAGGGCCCAGGACAACCCCACAACAGAGAATTATCCAGCCCAAATGTCAGTGCTGATGTAGAGAAGCCCTGTAATACGCGTGTAATTGATGGTAACATTTGTTCTACCTAGGCTTTTAGTGGGGAAATCAAGGCCCAGACAATGTAAGTAACTAGGCCAATGTGATCTGGCCACTGCTAAAAAGCATCAGCCCTGAGATCAAAGCTCAGCTATCCCGTCTGACCTCTGTATTAGTCAGGGTTCTCCAGAGAAACAGAACCAATAGGATACATATACCGAGATTCATTATAAGGAATTTGCTCACGTGATTATGCGGGTTGAGTAAGGAAAAGTTGAGTTAGCAAACTGGAAACCCAGGAGAGCCAATGATATGGTTTCAGTCCAAGGCCAGCAGGCTGGAGACCCCAGAAGAGCTGATGTTTCACTTCAGGTCCAAAGGCAGGAAAAAGCGGATGACCCAGTGCAATCAATCAGGCAGGAGGAGTTCCCCCTTACTTACTGACTCACAGGAGAGTCAATCTTTTTCTTTTACTCCGGCATTTGACGGATTGGATAAGACCCACCCACATCTGCTTTCCTCAGTCTCCTGATTCAAGTTTTCCTCTCCTCCAGAAGCACCCACACCAACACACCCAGAATGTTTGACCCAATATCTGGGCACCCTGTGGTCCAGTCAGGTGGACACGTAAACTCCCCATTACACCTCCTGACTTGATATCCAGTTGCTCTGTGTTTCTACAACTCCTTACGTCCACAGAGTGATTCGTGGACGGCAGCATCAGCAGCGCGGGGGATCTCATCCAAACGGCCAGCCCGGACCCATTGGTTTGTGAAGCGCTATGTTACACACATGGAAGGGGGTGGCGCGGGGGTGCGGGCATCTAAAAAAAACGATTTTACTATATTGATTCAGAGAGCCATCTGGTTAGTGTTTCCGTTACTCAACTTCATAATCGATAGGGCTTTATTTATCATTTAAGAGGTGCCAAGAGCTACTCAGCTTTCCATGAGAAGCATATTTAACAGTCTGGATTTGTGTGTCATTCAACCGTAGGCCAAGCCTCCGCGAACTTCAGCCTGGCTAACCTGGCACAGAAGTAGAAATGGGCAAAAAGCCAGCCCCGAGCCAACCATGCTGTCAGCAATGTTTGATTTTTGCCTGTTTCCCTGCCTCTCCCCTGCCTGGTATCCCCACCCAGGACTGGCTACACAGTTTGCTGTCTACATTTTGCAGTGCCAAGTGAAAAGGTGGGACCCTTTTCAGACTGCTTCCACAAAACACCCTAAACAGAGCGGCTTATAAACAACAGACATTCCTTTCTCACAGGTCTGGAGGCCGGGATGTCCATGATCAGGGTGCCAGCGTGATCCGGTGCGTCTTCATATGGTGGACGGGTTTAGGGAGCTCTGTGAGGTCTCTCTGAAAAGAACATTGATCACATTCGTGAAGCTCCACCATCATGACCTAAGCACCTCCCAAAGGCCCCACCTCCAATACCATCACATGGGGACTAGGACTTCAATACATGAACTTGGGGGGCACACCAACATTCAGACCACGGCAGACCCCTTGTTTAAAAAAATACTAATAATTTCAAGAGGGTAGACAATTAAAACAAGCACAAGCCCTTCAGAGCACAGGGCCCTGTCCATACCTTTGACTTCTAGTCATTGTGCCCTTTGAACATTCCAAAGGGACAGCAATTTTCAGCGATAGCACAGAAGATCATTTTGGGGAAAGAGGCCCTGTCCCAGCAAATCAAACCACTTGTTCCCCAGGACTTCTCTGCCAGCCCAGCTACGTCCCCAAGGTCAACATGATACTGCTGGCAGGAAGAATGTCCTCTGCTCCTACGCCCTGGGCTCCCTGGTGTTGAGGGTTGAATTATGTCCCCTCACAAATATGTTCACAAGTATGTTCAAATACGTCCCCTCACTAATATGTCCCCTCACAAATATGTTCAAATATGTACCTATCCTTAGTACCTGTGAATGTGACTTTATTTGGAAATAGGGCCATTGCAGATATAATTAGCTAAATTACAATGAAGTCATACTGACGTAGGGTGGACCCTTAACCCAATATGACTGGTGTTCTTAGAAGAAGAGAAAGGACAGACACACAGGAAGAAGGCCATGTTATGGAGGCAGACACTGGAGTGATATGTCTACAAGCCAACGAATGGCAGAGATTGGCAGCAACACCTGGTGTTTATGTGTGTGTGTATATATATATAAAAATATATATAATGTATATAATATATATATTATGTATATATGAGATATACATAATATATATATAATGTTTCAATAAATTTATGTATTTTTGGCTGTGTTGAGTCTTCGTTGTTGCGCGCGGGCTTTCTCTAGTTGTAGCGACTAGGGGCTACTCTTTTTTGCAGTGCGCAGGTTCTAGGCACACGTTCTTCAGTAGTTGTGGCGCATGGGCTCAGTAGTTGTGGCTCGCGGGCTCTAGAGTGCAGGCTCAGTAGTTGTGGCACACGGGCTTAGTTGCTCCACAGCATGTGGGATCTTCCGGACCAGGGCTCGAACCCGTGTCCCCTGCATTGGTAGGCGGATTCTTAACCACTGTACCACCAGGGAAGTCCCATTCTCTAAAGCCTTTAAAGGGAGCATGGCCCTGCTGACACCTTGATTTCAGAATTCTAGCCTCCAGAACCATGAGACAATAACTTTCTATTGTTTCAAGCCACCCAGTCTGTGGTACTTTGCGTACCGCGGTCCTAGGAAACTAATACTCCTGGAAACTTGTCCCTAGGCTCTTGCTTTTGCTTCAGGCAAGACTGAAATCTATAGAAGTGTCCTGATCAGTGCCAAGAAATCCCAGAAAACAGAAGCCTTCCATGACCGCCTCCAGAAATCCCACCAAACCCAGGAGCCCCAGGTATGACATGCTTGACTCCGTAAACAGTAATAGCTGACATCCAACGTAGACCAGAAGTATCCAGTTTTACCATGTGCTGCACAAAGTTCCGATTTACCGTGGACCACTGGGTATCCAACCTGTAGATGAGGGTAATGTCTCTTTATGGAAACATTTCAGCTAATCCCAAAGAAGCAGTGATGGAATCAGAATTAGAGTGAAGACCCCTCCCCCAGGGATTGCCTGGATCCTGGTGCTGAGCTTCAATGGTTGCTAAGATCACAAAAAGATAGACGATCAGACTTGATGTGCTTCCTCAGAAAAACACACCACCTGTGACGTAGCCTTGTCAAAAAGTCAAACCTGTATCGAGGGATCAAACCTGTAGATCTGGTTACCTGCTTCCAGGAATACAGACGTCAGAGGAATAGTTAACATCTCGGGAATGCTATCAGCAAAATCCCAGCTGATATCCAACAATTTGACCTTGTTTCTTTCAGAAATAAACTCTAAGTGGGGGGGGGGGGGGTGGGGGGAAGGAGAGATGGAAAGGGAGCCTTTAGATGAAAAAAAGACTAAAGAGACACAGGAACTAGCAGCACGGTGTGGGCCGTATTTGAATCCTGCTTCATACAACTGGAGAAAAACATCTGTGATATTTATGAGGCAACTGGAAAGGTAAACACTCCCTGGTAGTAGATGATATTAAGGAATTATTTCTTAAAATTTAGGTTGGATAATGGTATTCCAGTTATTTTTTTTAGTTGGGCATATAGTTTAGAAACACATTTGGAAATAATTATGGGAAATGTGATCTATATATAAGATTTGTTTAAAAATAACATGGGTGATGGAGAGTGGGAATGAGTAGATTTGAGACAAGGGCATCATAAATTGATAATTGTTGAAGCTGGTGATGGGTCATGGGGGTCATCATAAAACCTCTACAATTCATATATGCTTAAAAATGTCCATAATAAAAAATTTTTGAAAATTCCACTGGCACGCCATATAAACAGCTGAGTGGATAGAATCTGAATGTTGGGTGTTTATGTCTATTGGTTTTCTATAGCTGCTGTAACAAATTACCACAAACATGGTGACTTGAAAGTATAGAAATTCATTAGAAGTCCAGAATGAGTCTCATCATGATAAAATTAATGTGTTGGCAGCGCTGCATTCCTTCTGGAGGATCTAGTGGACATTCTGCATCCTTACCTTTCCCAGTATCTAGCGGCTGCCTGAATTCCTTGGCTCATGGCCTCTTCCAGCAATCATGTCCCTCCTCCACCTCGGCTTACATCTTACCTCTCCTTCCCTGACTCTGACCCCCTGCTTCCCTCATATGAGGACCCTTTTGACTACATTGGGCTCACCTGGATAATACAGAACAATCTTCCCATCTCAAGATCCTTAATTTAATCACATCTGCAAAGTTCCATTTGCCATGTAAAGTAACATCTGTCATGTAAGGAAACGTAGCTTTTGGGGATTAGGACATGTCTGGACATCTTTTGGCAGGGAGATTATTCTGCCTACCAGGTATCTCAGATTGACATTTACCAACAATTTTTTGTTCAAAACAGAGACATCCGGTTATGAGTTCTGCATACTTCAACAGGGGTGATTTTGCCTCCCGGGGACATTTGGCAGTATCTGGAGACATTTAAAAAATGTTTTATTTTATTGAAGTATAGTTGATTTACAATGTTGTGTTAATTTCTGTCGTACAGCAAAGTGATTAGAATATATATATAAACATTGTTTTTCAGGGAATACCTGGAGACATTTTTGATTGTCAAGACCGGAGGTAAGGTCGGGGAGGGTAGGTGGGGGAGGAGGCGGTGCTACTGGAATCTATCTAGTTTGTAGAGACCATGTATTGTAGGCTGCTAAACCTCATACAAAGCAGAGGACGAGGGATCTACCAAGCCCCACGTTACTAGTACTGAGGCTGAGCAACCCTGGGCAAGGAGCAACAGAAGGAAAAGAGCATGTTATATTCTCCACAATGTATCTGCAAAGAGTAAGAAATTAAGAAGTATTTCTTGAATGAATAAACAATTAGCTTGCTAATAAATACATTACACCTTCTCATCAATAAGATGACCTCAAATTCGGTGACCACAGCTGAGTCACCAAATTATATCCAAAAGTGAATATAATCCGGAATATCAAAAAAAGTATGTGTTCCTGCTGAAATCACAAGAAGACAGACACCAAAGACCGGATGTGCCTCTAGGGAAGAAAACACCACCAACCTATGAGACAATTTTGCCCTAAAATCCAAACCCGATCTGATCAAAGCCTCTGGAAAGATTCCATGGATTCCAAAGATCTTATTTGCAGATAAAAGGGTATTGACATATCTTAGGATTCCTCTAGTGCAAAGGTCTTTAGAGCCAGAGAGAAAAGTACATATTTTGAGAACCATAGACCTGCAAAATCCAATCAAGGATAAAGCTGCCAGTCCTACAAATGTCCATGGGGTACATGGAAGACTCAGTAATGTGTACAGCTTAATTAAAATTAAGGGTCAGGGTCTTGAGAGCACCTCCCGTGAAGTATAGCATCCTGGACATAACAATCATTTATAGGATTCAAGTGTCCCATTAGGGTCACTGACAAGAATCTAGCTAGAGGCCAGCCCAAATCCTGGGAATGTATGCAGGCTCAGTCAAGGGATGGTAATTACTACCTGTAATGGAACGAATCTCTCAGCTCCAGGAGGATTTGGGAAAAGTACAGAAACTTTTAAGAGAATCAAAATATAGGATTCATATTTGGGGTGAAGAAGGAATCTCTGCGTATTTGGTATTTTATGCATTTATAAGGTTTCAAAGAATTTCTGAGTTTTGGAAACCACTGTAAAATATATAATTGGGTAATTCATCTAAACGTGATTTTAGTTGAAAACTAATTTCATATAGTATTGGAATATTTTAAAAGAGCTTAAATTTTACTATATTTATAAGTTTAATTTATTAGATTTTAAGGATATTTGCATACCTGGGAATGTATCTGTTAATTGAGACAATTGAAGTGATTAAAAAGGGAACTGGGTGTAATGTGTTAAGGGTTTTAAATGCACTTTAAAATTCATGAAAGTGTTTAATTACCTGAGTTTGCAAGTGGGATCAAATATTTTCCAAAGTCCTCTTAAAATTGGTTGCTATTATTTGCTAGACTTAAAAATGAATTTTAAAAGAGAATAATCAATTTTCTAGGCTGAACTTAAAAGGTTAAGGAAAAGCTACAATGAGATATCACCTCACACCTGTCAGAATGGTTATCACCAAAAAGAACACAAATAACAAATGCTGGGGAGGGTGTGCAGAAAAGGGAATCCTCTCACACTGTTGGTAGGAATGTAAATCAGTGCAGCCACTGTGGAAAACAGTTTGGAGGTTTCTCAAAAAACTAAAAATAAAACTACCATATGACCCTGCAATTCTACTGCTAGGCATATATCCCCAAAAAACCATGAACACTAATTGTAAAAGATACATGTCCCCCAGTGCTAGAGCAGCATTATTTACAATTGTCAAGATATGGAAGGGACTTCCCTGGTGGTCCAGTGGTAAAGAATTCACCTTCCGGGCTTCCCTGTGGCGCAGTGGTTAAGATTCCGCCTGCCAATGCAGGGGACACGGGTTCGAGCCCTGGTCCGGGAAGATTCCACATGCCACGGAGCAACTAAGCCCGGGTGCCACAAGTACAGAGCCTGCGCTCTAGAGCCCACGAGCCATAACTACTGAACCCGCGTGTCACAACTACTGAAGCCCGCGCGCCTAGAGCCCGTGCTCTGCAATAAGAGAAGCCACTGACTACGCACCTCAACGAAGAGTAGCCCCCGCTCGCTGCACCTAGAGAAAGCCCGCGCGCAGCAGTGAAGACCCAGCACAGCCCAAAATAAATAAATTAATCAAAAAAAAAAAGAATTCACCTTCCGATGCAGGGGAAGTGTGTTCGATCCCTGGTCAGGGAACTAGGATACCACATGCCACAGGGCAACTAAGCCCACATGCCACAACTACAGCGCCTCAACTAGAGAAGAGAAAACCCCCACGCCACAACTAGAGAGAAGCCCGCACGGTGCAACGGAAGATCCCACATGCCGCAACTAAGATCCAGCGCAGCCAAAAAACAAAGATATGGAAGCAACCTAAGTGTCCATCAACAGATGAATGAATAAAGAAAATGAGGGGGGGCTTCCCTGGTGGCGCAGTGGTTGAGAGTCTGCCTGCCAATGCAGGGGACACAGGTTCGGGCCCTGGTCTGGGAAGATCCCACATGACGCAGAGCAACTAGGCCCGTGAGCCACAACTACTGAGCCTGCACGTCTGGAGCTTGTGCTCCGCAACAGGAGAGGCCGCGACAGTGAGAGGCCTGCACATCGATGAAGAGTGGCCCCCACTCGCCACAACTAGAGAAAGCCCACGAACAGAAACGAAGACCCAACACAGCCAAGAATAAATAAATAAATAAATAAATAAATAAATAAATAAATAAATAAATAAATAAATAAATAAATAAATAAAAAGAAAATGAGGGGGCTTCCCTGGTGGCGCAGTGGTTGAGTCTGCCTGCCGATGCAGGGGACACGGGTTCGTGACCCGGTCAGGGAAGATCCCACGTGCCGCGGAGCGGCTGGACCCGTGAGCCATGGCCGCTAAGCCTGCGCATCTGGAGCCTGTGCTCCGCAACGGGAGAGGCCGCATCAGTGAGAGGCCCGCGTACCGCAAAAGAAATAAATAAATAAAGATGAGGTATATATATACAATGGAATACTACTCAGTCATGACAAGGAACAAAATAATGCCATTTGCAGCAACATGGATGGACTGGGAAGTTATTATGCTAAGTGAAAAATGTCAGAGAAAGACAAATACTGTATGATATCGCTTATATGTGGAATCTAAAAAATACAACAAACTAGTGACTATAACAAAAAAAAAAGCAGACTCACAGATACAGAGAACAAACTACTAGTTGCCAAGCGGGGTGGGAAGGTGGGAAGGGCAATATAGGGGTAGGGGATTAAGAGCTACAAAATATTATGTATACAATAAGCTACAAGGGGGAGTTCCCTGGTGACCTCGTGGTTAAGATGCAGGGCTTTCACTGCCGTGGCCCAAGTTCAATCCCTGGTCGGGGAACTGAGATCCCACAAGCTGTGGGACGCCGCCAAGAAAAATAAATAAGCTACAAGGATATATTGCACGGTGTGGGGAATATAGCCAAGATTTTATAATAACTATAAATGGAGTATAACCTTTAAAAACTGTGACTCACTGCATTGCACACCTGTAACTTATATAATATTGTACAGCAAGTACACTTTCATAAAAAATGTTAGAAAAAAAGTTAAGGGAAAAGTAGGCATTTGAACTTATAACTAAATAAGTTGACTATCAGATTTGAAACTGAGCAGATCTTTTTTTGTGCACACACAAACACACACACACACACCATTTTTGAGGGTCTTAATCACTTCTGAAGGGCTGTGCAATGTCCAAATTACTGTGCTTACCTTAAAAAAAAATCACAAGTCCATCTTTGCAACCCTGTGCCAATAATATGATCAAATATCAATATTGTTTACCAAATATATTCCACCCAAACTCAGAAACCTTGCTCAGCCCTCCAGAGCCTGCATAGAGCTGAGAAGGTCTGATATGATTCAAAATGCATTGCTCCTAAGATGCTTGTTTCCGTTTTTGGGTGTTTTTTTTTACATATTCTGAATCTAATTTTCTGCCTTTGTCATGTTCTCATCCATTTACGGATTTGCATGAGTGTGTGTGACTGGTTGTCATCTGAATAAATTATGTCATTCCTAACCAACTAATTTATGTTCCTTATAAAGGGCCAGCTTAACTCTATGCCAGTTTAACTAGGGAGTGTTGATGGGGGTTCCAAATAAGCCTGTTTGCAGCCGGTACGTGCTTTGGAAGGTACTGAGCTCTGATTGGTTGAATTCTACCGTGGTCTAATCGTGGCCCACCGCAGTGAGAGTCACACTCTGTGGTCCACAGAGTAGCACATCTGGCCTCACTCGGACCTCCGCACGTTCACATTTACAAAGCATTGGCTACACAAGAATTCAGGTAACAGTAATCACTGTTGCAGTGATCTTGTGCTGTTTGAGTTTCCTGCTCAGCAGACGACATAGTTCCATTTATTTCTTTTAAATGAAAAGATGACAAGTTGCAATTCAGTTAACTCTGTAAATTGTCTCTACAAATTATTAAATTACATGTGTATATTGAGTTCTCACAAATGGCACTTGGATGACTGGAACATGAACATGTCACATTAATAGCTGGACAGAAGTCTCCCATGATATGGAAAGGGGTGGGGGGTATCATAATCCGTTGAGGCCCTAGCACCCCGGAAGCTCCAGGAAGTGTGGTGAGCTCCAGCCAACTCAGCCACTATCACCCTAGGTAAAGTTCTGGGTAGATTAATGAAGGGCACAAATGCATTTCTGTTCCTCACATCAAGAAGGGAGTCCATTTCCCCTCTTCCTTTTAAAAAAATTTTTAGCTTATTTATCTTGTTTTTTATTACGACATCATCACATACATGCAATATTTCCCGTCTTCTAGAATGAGCACACCCATGGCTTTCTTTGACTGATATAATATGGTAGAAGTGAAGTTCTGGGACTTCCATCCCCAGGCTTAAGAGAACGGGTGCTTCAACTTTCTTGCTCTTAGGAGTCAGCCACCATGTAAGAAGTCTGATGACTTTGAGCCCGCCATGCTATCAGGCAGCCCAGGAGAACCATGTGGAAAGAGCATTGAGGGGCCAGACTCTGGGAGGTAAGGCTTCTTGCACCATCCATCCCAGACAGCTGCGCAGCCCCGTGCATGACTGTGGCCCATGCCATGTGCAGCCAAAGAATCCCCTCGCTGAGTCCTGCCTGACCCACAGAATCATGAGCAGACAATAAAATATTGTTGTTTAAGCCATTAACCTTGAAGGTGATTTGTCACATAGCAATAAATATTTGTGACAAATGCACGGACCTGTCTCACAGCCGCTTACCTCCTATTCATCACAGAATAGGTCTTCCAACCTAAGAGGAGTTCCTCCCCCTAAAGCAGGGGAAGAAAGGTGATGAGGAAAGCAACAAAAACTGAGTTATAGATGAAGAGCTAAGAAACAGAAAATGAGGAAATGCCAAAGACATGTTGGCCTGCTCTGATGTAACTCTATGTTCCCAGATGTGGCCAAGCAGTGCCCACCCCCATCACTATGGTTTTCTTTCTAACATTTGTGTTAAAGCATAACTTATTGACTGGTAAGCGCACAGATCGTTAAGTGTAAACCTGCAAGAATTTTTACAAACCAAACTCATGCACCTGACTGACAGCCAGATCAGCACTTCAGATGCCTCCTCCTGGCCTCTTCCAGTTACTACACTGACCCTCTTCAGGTTGTCACTCTCCTGACTCCTGTTTCTCAACATTCTATCTGGAACATGCATACTACATGTAATCTTTCATTTCTGGCTTCTTTTTCTCAACTTTACGTTTGCGAGAGTCATTCACTCTGTTGTGTGTAGTTGTAGTTCATTTGGTGTGGGATGGTTAGTATCATTGTATGATTACAGCACAATGTCTTTGTGTATAGGCGGATTTTATCTAAAACACGGGTCAGCAAACCTTTTCCGTGCATATTTTAGGCACTGCAAGCCGTAGATCTGTCACAACTACTCTCTGCCATTGCAACTTGAAAGCAACATAGATAACACGTAAACGAATGGATCTAGTTGTGTACCAATAAAATACTGTCTTTATTGTTACTGAAATTTGAATTTCATAGAATTTTCATATGTCACACTATTTTATTCTTCGTTGGATTTTTTTCTAACCTGTTAAAAATGTAAAAAATACTGTTTCTACGCTATATGTTTAGTCTAAGCAGATGGTTTTTTTTTTTTTTTTTTAAGTTTCCAAATGTTGATGAGAGTGCAGGAAAACAGGAACTCTCAGGGAATGCACCAAAGAATGGTGCATTCTTTGAGGTTGCCAGTGGGGCATTATATATCAAATACTTTAAAACTGTTCATACTCTTTAACCATTTCTAGGCATTTATCCAAAGAAAATAACCAGAGATGTGCATGAAGATTAATGGGCAAAGATATTCCTCATAGCATTATTTATAATATTCAAAAATTGGAAACAGACTCCAACGTTCAGTTCTGGCAATTGGGCGGATTGATGTAATGCATCCCGTGCTCCTCATAGTTCTACAAATACACAGACTGCTGTATAAAATATGATACAAATATTAAATACACTGACTAGCTAGAGAGAAGCATCACTTTCCTGGGTCAGAATGGAAATGTATGCCCATATAGACCCTCACCATTAGGAGCTGGGGTTTTAATACCAGCACAGAAATAAAAGACATGACATTGACCCACCAAGACAGGAAGCTGGAATTGAGACCCCTGCATAAAGCTGGAACAAGAACTTCCTGCCTCCTTTATGAAAGGGAGGACTGGGGAAATGTCTCATCCTCCCAAAAGAGGTAGTGAGGAACTTTGTCTCTTGTGGGCACTCCAAGGGAGGCGGTGGGACGTTTTAAAAGTATTAAGTCTTCCAATCCATGAACGTGGGATGTGTTTTCATTTACCCATGTCTTCTTTAATTTCTCTCAGCGGTGTCTCATAGTTTTTATTGCACGTGTTTCTCACCTCTTTAATCAATTCCTAAGTATTTTATTCTTTTTGATGTTTTTGCAGATGGAATTGTTTTTGTAAATTTCCCTTTCAGGTCATTGATTACTAGTGTAGAGAAATACAACTGATTTTTGTGTTTTGATTATGTATCCTGCTACTTTGCTCAATTCATTTATTAGTTCTAACAGGTTTTTTGGGTGGAATCTTTAGGGTTTTCTACATACAGGTATACCTCATTTTATTGCACTTTGATTATTTTGGTTTTTACAATAATGCCGTATTCGAAGGTTTGTGGCCACCTTGAGTCAAGCATTTCTATGGGTGCCATTTTTCCAAAAGCATTTGCTCACTTTTGTGTCTCTGTGTAAAATTTGGTAATTCTTGCAATATTTCTGTTAATATTTCTCGGAATATTTTCTATTGTTATAATGTTTTCACGGTGATCTGTGATCAGTGATCTTTGATGTTACTACTATAACTTGCTGAAGACTCAGATGATAGCATTTTTTTTAGCAACAAAGTATCTTTTACCTCAGGTATGTAACACTGCTTTTCAGACATAATGCTGGTGCACACTTAATAGACTACAGTATCGTGCAAACATAACTTTAAAAGAAATTTTTTCTATTTTTGGCTGTGCCACATGGCATGTGGGACCCTAGTTCCCCAACCAGGGAGCGAACCGGGCCCCCTGCAGTGGAAGCGCGGAGTCTTAACCACTGGACCTCCAGGGAAGTCCCCAAACATAACTTTCATATGCACTGGGAAACCAAAAAATTCATGTGACTGGCCTTATTGCGATATTCACTTTTTTGTGGAGTTTTGGAACCAAACCTGCAGTATCTCCAATGTATGCCCATATAAGGTCATATGATCTGCAAATAGAGATCATCTTTTTTCTAATTTGGAAGGATGTTTTCTTGCCTAATTTCTCTGGCTAGAACTTCTATTCAACTTCCAGTTGAAGTGGTGAAAGTAGGCAGCCATGCCTTGCTCCTGATGTGAGAGGAAAAGCGTTCGGTTTTTCACCACTGAGTATGACATTTGCTGTGGAATTTTCATATGTGGCTTTTATTATGTTGAGGCAGATTTTTTCTATTCCTAGTTTGAGTGTTCTTATCATTGAAGGGTAATGAAGTTGATGAGTGCTTTTTCTGCATCAACTGAGATCATTATGTGCTTTTCCCCTTTATTTTCTTACTGTGGTGTATCACATTGATTGATTTTTATATGTTGAACCATTCTTTCATCCCAGTTATAAATCCCACTGGTCATGGTGTATAATCCTTTTAATATGCTGCTGAATTCAATTTGCTAATATTCTGATGTGAATTTTTGCATGAATGTTCATAAGGGATATCGGTCTGCAGTTTTCCTGTCGTGTCTTTGTTCTGGCTTTGCTATAAGGATAATTGTGGCCTCATAGAATGAGTAGGAAGTGTTTCTCTCCTTCGGTTTTTTTGGAAAAGTTTAAGAAGGACGGTATCAGTTCTTTAAATATTTGGTAGAATTCACTGGTGAAGCCATCAGGTCCAGGGGCTGTTTTGTTGGTGGTGGTGGGAGATTTTTGATTATTCATCCAATCTCATTACTGTTTATAGGTTTTTCAGATTTTTTGTTTCTTCATGATTTAGTCTTGGTAGCTTTTGTGTTTCTCAGAATATGTCCATTTCATCTAAGTTATCCATTTTGTTGGTGAACAATCGTTTGTAGTACTCTCTTATAATCATTTTTATTTCCGTAGAGTCAGTAGTAATGTTCCCACTTTCACTTCATTTCTGATTTTCATAATTTGAATCTTCTCTCTTTTTTTCTTAGGTCATCTAACCAAAGGTTTGTCAATTTTGTTGATCTTTTCAAAGAACCAACATTTGGTTTTATTGATTTTCTCTGTTGTTTTTCTATTCTCTATTTGTTTATCTCTGCTCTAATCTTTAGTCCCTACCTTCTGCTAGCTTTGAATTTAGTTTGTTCGTTCTTGCTAGTTCCTTAAGTTGTAAAGTTAGCTTGTTGATTTGAGATTTTTCTTGTTGATTAGTGTAAGCATTTATAGCTATAAATTTCTCCCTTTTTCTGTGTCCCATAAGTTTTGATATGTTGTGTTTTCATTTTAACTTGTCTCCAAGTATTTTCTAATTTCCCTGTGCTTTCTTCTTTGATCCGTGGCTTGTTTAAAAGTGTTGTTTAATTTTCACAAGTTTGTGAAATTTCCAGTTTTCCTTCTCTTATTGATTTCTAACTTCATCTCATTGTGGTCAGAGAAGATACTTTGTGTGACATCTGTCTTTTTAAGTCTACTGAGACTTAATTTGTGGACTAACATATGGCATATCCTGTAAAATATTCCATGTGCATTTGAGAATGTGTACGCCATTGTTGTTGGTGGAGTGTTCTGTTAGATCTGGTTGGTTTATTGTGTTCTTTAAGTCCTCTATTTCCTTGCTGTCTTCTGTCTGGTTGTTTTATTATTGTGAGTGGGGTATTGAAGTCTATGACAATTATTGTAGAAAAGTCTATTTCTCTGTTCAGTTCTGTCCATTTTTGCTTCATCTATTTTGAGATGAAGCATTCATTATATAAATAATGGATTATAAATAATCCATTCTGCTCCCACAAGCTCTGTGCAAGCTGCCCCAGGAACACTGCTCAGTTGCCTGCCTTAGGGCTCCGGGTTGAGAACCCTTAGCTGCTACTGCACTAAGAGCTGAAAGTGACTGAAATTAACCACAATTTACCCTCCAAGCCTTCCACTGCAAGTTGCAAGCCTTCCATATACTAGAGTTCCAAATAGCTACATCAGACAGATTCTGCCAATGCAACTGTTGTTTAGGTAGGAAGACAGATCCCTGGTGCTTCCTACTCTGCCACAGTCCCAGAAGCCCCCAATGGTTATATCTTATGTAATTACAAACCCAGGAAATTAACATTGGTACAAAGTGTGTATAGTTCTATGCCATCACATGCACAGATTTGTGTGATCACAGTCAAGATACAGAGCTATTCCATTACTACAGAGATCTCTCTACTGTTACCCCTTTATAAGCACAGTCCCCTGCCCCACACCATCCTTAACCCCTGGCAGCCACTCATCTTTTCTCCATCGCAATAATTTTGTCATTTCAAGAATATTATATAAATATATATTATATAAATATTATATAAATGACATTTTATAAATGGGGTTACATTATATGGAACTGTTTGGGGTTTTTTTTCATGCAGCAATAGTGCCCTTGGGATCCATCCAAGGTATTTCATGGATCGATAGTTCATTTTTGCCCTTGCTTTTACTTTTAAGTTATATTCCATAGTATAAATGAACTACAGTTTAACTATTCATGTGTCATAGAACATTTTTGGCTGTTTCTAGTTTTTAGCTATCACCCGTAAAGCTGCTTTGAATAACTGTGTACAGGTTTTCATTTCTCTGGGATTAGTGCCCATGAAACAGTGGGTAACCGTTAGTTAACTCCATTTCACCTGTAACCTGCCTTCAGTAACCAAGGTCGCTTTCATTGTTTAACTGAGGACTTGCCTGTCCTCCAAGCAGCGGGTAGCCTAAACAATAAGATGTTTGCCCGACTTGTCGTCCGGGAACTTGGGTCTAGTTAGAGCGGAGCTCGTTAAGACTGGATAGGACCACCGACCCTCCAACTGGGCATGCGAGATTGACCTTTTGACCCCGCAGAGCCCCCGTTACGCCTGCACGGAGCACTTACCGCACCTTTTTCTAATCACCTTTCCCCGTGCTCCCGGCGCTCTCCACGCCTCACACCCCCCTGCTTTTTTGTTGTTGTTGTTGCGGTACGCGGGTCTCTCACTGTTGTGGCCTCTCCCGTTGCGGAGCACAGGCTCCGGATGCGCAGGCTCAGCAGCCATCATGGCTCACGGGCCCAGCCGCTCCGCGGCATGTGGGATCTTCCCGGACCGGGCACGACCCCGTGTCCCCTGCATCGGCAGGCGGACTCTCAACCACTGCGCCACCAGAGAAGCCGCCCTCTGCTTTATTATTAGTTATCCCCTTGCCTTCAGGGAGGTGGATGTGACGCTAGTTTTCCCGTTTCCTCGCTTGGCTGCCTTGCGAGTAAACCCTGTCTTTGCTGCAAACCTCGGCGGCTCAGCGTTTTGGCTTTGCTGCGCTTCGGACAAACAAGCCTGGCTCGGGAACACCCTGGAGTGGGGCTGTTGGGGCGAATGGTAAGTGTATATTTAGATGTTTAAGAAACTGCCACAGCATGTTCTACAGCGGTTGTACCGTTCTGTGTCGCTACTACAGATGTCTAGTCGGGTTTCTCCGCATCCTCAGCAGCATTTGGTGTTGTCACTATTTGTTTTAAATTTTAGTAGGTGTGTAATGACATCTCATTGTGGTTTCAATTTGTAGTTCCCAAATGGCTAATGATGTTGAAGATCTTTTCACGTGTTTGGCATCTGCATATCCTCTTCAGTGAAATGTCTCTTCACATCTTTTCCGATTTTCCAGTTGGATTGTTTGGTTTTTTCTGTTGAGGTGTGAGAGTTTGCTTTCGTTTGGCCCCGCCTGTAGTACTGAGGGCTTTGGGTTGCCTCCCCAGTTTCCCCGCACTCTCCAGTCTACCTAAGGGAATCCAAATGTTGGTCAGGTATCCACCCCTGCACTGCACGGCGTGTTTCTTGAAGGGAAAGCCAACTCCTTCTCTTGCCCTAAGAATCAACTCAGTATGATTGACGTTATTAACCTCTGCCTTGTTGGTATTGTTTTCAGGAAAACCAGTGTGACCCAATGCCAGCTGCTGCTATGTGACGGGGGTGTGTGGTGGGGAGTCTGATAGGAAGACTTCTGGGAGAAATTTCCCCTCTTTTTAACCGAGAGTCATAGGACAATATTATTTATCTCTTCCTCTTGACATTGACAAGTTGGGATGAGATACTGCTGCAAATGTCTTGCTTCAAAAGTGTTGATTAAACTAGTACAAAGGATGGTAGAAAAGAGAAATGTGGAAGTCCAGGCATAGTGACATCATGAAGATGATGATTCAGCCAACCTTGAGGACAGTTACATCTGGACTTTCTATTAAAAGAGATCGAAGTTTCCACTTTCCTTATTGTTTGATCCACATGAGTCACGGTTTCTGACACTTGCAGCCCTAAATATTCTCATAGAAACGCCCACCCTCTGGCCTGTTATTATTGTCGAGGATAGTGGTTGCGTTTCTGTTTTCTTTTTAAACCAACCCCGCCCCGACATTGCTCCAATGACTCACTATTATTGTCGCTGTTTCTCTTGAGCTAATGGACGTTCGTAGAAGCCAGCACACAACAACCAGTCAATATACACGTGGAACACTTATTAATACAAATACGGCCCGGGTAAAAGGACCCAAAGCAAGTCTGAACACATAGCAAAAAATCAATATCAGACAGACCATGCTTATGGAGGGAAAGGCAAACCCCATTCCAAGAGAAGTTTGCAGAGCACAAAACCATTCTCAATGCCGGACGCCTAACATCCCCGCTGCTTTCCCGGTGGGGGCTTCAGGGGGAGGGGAGAAGGCAGGCGGTGTGGACTGACCCCCTGGCTCCCGCCCTGCGGAGGGAGCTGGCCCCGTCCCTCCACCCGGGCTCAGCTCCTAGGCTTACAACTCCGTTCCTGGGCTCTGCTCGTCCCCGACAAGTCAGAAAGTGCGAAGGCGCTGTGATGTTACCCTCCTGCAAGCTCACGAGTCAGCCTGCCTGGCTTTCAGCCCTGGTCAGAGACACGGACTTCATTACAGCAAAAGGCAGCAGCCCCAGCAGTGTCTTGACGTGACACCCAGCTCCCCGGTTCCCACGGGGCGACGGAACAAGAGCGCCGTCACCTGCCCGTGGTGGGGACGCGGCAGAGCACAGGAGCCCTGAGTTAGGAGCCGAGCTGTCAGCAGGGCTGCTGCTGGCCCGCCCTCCTCTCCTCCGGAGAGATGACTCTCCCTGGGATGCAAGCCAAACTCCCAGGGCCTGAGCCGGAGGCTCTGCAGCTTTGTTGCCCTGGAAGGCGAGCAGAGTTCTCCCGGCTGAGAAGGAGAAGGCCGAGGGACCCGGATGGCTCCGGGAGTGCCACGTCCTTAGTCTGTCATATCTACTCTCTCCAGCTCTCTGGGCTGGCTGCTGTCCTCCCATCCACACGGAAACGCCCAGAAAGCTAGGGAGAGTGGTCGCCCACACTGGCCCTGGCACTTGAGGTGGGAAGTGGTGAGCACCACCCACTGTTGCCCGGCTCGGGTGCTGCACTGTCCCTCGGTGCCTGTCCCCAACCCGTCCGTGCGTTTGTCAACAGTCCCTGTATTAAGCCCTCCTTACTTAATTTTATTTTTGGCTGCGTTCGGTCTTCGTTGCGGCGAGCGGCGGCTACTCTTCGTTGTGATGCGCAGGCTTCTCATTGTGGTGGCTTCTCTTCTTGTGGAGCACGGGCTCTAGGCGTGTGGGTTTCAGTAGTTGTGGCACGCGGGCTCAGTAGTTGTGGCTCACGGGCTCTAGAGCGCAGCCTCAGTAGTTGCGGCGCACGGGCTTAGTTGCTCCATGGCATGTGGGATCTTCCAGAACCAGGGCTCGAACCCGTGTCCCCTGCACTGCCAGGCGGATTCTTAACCACTGCACCACCAGGGAAGCCCAAGCTCTCCTTAAATTACCCGGTTTGTGCATGCCACGTGCTTTCTCTAGACACCCAGTCTGAATCAGACATAGATGCACAATTTGTACAAATGGATAAGAAAAAGGTAAAGAACCCAAGCAGGTAATAAGCAAAGGCAATGGATTCACAAAAGACAAAACCTTGTTGCCAGTGACCACGAAGAGATGCTTAACCTCCGAGACGCTTAAAGCCCTGCCTCCTACCACAAAGAGGAAGTTAGGAAATGGGACTAATTCACGACCCGCTGAATTGAAAATTGGTAATTCAGGAGTGTGATTCAGCAGTAGCCAGTAGAGCTGAAGGGGATGACCCTTTCGAACCCGCCATTCCACTGCTGGAATCCCAAAGTTAATTCTTCTCTAGGTATAACAGCTAGAGAAGCTGTGTGCACCTGCCCCATCAAAAGGGCAGTGATACTCAATGATTAGAAACCACCTAAATGCTTATCAATAGGGAATGTGTTAATAAATTCTATTTATAAATTACAATACCTTAAAACAGTTAAAGTTAACTAGGTCTAAAGCAACAGGGGTTAAATCATAATGTTAAGCAAATATAGGACATGCCTTGGTGATTACATTTATGTGTAGAATTTTAAAGCTCTGAACAATACTATATTGTTTACAGAACATAGTTTTGTAATTGAAGCCTGAGATGAAGGATAGGAAAAATAAGCAACAGCTTCAGATCAGAGGTGACTTTGGGGATGGAAGTAGAGAAATGAATTGGACATGGAGACCTCCAACCCTACCTGTAAACCTTTCTTTCTTCAAAATATCTGAAGTAAAAATGGCAACAATTCACATCTATCAAATTCTAGTAGTGATTAATTGGGTGGTATAGTTTTCTATGTATATTTTATACATGGGAAATCTTTTATACTTTAAAGACGGTTAAAACACCTAAATGACCAATTTAAACCAGGGAAGCAAGGTACAGCGAGAGTCCACAGGCTGGAACACCAGGCGGCCTTTAGAAACCACCATGTCAGAGAACTTAGGGAAGCAGGGAAATGCTCAAGAGACATTTGATGTGAACCGTAGATTAGAAAATTATTGTATGGGGGACTTTTTGTCAGCAGACTTAAAAAAAAATATGACCCTTCCTCTTTTCATCACACATGGAAATGTGACGATAAATGCCAGATGTTCCCTTATTATAGGTGACTTGTCTTTTCTCCAATATATCAGTTTTTACAGTGAATATATAGTCAGTTATCAGAAAAGTAAACAATCTAATGATTAATTTCTACCAGCAGCCTGTCAAAATAAACAACTGAAGAGAGCGTTCAATTTCAGACCAAACACCTTGAAATTATTTTTGCTATTTACTGTGCTTATGCTGCCCTCCGGTGGAGAAATAGAAGAATGCTTATGAACGCAGAGCAGTTTATAAAATGCAGATGTGTTCTTCACATGTTGATAAAGATACTATATAACTTTATTAAAAATTAATACATGTGCAGTATAAAAAACTTTCTATAGTTGCGGCGAGCGGGGGTGGGGGTCTACTCTTCGTTGAGGTGCGCAGGCTTCTCATTGCAGTGGCTTCTCTTGTTGCAGAGCACGGCCTATAGGCACGCAGGCTTCAGTAGTTTTGGCTCTCGGGCTCAGTAGTTGTGGCTCACGGGCTCAGTAGTTGTGGCTCGCGGGCTCTAGAGCGCAGGCTCAGTAGGTGTGGAGCACAGGCTTAGTTGCTCTGTGGCATGTAGAATCTTCCTGGACCAGGGCTCGAACCCGTGTACCCTGCATTGGCAGGCGGATTCTTAACTACTTTGCCACCAGGGAAGTCCTAGAATTTGGTTTTGATACTCGATTTTTGCTTTGTTTACCTATCTTCAAGCCTCTACTTTTACAAATACCTAGTAGTTTGACCCTTGTTCAGAGACTGTTTCAAGTTCATTCTTTCTTTTTCTTTCTGTCCTTTCTTTCTTTCTTTCTTTCTTTCTTTCTATCTTTCTTTCTTTCTTTCTTTCTTTCTTTCTTTCTTTCTTTCTTTCATACTTTTATTAAAAAAAGGTTGCAATGAACATCATATATATAATCTTGGTGAAATTATAAATATTTCTACAATATAAATTCCAAACAGGGTCTTGCTTGGTGGCTCGATGCATTTATAAATTTACTAGATATGGTCAAATTGTCCTTCAGAAAGTTGCATCCCTTTATGCTTTCACAACAATGCATGAGCATTCATTTTCCAATCGCCCATCCTCAAACTGGAGGATATCCAACTTTTTCATTGACCTTTCGGCAATTTGCAAGGTTAAGAAATTATATTCCATTATTGTTTGGGCTTTCATTTCTTTCATTACCAGTGAGGTTCAACACTTCCTCCTGTTTTTTGGTGATTGGTGTTTCTTCGTACCCTTTGCTGACTTCATCTTTGTCTTCTGTTGGGTTTATCATCTTCTTTTTTTAACTTTTGATTTTGAGCTCTGCATAAATTAGGTGAATCGGCCCTTTGTCCTGTATCTTCCAAGTATTTCTCAATTGTCATTTTATAATTCCTTGTTTGTTTATTATTTATTTTTGCCATGCAGGGATTTGACATCATTACATAGAAAAGTTTATAAAGTTTCCCTTTTTAGCTTCTGGACAAAGATGACTTAAAATGAGAAATTCAGATAACCGACAAGACGCTAGGAAGCTAGAGGGTGTGGCTGGAAGATGTTGGTAGGGATTTAGCGCCTGTGATAGGCAAAGGTGAAGACAGGGTGGGTGGGGCTGCACCTGGGAACCAAAGCAGATAAGTCAGGCGTAGGCTTGGTCATCCATGTGAAGCCAACGAGGACACATCTCTAGAGCTGTGATTAGAGCACTCTGGGGGCCCCATCAGGTGCTCAAAGCCACGGTCACAGGAGGGGAGCACAAGTGGGGAGCTGTTGCTGCCCAGTGGGCATTTCTCCCTTGGGCAAGAGGGCAGGTGATACTGCTTTTATTATGGAGAACATAGCATGTGGATATTGGAAAAAGAGAACTTGGTTAATTAGTGCATGGAATATGAAACAGTGAATAAAAACCATGTTTAATTCCACCACAGTTAATATTTTAGCCCACTTTCTCTCCATCTTTTTTCAGCTCATTTTTTAAAACATCTTTATTGGAGTATAATTGCTTTACAATGGTGTGTTAGTTTCTGTTTTATAACAAAGTGAATCAGTCATACGTATACATACATCCCCATATCACCTCCGTCTTGCATCTCCCTCCCACCCACCCTCCCTATCCCATGCCTCTAGGTGGTCACAAAGCTGACCTCCCTGTGCCATGTGGCTGCTTCCCACTAGCTGTCTATATTTTATATCTGGTAGTGTAAATATGTCCATGCCACTCTCTCACTTCGTCCCAGCTTACCCTTCCCACTACCTGTGTCCTCAAGTCCATTCTCTCCATCTGTGTCTTTATTCCTGTCCTGCCCCTAGGTTCATCAGAACCATTATTTTTAGATCCCATATATATGTGTTAGCCTACGGTATTTGTTTTTCTCTTTCTGAACTTACTTCACTCTGTATGACAGTCTCTAGGTCCATCCACCTCACTACAAATAACTCAATTTCGTTTTTTTTTATGGCTGAGTAATATTCCATTGTATATATGTGCCACACCTTCTTTATCCATTCATCTGTCGATGGACACTTAGGTTGCTTCAATGTCCTGGCTATTGTAAATACTTCAGCTCATATTTTTAAAGTTGGAATTATGCTTCATATGCATTTTGGTTTTCATTATTCTTTTTTTAAATTTTATTTATTTTATTTTTGGCTGTGTTGGGCCTTTGTTGCTGAGCGCGGGCCTTCTCTAGTTGCGGTGAGCGGGGGCTACTCTTTGCTGTGGTGTGTGGCTTCTTATTGCAGTGGCTTCTCTTGTTACGGAGCACGGGCTCTAGGCACGCGGGCTTCAGTAGTTGTGGTGCATTGGCTCAGTAGTTGTGCTGCATGGGCTTTGTTGCTCCACAGCATGTGGGATCTTCCCAGACCAGGCCTCGAACCCGTGTCCTCTGCATTGGCAGGTGGATTCTTAACGGCTGCGCCACCAGGAAAGCCCCAATCCATCTTATCCCTTGATGCATTTTGTGGTAAACTGCAGACATGAGTACATGTCTCCTTAAGTATTTCAGCAAGCATGACATTAACTAGTGAGCCGTATTTGTTTACAGTGCTTGTCTTTGAATGTAAACTTTACACAGAGTAAAATACACCAATCATTTTTTTTCTCTCAGTCATTTTATTATTTTTTATTGAAGTGTAGTTGATTTACAATGTTGTGTTAATTTCTACTGTACAGCAAAGTGATTCAGTTTTACATATATATATATTCTCTTTTTATATTCTTTTTCCTTATGGTTTATCATAGGATACTGAATATAGTTCCCTGTGCTATACAGTAGGGCCTTGTTTATCTATTCCATGTATAATAGTTTACATCTGTTAACCCCAACTTCCCATTCCATCCCTCCCCCAACCTCCTCCCCCTTGGCAACCACAAGTCTGTTCTCTATGTCCATGAGTCTGTTGCTGTTTCATAGATATGTTCATTTGTGTCATATTTTAGATTCCACATATAAGTGATATCATATGGTATTTGTCTTTCTCTTTCTGACTTATTTCACTTAGTATGATAATCTCTAGTTGCATCCATGTTGCTGCAAATGGCATTATTTTGTTCTTTTTTATGGCTGAGTACTAGTCCATTGTATACGTGTACCACAACTTCTTTATCCATTCATCTGTCAGTGGACACTTAGGTTGTTTCCATGTCTTGGCTATTGTGAATAGTGCTGCTATGAACATAGGGGTGCATGTATCTCTTTGGATTAGAGTTTGTCTGGGTATATGCCCAGGAGTGGGGTTGCTGGATCATATGGTAATTCAATTTTTAGTCTTTTTGTTTGTTTGTTTGCTTTTTCTGTACGCTGGTTTCTCACTGTTGTGGCCTCTCCTGTTGCGGAGCACAGGCTCCGGACGCGCAGGCCCAGCAGCCATGGCTCACGGGCCCAGCCGCTCCGCGGCATGTGGGATCTTCCCGGACCGGGGCACAAACCTGTGTCCCCTGCATTGGCAGGCGGACTCTCAACCACTGCACCACCAGGGAAGCCCAATTTTTAGTTTTTTAAGGAACCTCCACATCTGTTCTCCAAAGTGGCTGTACCAATTTATATTCCCACCAACAGTGTAAGAGGGCTCCCTTTTCTCCACATCCTCTCCAGCATTTGTTATTTGTAGAGTTTTTCATGATGGCCATTCTGACCAGTGTGAGATGGTACCTTATTAAAGTTTTGATTTTCATTTCTCTGATAATTAGTGGTTTTGAGCATCTTTTCATGTGCCTATTAGCTATTTGTATTTCTTCTTTGAATAAATGTCTTTTTAGATCTTCTGCCCCTGTTTTGATTGGTTCATTTATTTTTTTGTTGTTGAGTTGTATGAGCTGTTTATATATTTTGGAAATTAAGCCCTTCTCAGTTGCATTGTTTGCAAATATTTTCTCCCGTTTCGTAGGTCGTCTTTTCGTTTTGTTAATGGTTTCCTTTGCTGCACAAAAGCTTGTATGTTTGATTAGGTCCCATTTGTTTATTTTTGCTTTTATTCCTATTGCCTTGGGAGACTGACCTAAGAAAACATTGGTACAATTTATGTCAGAGAATGTTTTGCCTGTGTTCCTTTCTAGGAGTTTTATGGTGTCATGTCTTATGTTTAAGTCTTTAGGGCATTTTGAGTTTATTTTTGTGTACGGTGAGAGGGTGTGTTTTAAATTCATTGATTTACATGCAGCTGTCCAACTTTCCCAGCACCACTTGCTGAAGAGACTTTTTCCCGTTGTATATTCTTGCCTTTTTTGTCAAAAATTAATTGACTATAGGTGTGTGGGTTAATTTCTGTGTGCTCTGTTCTGTTCCATTGATCCATATGTCTGTTTTTGTGCCAATACCATGCTGTTTTGATTACTGTACCTTTGTAGTATTGTCTTAGGTCTGGGAGGGTTATGCCTGTTGCTTTATTCTTTTTCTTCAGGATTGCTTTGGCAATTCTGAGTGTTTTATGGATCCATATAAATTTTATGATTATTTGTTCTAGTTCTGTGAAAAATGTTATGGGTCATTTGATAGGGATTGCATGAAATCTGTAGATTGCTTTGGGTAGTATAGTCATTTTAACAATAGACATTCTTCCAATCCAAGAGCATGGGATATCTTTCCGTTTCTTTGAATCATCTTCAATTTCCTTTAACGTTTTATAGTTCTCAGCATACAAGTCTTTCAGCTCCTTGGTCAGATTTATTCCTAAGTATTTTATTTTTGGGGGTGCATTTCTTTTCAACATTTATTTATTTGACTGCGCCAGGTCTTAGTTGCCACGTGCGGGATCTTCATTGCTGCGTGCAGGATCTTTAGCTGCGGCATGCGGGATCTTTAGCTGTGGCACTTGAACTCTTAGTTGTGGCATGTGGGATCTAGTCCCCTGACCAGGGATGGAACCTGGGCCCCCTGCGTTGGGATTGTGGAGTCTCAGCCAGTGGAACACCAGGGAAGTCCTGAGGTTGTGATTTTGAAAGGTATTGTTTTTTTACATTCCCTTTCTGGTATTTCATTGTTGGTGTAAAGAAATGCAACCGATTTCTGTATGTAAATCTTGTATGCTGCTACATTTCTGAATTCACTGATCAGTTCTAGTATTCGTGTGGAGTCTTTAGGGTTTTCTATATAGAGAGTCATGTCATCTGCATATAATGACGATTTTACCTCTTCCAATTTGGATACCTTTTATTTCTTTTTCTTGTCTGATTGCTGTGGCTAGGACTTCCAATACTATGTTGAATAGAAGAGGTGGAAGTGGGTATCCTTGTCATATTCCAGATGTTAGAGGGAAGGCTTTCAACTTTTCACCATTGAGTATTATATTGGCTCTGGGTTTGTCATAAATAGCTTTTATTATGTTGAGATATATTCCCTCTATACCCACTTTGGTAAGAGTGTTTATCATGAATGGATGTTGAATTTTGTCAAATGTTTTTTCTGCATCTATTAAGATGATCAAGTGGTTTTTGACTTTTGTTTATGTGGTGTATCACATTGATTAATTTGCATATGTTGAACCATCCTTATGAACTTGGGATGAATCCCACTTGGTTGTGGTGTATGATCTTTTTTATGTGTTGTTGGATCCAGTTTGCTATATTTTGTTGAGAATTTTTGCATCTATATTCATCAAAGATATTGGCCTGTAATTTTCTTTTTTGGTGGTTTCTTTGTCTGGTTTTGGTATCAGGGTGACGGTGGCTTCCTAGAATGGCTTTGGGAGTGTTCCCTTCTCTTCAGGTTTTTGGAAGAGTTTGAGAAGGATCAGTATAAGTTCTTCTTTGTATGTTGGGTAGAATTTGCCTATGAAGCCATCTGGTTCTGGACTTTTGCTTGTGGAGGAGTTTTTCTTTAATAAATTTATTTATTTTATTTATTTTATTTTTGTCTGCACTGGGTCTTTGTTGCCGTGCACGGGCTTTCTCTAGTTGTGGTGAGCAGGGGCTACTCTTCATTGCGGAGCTCGGGTTCTAGACACACAGGCTTCAGTAGTTGTGGCACATGGCCCCAGTAGTTGTGGCTCACAGGCTCTAGAGCGCAGGCTCAGTAGTTGTGGCACATGGTCTTAGTTGCTCTGCAGCATGTGGGATCTTCCCGGATCAGGGATCGAACCCACGTCCCCTGCATTGGCAGGTGGATCCTTAACCACTGCACCACCAGGGAAGCCCTGTGGGGGAGATTTTAAACTACAGATTCTATATCATCTCTAGTGATTGGTCTGTTCAAATTATCTATTTCTTTTTGAGTCAGTTTTGGTGGCCTGTATATTTCTAGAAAGTTGTCCATTTCTTCTAGGTTGTCGAATTTATTGGCATATAATTGTTCATAGTATTCTCTTATGGTTTTTGTATTTGTACGGTGTCAGTTATTATGTCTCCTTTTTCATTTCTTATTTTGTTTATTTGGGTCTTCTCTCTCTTCTTCTTGGTGAGCCTGGCCAGAGGTTTGTCGATTTTGTTTACCCTTTCAAAGAACCAGCTCTTGGTTTTATTGATTTTTTTCTATTGTTTTTAAATCTCTATTTATTTCCTCTCTGATGTTTATTATTTCCTTCCTTCCGCTGACTTTAGGTTTTGTTTGTTCTTTTTCTAATTCTTTTTTTTTTTGGCGGTATGCGGGCCTCTCACTGTTGTGGCCTCTTCCGTTGCGGAGTGCAGGCTCCGGACGCGCAGGCTCAGCAGCCATGGCTCATGGGCCCAGCCACTCCAGAGCATGTGGGATCTTCTCAGACCGGGGCACGAACCCATGTCCCCTGCATCGGCATGCGGACTCTCAACCACTGCACCATCAGGGAAGCCCCGCTGGTAGCATTTTACACAAAGAAAATAAGAAGCCATGTTTTACATGATTTGTGGTACCCTGTTTTTCAAGTATGTTAATCTCATCCTATATCTGCTTGCCTTAGACTGGTAGTCATATAGGCTCAAACACATTGGAGGAACTGAAAAAAAAATCTATTTTTCTTACTCTCCTACCCCACATTTTATGATTTTGATGTCCTCTTTTACATCTCCACGTTCATCCTTTTGCTGTTCATGGTGGTTATCATCACTTTCACAGAAATTTTTAACTTTTTAAAAAATCTGGGTACTGGCTTATTTAGGTGATTTGCTCTCCAATTGTGATTTTCTCTTTCTTATATACTTTGACTTCTTTTGTATTTAGAGAAGACCTTTCAGTACTTCCCTTAGCATTTAGCATTGCTGTATTTTTTTAGTTTTTGCTCGTCTGAGAAATTCTTTATCTCTCCTGCTATTCCAAATGATAATCTTGCTGGATAGAGCATCCTAGGTTGCAGATTTTTCCCTTTCAGGACTTCGAATATATCTTGCCACTCCCTTCTGGCCTGCAATGTTTCTGTAGAGAAATCAGCTGATAGCCTTATGGGAGTTCCTTTGTGATTAACTCTGTGTTTTTCTCCTATTGCCTTTAGAATCCTCTCTTTAACTTCTGCCATTTTTATTATAATAGGTCTTGGTGTAGCTCTGTGTGGGTTTACCCTGTTTGGGACCCATTGTGCTTCCTGTACCTGGATATCTGTTTCCTTCTTTAAGTTTGGGATGTTTTCAGCCATCATTTCTTCAAACACATTTTTGATCCCATTTTCTCTTTCTTCCCCTTCTGGAATCCCTATTAGGTGTAGATTGGCATGCTTTATGTTATCCCACAGGTCTCTTATATTGCTTTCATTTTTTTTTCATTTGGCTTTCTGTCTGCTCTCCTGATTGGGTGATTTCCATTATTCTATCTTCCAGGTCACTTATTCATTCTTCTGCAGTATTTACTCTGCTACTCATTGCCTTTAGTTCAGTTTTTGTCTTGGCAAATGAGTTTTCTAATTTTTCTTGGTTGCTCTTTATAGTTTCTAGTCCCTTTTTACAATAGTCTGCATTTCTGTCAATAGCCTTTCTTAATTCCTTCAGTATTTTCATTATCTCCTTTGAGCTATTGGTGTCTATTAGACCAAAGAGGTGTGCTTCATTGTTTGTTTCTTTCAGGGGAATTCTCTTGGGCTTTTAATTGGGAGTGGTTCCTCTGCTTCTTCATTTTACTTATATTTCTCTTATTCTGTGAGTTTAGGAGAAACGCTTTTATCTCCTGTGGTGTGGAGGGATATTTGTATGTGGCAGTGTCCCTATGTAGCTTGTGTGGGTTTAATATTTTTGGTGCAAGGGCCGTTTTTAGTATGGATGCCTGTTGCCTCTTTCCTCAGTGTGTGCTGGCTCTTATCCCCTTGATAGGGGGTATGCATATGCGGTGGCTGGTGCACGGTAGTGGGGTTCTTGCTGGCGGTGGTGGCTCATGCACACCCCCAGAGCACACGATGGGAGCAGAGGTGGCTCATGATGGCTCCTGGAGCTCGTCTAGGTGATGTCCTGCCTCCTGAGAGCTTATGCAGGGAAAAAAGCTGTAATGGCAGGTCCCACCCGTCCCATTGTGCGTCGCCTACACAGTGGCACCTGGCCTCTAAGGTGGCCCAGGCTTCCTCCGTGTACACCCTCAGATGCCATTGCCTCAGGCTTCAGCACAGCCCACCCCAGTCTTCTCCATGAGTCTATTTCTGCACAGCCCACCCCAGTCTTCTCCATTGGTCCGATCTCCACAGCCCAAGCTTCCACACCTAGATCGTACCGGCACTGGCGGACGCATATCTCAGGCTGGGGAGTGCAGAGCAGTGACACTGACCGTCTGTGCAGGTTTCTCTCCATTCTGGCTGCTGCAAACCAGTTGCTGCGTTCTCCTCCAAGGCTCCTTAGCTCTCCCCTGTCCTGGCTGATCTCTTCGCTGGTGAGGGGACTTCCCATGGTGCAGGAACCTTTCCTCTTTGACAGCTCCCTCCCAGCGGTGCAGGTCCTGTCCTGATTCCATTCTCACTTCCTTTTTTTTTTCTTTTGTCCTACCCAGTTATGTGGAGTTTTTCTTGCCCTTTTAGAGGTCTGAGATCTTCTGCCAGCGTTCAGTAGATATTCTGTGAGAATTGATCCACGTGTAGATCAATTTTTGCTGTATTCGTGGCAGGAGGTGAGCTTCATGTCCTACTACTCTGTCATCTTGATCACTCCCTCTGCACCAATCTTGATATGTGTGGGTTTCTTACCCATTCTTTTCTTTACCATTTTACCATAAGCATTTTGCTTAGAATCATATTGAGCCGACACACACACATCAGTGTGACTCAATGCACAGCCTATAATAGCATACACAGCCAGACACACACAAACACCTCACTCTGACTCAATGCACAGTTTATACCAGCACACAAACACACACACACACACCTCACTGTGACTCAGTGCAAAGCCCATACCAGGAAAGACACACACACAAAAACACCTTACTGTGACTCAATGCACAGTCTATACCATCACATACACACTCAAACACACACACACACACGGCTTACTGTGACTCAATGCACAGCCTATACCAGCACACACACACACACACACACACACACACACACATACATACACACACACTGCTCACTGTGACTCAATGCACAGACTGTAGTACCTCATGCACACACAGGCACACACACCTCAGTGATTTAATGCAAAGGCCATACCAGCAAAAACACACACACACACACACACACACACACACACACACACAGCTTACTGTGAGTCAATGCACAGTGTATACCACACACACAAACACACGGCTTACTGTGTGTGACTCAATGCACAGCCTATACCAACCGACAAACACACACGCACCCACAGCTCACTGTGACTCAATGCACAGCCTACACCAGCACTAACACAAGGTTCACTGTGACTCAATGCACAGCCTATACCAGCACACACACACACACAAACACAGCTGAGTGTGACTCAATGCACAGCCTATAGCATCACAAACACACACATACACACACGTGGCTCACTGTGACTCAGTGCACAGTGTGTAGTACCACACACACACACACAGACCCAGGCACACACACACCTTAGTGACTTAACGCAACATCCATACCAGCAAAAATACACACACACACACACACACACACACACGGCTCACTGTGAGTCATTGCACAGTGTATGCCAGCACACACACACAACACACAGCTCACTGTGACTCAATGCACAGCCTATACCAGCCCACACTCACAAACACAGACAAACACACACACCCACAGCTCACTGTAACTCAATGCACAGCCTATAGCAACACAGTCACACACACACCCCTCACAGTGACTCAATGATCAGCCTTCACCAGCACACACACACACACACACACACACACACACACACACATCTAAATGTGAATCAATACTCAGCCTATACCAACACACACACAGACACACACACACGGCTCTCTGTGGCTAATTGCACAGCCTGTACCAGCACACACACATGGCTCAATGTGACTCAATGCACAGCCTATACCAGCACAGTCACACACACACCCCTCACTGTGACTCAATGCACAGCCTATACCAGCACACACACACACACACACACACACACACACACACACACACATCTAAATGTGACCCAATACTCAGCCTATACCAACACACACACAGACACACACACATGGCTCTGTGGCTCATTGCACAGCCTGTACCAGCACACACACATGGCTCAATGTGACTAATGTACAGCCTATACCAGCACACAGACACGCACACACACATACCTCAATGTGACTCAATGAACAGTCCATACAGGCAGATAAACACACACACACCACACACCTCACTGTGATTCACGCTCAGACTATACCAGTCCCCCACCACACATGGCTCACTGTGACTCAGTGCTTAGCCAATACCAGCACACACACACACACATGCACGGCTCAGTGTGAGTCAATGCACAGCATATACCAGCACACACACACACACGCACACACATGCACACACACACAGCTCACTGTAACTCAATGAACTGCCTATACCAGTGCGTGCACCCACACCCACAAACACACACACACACGGCTAACTGTCACTCAATGCACAGCCTACACCAGCACACACACACAAACACATACACACAGGCACACACAGCTCATTGTGACTCAATGGTCAGCCTATACCAGTGCACACAAGTCACACTTGCATGGCTCTCTTTGGCTAAAAGCACAGTCCTTACCAGCACCCACACACACACACACCACACAACTCACTGTGACTCAATGCTCACAGTATACCAGCAGACACACACACACACACACACACGCATGGCTCAATGTGACTTAATGCACAGATCATACCAGCACACACACACACAAACACACACGGCTCACTGTGACTCAGTGCACACTCTATACCAGCACACACGGCCACAAACACACAAGGCTCACTGTGACTCAGTGCACAGTCTGTAGCACCACACACACACACGCACTTCAGTGACTCAATGCAAAGCCCATAGCAGCACACACACACACACATACACACCTCACTGTGACTCAATGCAAAGCCCATACCAGCAAAGACACACACACATACACACACCTAACTGATTTAATGCTCTGCATATACCAGTGCACATACACACAGGCATGCACAGCTCATTGTGACTCAATGTGCAGTCCATAGCAGCACATACACAGACAGACAACACACCTCACCTTAAATCAATGCTCAGACTATAGCAGCCCCTAAACACACACACATACACACGGTGCACTGTGTCTCAATGCTCAGCCTATACCAGCACACACACAAACACACACACACACCCCAATGACTCAATGCAAAGCACACAGATACACGCAGCTAAGTGTGACTCTATGCTCAGCCTATACCAACACACACACAGACACACACACACACACAAACACACACACACACACATGGCTGTGACTCACTGCACAGCCTGTACCAGCACAAACACATGGCTCACTATGATTCAGTGCTTAGTCTGTAGCAGCACACACACACACACATACACACACACACACACACACACACACACACACACACACAAACACCTCACTGTGACTCAATGCAAAGTCCATACAAGCAAACACTCACAGAACCTAACTGTGACTCACTGCACAGTCTATACCAGCACACACACACACACACACACGGCTCACTGTGCCTCAGTGCACAGCATATAGCAACCCCCCACTCCCACACACACATGGCTCAGTGTGACTCAAAGCACTGCCTATACCAGTACACACACACACACATACACACACACACGGCTCACTGTTAGTCAATGCACAGCCTATATCACCACACTCAGACACACACAGACACACACAGAAGGCTCACAGTGAGTCAATGCCAAGTCTGTAGTATCACACACACACCCCTCAGTTACTCAATGCAAAGCCCATACCAGCACTCACAGACACATAGACACACCTAATTGTGATTCAGTGCTCAGCCTATACCAGCACACACACAGACACACACACACACACCATACTGTGACTCAGTGCACACTCTACACCACCACATAGACACACACACACACACACACGCAGCTCATTGTGACTCAGTGTACACTCCATACCAGCACAGACACAGATACACAACACACTTCACTCTAACTCAATGCTCAGACTATACCAGCCCACGTGCCCATACACACAGAGGCAGACACATGGCTCAGTGTGACTCAGTGCACAGCCTACACCACACACACACAAACAGCACACACCCACACAGCTCACTGTGACTCAATGCTCATTCTATACCAGCAGACACAAGCACACACATGCACAGCTCACTCTGACACAATGCACAGCCTATACCAGCAGACACAATCATACACATGCATGGCTCACTCTGACACAATGCACAGCCTATACCAGCACACACACACACACACATGGCTCACTGTGACTCAAGGCACAGTGTATACCATTACAGACACACACACACACACACACAACTCATTGTGACTCAATGCACGGCCTATAGCAGCACACACACAGAAACACACATGGCTCACTGTGACTCAATGCACAGTCTATACCAGCACACACACATACACACAACTCATAGTGATTCATTTCACAGTCTGTAGCACCACACACACAGACATACACACATACACCTCAGTGACTCAATGCAAAGAAGAAATTAAAAAAAAACCTAGAAACAAATGACAATGGAAACACGACGACCCAAAATCTATGGGATGCAGCAAAAGCAGTTCTAAGAGGGAAGTTTATAGCAATACAATCCTACCTTAAGAAACAGGAAACATCTCGAATGAACAACCTAACCTTGCACCTAAAGCAATTAGAGAAAGAAGAACAAAAAGACCCCAAAGTTAGCAGAAGGAAAGAAATCATAAAAATCACATCAGAAATAAATGAAAATGAAATGAATGAAATGATAGCAAAGATCAATAAAACCAAAAGCTGGTTCTTTGCGAAGATACACAAAATTGATAAACCATTAGCCAGACTCATCAAGAAAAAAAGGGAGAAGACTCAAATCAATAGAATTAGAAATGAAAAAGGAGAAGTAACAACTGACACTGCAGAAATACAAAGGATCATGAGAAATTACTATAAGCAACTATATGCCAATAAAATGGACAAACTGGAAGAAATGGACAAATTCTTAGAAAAGCACAACCTTCTGAGACTGAACCAGGAAGAAATGGAAAATATAAACAGACCACTCACAAGCACTGAAATTGAGCGTGTGATTAAAAATCTTCCAACAAACAAAAGCCCAGACCAGATGGCTTCAGATGGCTTCACAGGACCAGATGGCTTCACAGGAGAATTCTACCAAACATTTAGAGAAGAACTAACAGCTATCCTTCTCAAACTCTTCCAAAATACAGCAGAGGGAGGAACACTCCCAAACTCATTCTACGAGGCTACCATCATCCTGATACCAAAACCAAACAAAGATGTCACAAAGAAAGAAAACTACAGGCCAATATCACTGATGAACATAGATGAAAAAATCCTACACAAAATACTAGCAAACAGCATCCAACAGCACATTAAAGGGGGCATACACCATGATCAAGTGGGGTTTATCCCAATATACGCAAATCAATCAATGTGATACACCATATTAACAAACTGAAGGAGAAAAGCCATATGATCATCTCAATAGATGCAGAAAAAGCTTTTCACAAAATTCAACACTGATTTATGATAAAAACACTCCAGAAGTAGGCATAGAGGGAACTTACCTCAACATGATAAAGGCCATATACGACAAACCCACAGCCAACTTTGTTCTCAATGGTGAAAAAATGAAACCATTTCCTGTAAGATCAGGAACAAGACAGGTTGTCTGATCTCACGACTATTATTTATCATACTTTTGGAAGTTTTAGCCACAGCAATCACAGAAGGAAAAGAAATAAACGGAATCCAAATCAGAAAAGAAGACATTAAGCTGTCACTGTTTGTAGATGACATGATACTATACATAGAGAATCCTACAGATGCTACAAGAAAACTACTGGAGCTAATCAATGAATTTGGTAAAGTAGTACGACACAAAATGAATGCACAGAAATCTCTTGCAGTCCTATACACTAATGATGAAAAATCTGAAACAGAATTTAAGGAAACACTACCATGGACCACTGCAACAGAAAAAATAAAATACCCTGGAATAAACCTACCTAAGGAGATGAAAGACCTGTATGCAGAAAACTGTAAGACACTGATGGAAGAAATTAAAGATGATACAAATAGATGGAGAGATATACCATGTTCTTGGATTGGAAGAATCAACACTGCGAAAATGACTATACTACCCAAAGCAAGCTACAGATTCAATGCATTCCCTATCACACTAGCAAGGGCATTTTTCACAGAACAAGCATAAGAAATTGCACGGTTTATATGGAAACACCAAAGACACCAAATAGCCAAAGCAATCTTGAGAAAGAAAAATTGAGCTGGAGGAATCATCAGGCTCCCTGACTTCAGACTATACTACAAAGCTACAGTAATCAAGACAGTATGGTTCTGGCACAAAAACACAAATACAGATCAATGGAACAAGATAGCCCAGAGATAAACCCATGCACATATGGTCACCTTATTTTTGATAAAGGAGACAAGAATATACCCTGATCCATAAGGGTCAAGCCCTGTGTCTGGGATGTAATAATTGCTCAACACAGTTCTATTCTAATTCTAATAACTGCTCAAAGGAATTGAGGGCATGTTATTATGAGGCGCTGAGCTGGGTACACTGCATGTTTTTCATTCAAATCTTCACCCCACCTCTGCAACGTGAGGATGATCTGTGGCCCCATTCTACATTTGGAGAATCTGAAGCTCAAGAGCGGTTAAATAACTTTCACAAAAACACACTGCAGAGATCTGTCCAGCTCTGGGGGCCACTAAAGGAGGCATTGGCTAAAAGCCTCTCTTTTCCCAGATATAAATACAAAGTTCTCTTCTTTCTTTCTCACAGTCCTGTAGCTGTGTGGTACAGGACATAGTTCCACTTATGTCTTGGTAGCCTTAACATTGTAAATGTCATATTTCAGCAGACCTTCCAAATGTCTCTAAATCATGTATCTATATGTCCTTCTGTTGTGTGCAATTCCATCATTTGAATTGCTTTCTGTTTGTGCTTGTCAACGTCCTGCACTCCATCAGCAAATCCCCTTGTATGTCAGAAGGCTCTGAACTGAATTTTACAGATCTTCAAGGGATCATATAGATGTTATACTGAAATGTTTTTCTTCACTTTTTGGCCTAAAGTTAAGAAAATGCTATTTGTCATGAATGTGTTTTTCATGAATGGGGTTATTAATATCAATATAGGCTCAAGGATAACTTGAGTGGATAAAATAAATATGTTTCAGTTCTTTCTATTTGGCTTGACAATCTTTGCCCCAGGGTTAAGCAAATACATAAAAAATCTCTGGAAAGTATGAATGGAAGCCTGCATTTTACCTTTTTGGGGGTTGTGATCAATGTGGATTTTGCTCCTTTTTAAGAATTTTTCCCTTCCTGAGTGTCCACCTATGGCCAATGAGTAAATCCGCACAGTAGTGTTAGGAAGAAGATGCTCCTGGGAGATTGTGTCACGTATGCCGGTAAAGAGTAAAGATGCAATGGGCTCTGAAAACTACACCCTACATCCTCTTCGGAATGGATAACAAACAGTGGAAGAGGGAAAAGCAGAAACTCTGTGATGCCCGGCAGGACAGAGAAGAGGCCTGTTTAACTGTATTTGTTCAATATCTCTCATTATATTTTTAATGACCTATGTGTCAACATCAGCCAAACAGAGATCTCTTTGGCAACCGTTGGACTAATTATTATAGCCAGCTATTAGAATATTTTATTTACATACTTTGGTTAAAGTGCAACTTAAATATATAAACATTATACTGTCACGTGTATCATACATGATATCATATATATCATATATCATACATCATATATTATCAGATGTATCATATAGCATCTGTAATATATGTATTATATATTATCATACATCATAGGTATCATATGCCATGTATAATATATTAATTATCACATATATCATGAATATATTGTATCATATATATAAATTGTGGAAACCCCTCCAGGTCCTCTATTTTTGCTCTGGTTAGAGACTCACAGCAATAGTTGTGTACTGTGTTGAGACAAACACTCTCTAATCACTTTATTGAAAACCAATTTGGATATTTCAAGGAGTAGGTGACATTCTGATAATTCTTTACCGCTGCCTTAGATCCCATAGAGAACACAAATGTTTATTTTAAGCAAATAAGGGATGAATAAATAAAACTGTGGGCACGAGAACAGTCCTTCCATCAGATGTCATTTACTCTGTCATCGAACAGAATGTACTGAGTGTCTAATAAATACAAGCACTGGTCTAGGGCGTATATTTTTCTCCTATAAAATGATGGAGAAAGGGCTTCCGTGGTGGCACAGAGGTTAAGAATCCACCTGCCAATGCAGGGGACACGGGTTCAAACCCTGGTCCGGGAAGATTCCACATACTGTGGAGCATCTAAGCTCATGTGCCACAACTACTGAGCCTGCGCTCTAGAGCCCACGAACAACAACTGCTGAAGCCCGTGTGCCACAACTACTGAACCTGCGCTCTAGAGCCTGCGAGCCACAACTACTGAGCCCACGAGCCACAACTACTGAAGCGTGAGCGCCTAGAGCCCATGCTCCACAACAAGAGAAGCTACCACAATGAGAAGCCCGCGCACCGCAACGAAGAGTAACCCCTGCTCGCCACAACTAGAGAAAGCCCACATGCAGCAGTGAAGACCCAACGCAGCCAAAAATAAAAAATAAAATAACTAAAATTGTATTTTAAAAAATGATGGAGAAAAAACTACATGCCTGTTGCCTGGTCAGCCTTTTTGATCACTTTTTGTTACAGTGTCTGTTGGTTTAGTGTACTGTTTGGTTAAATACCACTCCCACGATTTTCTGCTCTGTGTTGCAAATTGAGACCTCTGGTGGCCAGTTTTTATTCATTTCTCCAAATGCACTGCATCAAAGCTTTTAGTTGCATTTACTCAGTTGTCAGTTCAGGATGTTTGGTGATAACTCATGGCACGCTTTTTGCTTACAAGTTGTCACGTTTACCAATGAGATGACTTCATTATGCGGTGTGCTCCGCCCTGGTTCCTGTCGGCTCTGTTTACGCAAGCCTACCAGAATGCCTGCGCCGAAGCCGCCGGGGCCCTGGGGTCACTCGGAAGGACTGCCCCATGGCTCCTTCTGGTCAAGCCCAAGAGCCAGGTCCACTCCCTGCTTCCCTCACCGTATGGGGCCTTGTACTTGCTGGATGCTGTATCATTGCTGTGTCCTTCCTTGTTTTCTGATGATTTTTTTTTCACAGACTCCACTGGAGAACTTTTAAAGCGTGAGAGCTCTAGCACCCATTTAGAAGGCTCTGCTGGTCCCCAAAGAACCAGAACGAAGAGGCATCCCTGTCCCCCTATCATGAGGGACAGAAGTTCTTCTGCATTTACTCACTCATCCACAGATTCTCTTACCCTAGGGTGCCCCGGGGAATACAAGATGATGACAGATGTACAGTCTTTTTTTTTTCCATAGAAGTATAATTGATTTACAATGTTATATTAGTGTTACTTGTACAGCATAGTGATTCAGTATTTTTGAAGATTATACTCCATTATAAGTTATTACAAGATAATGGCTGTAATTCCCTGTGCTATAGAAAATATCCTTGTTGTTATTTATTTTATACATAGTAGTTTGTATCTGTTAATCCCATACCCCTAATTTGTCCCTCCCACTTCCTTTTCCCCTTTGGTAACTATAAGTCTGTTTTCTGTAAGTTTGTCTGTGAGTCTGGTTTTGTTTTGCATGTACATTCATTTGCATTATTTTTAGAGTCCACATACAAGTGATATTACACAATATCTGTCTTTCACTGTCTGACTTATTTCACTAAGCATAATTTTTCTGGGTCTGTTCATGTATCTGCAAATAGCAGAATTTAATTCTTTTTTATGGTTGAGTAGTAGTCCATTGCTGGCTCATATGGCAACTCTAGTTTTAGCTTTTTGAGGACCCTCCATACTGTTCTCCATAGTGGCTGCACCAATTTACATTCCCATCAACAGTGTAGGAGGGTTCCCTTTTCTCTACACCCTCGCCAACATTTGTTATTTGTAGACATTTTCATGATGGCCGTGCTGACTCGAGTGATGTCATACCTCATTGTTGTTTGGATTTGCATTTCTCTAACAACTGACAATGCTGAAAATCCTCTCAGGTGCCTGTTAGACATCTGTATGTCTTTCTTTTTGGAAAAATGTCTCTTTAGGTCTTCTGTCCATTTTTTTATTGCATTGTTTGCTTTCTTGGTATTGAGCTGTATGAGCTGTTTATATATTTTAGATATTAACCCCATGTTAGTCTCATCATTTGCAAATAATCTCTCCCATTCCTTACAGTCTTATATTTAGATGAAACGTGTGAATTTTTACTCATTATAGAATGGGCGTTGTCATGGTGACATGTACTTCAATGAGTTCTTATTAATACAGAAACTATCTAATGATATGGCAAATACTTAAAAGTACTGCTGTTAATTATTCGTGAACATTAATGGATCCCATCCGAAAAGCACAGCAACTCCTTCAACTGCTGAATTGTTTAAATTTTTTTTCAATTGTATATTGTAAATTTGTAGATTTTGGTGTTTTTGAGGACGTAGATTAATTTCCTACTTAAAAACCATATCAAGGGCTTCCCTGGTGGCGCAGTGGTTGAGAGTCCACCTGCCGATGCAGGGGACACGTGTTCGTGCCCGGTCCTGGAAGATCCCACATGCTGCGGAGCGGCTGGGCCCGTGAGCCATGGCCGCTGAGCCTGCAGGTCCGGAGCCTGTACTCTGCAATGGGAGAGGCCACAACAGTGAGAGACCCACATACCGTGAAAAAAAATAAACATATCAAGAAATACAAGTCCATTAAAGGGTTAACATAGATGAAACGTACCCTATATTTTATTTTATAATTCTAGTAACTAATAACTAAAAAGTTTAAATAAATGTATATATTTTCATTATTTTTTATAAAGCACTCACTACTGCCAATTAATATTTTGATAAATCCTTTGCTCTGATTCTTTGTAATATACCCCGTGTTTTCCTTGTTCACATGAGAAACAGATTTGAAAAATATATATGTATTTTCATGAACCCAACAGCAAAATGCTTAGGTTGGGGTGATCTTTGTTTGTGAGTCTGTCTGTTTGTTTTCTCTGAATGCTAGTGACAGGAGGTGGTGGATTCCAAAGAAGTGGGAGTCACTCATGAGGTGACCAAAGAAGAAAGTGCCGACCAGGATCAGTGCTTTCTCCCCATCAAACCAACCACCATGGGTGGTCAGGACAGGGAAATGGCAATCGATATTTTACATCTTGAAAAATTTTGAGATAAAACTAAGCTATTTATTGGGAATTCCTTGGCAGTCCAGTGATTAGGACTCCACGCTTTCACTGTTGAGGGCTCGGATTCATTCCTTGGTTGGGGAACTAAGATCCTGCAAGCCAAAAAAAAAAAAAAAAACCCAAAAACAACAACAAAAAAACCCAAAAAACAAAAACCAGACTAAGCTATTTATGTACTTAAACTGAGTCATCCTGAAGAAACAAATTAAGATAGCAAAACACATATACTCAAATTATTTATTGTACAAATCATAATTTATCTTTAAATGGCCATGAATTTGGAAAAAGAAATCTCCCTCCCCCACTTTCTTTTCTTTCAGCTAAGGTAGAAATGCGTGTTGGAAATTTCTTCTCCACTGGCGACATCGACCCTGTTCCCCAGATGATTGAGAGAGATGTCAGAATTTTATGCATTAAGCAGATAGGCAAGACTTTATAAATAAATGCTTATGATTAAAGCAATCTCGATACAAATTACTTTCCTCACAACTTAAGCTGGTCGCAGTACCTTTAAATTCAATGGCAAACCCCGACAAGCCCACAGAAGCATCGCTGCGAAATGCCAGAAAGACACTATTTCCACTACTCTCAATTCTTTCTGGGGCTTGAGAGCCCTGGAAACTTCCAATGAGAGGGCTGTTGGAATCCTCTCCTTCATAGATATGTAGGAAATCATAGCTGGGCTCCATGTTGAAACTAAAAGGAAAGAATATTAATTAGATTATGCACCTAATATATGTGTCTCTTAACTTCCAGACTAGAAAGTCTCTGAGAGCACACAGTGATTTTATTTGCCTTTGTAAAGTAATTTTTAAAAATTAGGACAATCCAAAAGTTAAATATAATAATAATCAAAATGGCAATAAATAACAATTATAATGAATACTATTAGTATTTTATAGCATCACCAACATCTTCAATACAGTATGATTTTGAAGATAATCTGAAAGAAAATGAACCCTTATAACAGAGATATAGTATGTCTTCCCTATAACCATGGTATTTGTAATGAAATGCAGTTTGAAAGAATAGGGTTCAGAAGGGATGCATTCCCACTGGTATTTGATTTTTACGTGAATATTTTTAGTTTTAATAACATATATCCTTGATATTACTGACAATTATTAGTGTTAAAAAATACTTTTGTTTGATTTTACTCTGAAAATTGTAATTGCTTCTATTGCTTAGATAATTTGGCCAATAATAGCAGTCCCTACAATGGTACAAAGTATGGAAGTCAACTGCTTCACATCATTTCACCTTGATTGGATATTCCAATTTTCTCTTCCCCTCTCCCTCCCGCTCCCTCCCACTCTATTTCTCTCTCTGTCTCTCCTTACATTAATACCCTAATAATTTCCAAAGTCTAACAATTAACGCCCAAAGCTCTCAAGTGGGATGCAGCTTTAAATGTCTCTGCCATTTATAAGAAGGATGATGATAGTCTGGGAACTTTAAAAATATACCTCCTCTCAAGTGACAGATTGAACTTGGTTTACATGTCCAAGATCTCAGTGGGATCAGAATAAACAAACACACTAGACAGAGGTATTGATGTAATCCATTCTGACTTGCCCTCCTCTGTCCCTTCATCTCTAAATCAGGGCCTTTGGGGTCTTCAACATGGACCGACCCATGCAGCTTCCACTCTCTTTCCTTTCCCTTGACAGCATATTTGTATACAGGGATGGAGAGAGTCAGGAGGTTTTATAATCATGAACATGTCCTGTTGTTTAAGTGGCTTTAGTTTATCTGGATATTCAAGGGATACAACGTGAACCCAAGGTCTTTCCAGAAGCTGCCCACTGCATTCTGAAGGATGTAGCACGGGGGACCACCAAGGACCTGACGTTAGTATGATATCTGGACCTGCATTGCGCTGTCCCATTTCCTGTCAAGGTGCCCTCGCTCCCATGTGAGGTCCTGAACACATTTATTCAAGGAATTTGTCAGAGCTTTCAGAGTCTGTTTATCTGACAAGTTCCCTGAAGTTGGAAATGAAGAAAAAGTGAAAGACTGGAGTGACTAAAGAGTGAGAAAAGAGGCCAAGAGGAACTGCATCAACCAAACAGAATTTGGTTGGAATAACAATTTTATTTGGAATAGTTTGCAAGGACGTTATTAGACTCTGGTCATGCTGTACCCCCGATAACTGGCATAACTAATTATTATGATAGATTATTTTTGAACATGGAAGTACTATCAGGCACAAACAAACATATTCTAACTACCCTCTCCTTTTGGATGTGCCGTCACACACACATAGAAGTCTGAAGTGATATTTACAATTAATGATGATTCCTTTGGTTAAATCCTGTCTTATTTCTACCTATCCCAGATGCACAGATCTACAAGCCCCAATAATAGGCCAAAGTCTGGCCGTGCTTTTAAACCAAATTTAATTTTTGTTCCAATGTGTAAGTCGCATCAGCCCCACAGTCTATAGAAGCCTGTGATAAAACACTCCTCCCCGAAAACCCCCCGAGTACCAGGGTGAGCCTTGAAGCTCATATGTGCTTGACAGGTCATGTCATTCTTTGCCTTCCTTGTTAGTAATGCCGGGCTCCCCTCCCCTCTCCACACCTGACTGCAGTCACACTCTTTAAGCAGTGCATCCTGGGAAACCTGTATCAACACCAGCTTCTTTGACTGGGTCCTTGAGCATCTTTGTTCCCATCTGGTACTTCTGGCTTCCTCCTTCTTTCTACTAAGTAGATCTAGGAGCTGAGGTCCCAGGAAAACTCCCACATAAGCACACACAAGTTGTCCATTCCTTAGAACATGTCACAGGTACGTGATTTTCTGTGACACCGGGTCAGCTAATGATTCCAAACTCTTAGCGTCGGAAGAAAACTTGAAGATTTTCTAGGTCAACCTTCTTCCAGGGAAGTGCACAAAATTAAGTGAGAAAACGTCTTGTGTGAAACTGCCTTATATATTAACAAGGAATTACATTTTGGGAACCTTGATAATGAGTCACCGTGACCCAAGGGAAGGTAGGAAACTCCTACGAAAAGGCTCTGTGTTCTCTAAAAGGCTTTTAATTGTTAATTTACTTTTAATTTCCTGGTAGCAGAGGTGTCTCCTGGTTTTAAGGAAGGCGCTGCTAGAATTTAGCATTAACAAAACCCATAAAGATATTCAAAAACATAGCCAGCAAATGTTCACAGCTTTTGTATAATAGCTGAGTGGCATAATAAAGTATTCATCATTTGGTAAATTTATAGCAGCTTGAGTAAATTCAGGAAATGATGGCTTATTAAACCACTTAAAATTCAGAATCACAGAGGTTTAAAATTATACTGACTCGTATCTCATCAGGAGGAGAAAGTGAAGGAAGATAAGCAAAACCAGGCCTGAAATATTGATGCAAACATCTCAAGAAAAGAAACTTGTTCAATTGACAGATAAATAAATCTAATCAGACCACTTTGCCTTGGAGAGCTAAGAGACCAATAGAACAGTATATAGAACCACTTCTCTTTTAAAATACCACTTCATTTAGTTCAAAAATCAAAATGTGAATTTGGAAAAGATCATGGGATTTAGAAAAATTCAATTATTTATACCATATATTAATAATGTGAGAGTTCTATGGAATTTATATTTATGATATAATCATATTAACTTATGATTTGAACTTTTACCATTTAGTGTAGCAGAAAGAAGTTAGCATTTTTTTTAAAGGACTAATTTTTATTAAATTAGCCTTAACAGTAAAGAAATTTGGGGAACTTTTGTTTTCAGAGTTCTGCCAAGTCTTGACTGTCTTAATGATAATAACAATACTACCTTTGGGAATGTCTGACGGGATGTACTATGGAAATGAATCAGCACACACACATTAACAGAAATATTAGACATCAATGAGAAATTATACTAGGTATATCTATATCACTTTATTTTCACTTTTCTTTGAAAATTCTGTAAATTGAGCCCTCTCGTGTGGAACACACTGTGTGCAAGATAGTATTTAAAAGCAATTCTTACCACATCATGTGTATCCTAATGCAAGTAGAATGCTGAAAAGCAAAATAATCTATTTCCATTTTGTAATGCAGCCTGATGTAGAACCTGTTAGACGCAAGACCACAAGCTTTGCTAGATGTAAAACTGAAGACCCCTAAAGGGATAAATGAAGTAATCTTTAGGTATGACATTTAAAGTCTTATTAGGTGAGCCATGGCTGCTGGGCCTGCGCATCCAGAGACTGTGCTCCAAGGAGGGAGAGGCCACGACAGTGAGAGGCCCAGGTACCGCAAAAAAAAAAAAAGCCCAAGACCAGATGGCTTCACAGGCGAATTCTATCAAATAGAGCAGAGCTAACACCTATTCTTCTCAAACTCTTCCTCATTATACGAGGCCACCATCACCCTGATACCAAAACCAGACAAAGATGTCACAAAGAAAGAAAACTACAGGCCAATATCACTGATAAACATAGATGCAAAAATCCTCAACAAAATACTAGCAAACAGAATCCAACAGCACATTAAAAGGATCATACACCATGATCAAGTGGGGTTTATCCCAGGAATGCAAGGATTCTTCAATATACACAAATCAATCAATGTGATACACCATATTAACAAATTGAAGCAGAAAAACCACATGATCATCTCAACAGATGCAGAGAAAGCTTTCAACAAAATTCAACACCCATTTATGATAAAAACTCTCCAGAAAGTAGGCATAGAGGGAACTTATATCAACATAATAAAGTCCATATATGACAAACCCACAGCCAACATCCTCTTCAATGGTGAAAAACTGAAACCATTCCCACTAGAATCAGGAACAAGACAAGATTGCCCACTCTCATCACTATTATTTGACATAGTTATGGAAATTTTAGCCACAGTAATCAGAGAAGAAAAAGAAAGAAAAGGAATCCAAATCAGAAAAGAAGAAGTAAAGCTGTCACTGTTTGCAGATGACATGATACTATACACAGGGAATCCTAAAGATGCTACCAGAAAACTACTAGAGCTAATCAATGAACTTGGTAAAGTAGCAGGATACAAAATTAAAGCACAGAAATCTCTTGCATTCTTATACACTAATGATAAAAAATCTGAAAGTGAAATTAAGAAAACACTCCCATTTACCATTGCAACAAAAAGAATAAAATATCTCAGAGTAAACCTACTCAAGGAGACAAAAGACCTGTATGCAGAAAATTATAAGACATTGATGAAAGAAATTAAAGATGATACAAACAGAAGGAGAGATATACCATGTTCTCAGATTGGAAGAATCAACATTGTGAAAATGACTCCACTACCCAAAGCAATCTACAGATTCAGTGCAATCCCTATCAAACTACCACTGGCATTTTTCACAGAACTAGAACAAAAAATTTCACAATTTGTATGGAAACACAAAAGACCCCGAATAGCCAAAGCAATCTTGAGAAAGAAAAACGGAGCTGGAGGAATCAGGCTCCCTGACATCAGACTATACTACAAAGCTACAGTCATCAAGACAGTATGGTACTGGCACAGAAACAGAAATATGGTTCAATGGAACAGGGTAGAAAGCACAGAGATAAACCCAGTTACATATGGTCACCTTATCTTTGATAAAGGAGGCAAGGATATACATTGGAGAAAAGACAGCCTCTTCAATAAGTGGTGCTGGGAAAACTGGACAGCTACATGTAAAAGAATGGAATTAGAGCACTCCCTAAGACCATATACAAAAATAAACACAAAATGGATTAAAGACCTAAATGTAACGCCAGACACTATCAAACTCTTAGAGGAAAACATAAGCAGAACTCTGTATGACATAAATCACAGCAAGATCCTTTTTGACTCACTTCCTACAGAAATGGAAATAAAACCAAAAATAAACAAATGGGACCTAATGAAACTTCAAAGCTGTTGCACAGCAAAGGAAACCATAAACAAGATGAAAAGACAAACCTCAGAATGGGAGAAAATATTTGCAAAGGAAGCAACTGACAAAGGATTAATCTCCAGAGTATACAAGGAACTCATGCAGCTCAATATCAAAAAAGGAAACAACCCAATCCAAAAATGGGCAGAAGACCTAAATAGACATTTCCCCAAAGAAGATATACAGATCGCCACCAAACACATGAAAGAGGGCTCAACGTTCACTGCAGCTCTTTTTACAATAGCCAGGAAATGGAAACGACCTAAGTGTCCATCAACAGATGAATGGATAAAGAAGATGTGGCACATAAATACAATGGAATATTACTCAGCCATAAAAAGAAACGAAATTGAGTTATTTGTAGTGAGGTGGATGGACCCAGAGTTTGTCATACAGAGTGAAGTAAGTCAGAAAGAGAAAGACAAATACCGTATGCTAACACATATATATGGAATCTAAAAAACAAATGAAAAGTCACAAAGAACCTACGGGCAGGACGGGAATAAAGACGCAGACCTACTAGAGAATGGACTTGAGGACACGGGGAGGGCGAAGGGTAAGCTGGGACAAAGGGCGAGAGTGGTATGGACTATATACACTACCAAATGTAAAACCGATAGCTAGTGGGAAGCAGCTACGTAGCACGTGGAGATCAGCTCGGTGCTTTGTAACCGCCTAGAGGGGTGGGATAGGAAGGGTGGGAGGGAGGGAGACGCAAGAGGGAGGGGATATGGGGATATCTGTATATGCATAGCTGATTCACTTTGTTATAAAGAGGAAACTAACACACAATTGTAAAGCAATTATACTCCAATAAAGATGTTAAAAAAAAGAGAGAGGAAAAATAGGGGTCAGCATTTGTCTCTCAAGTTATAATGTTTGAGGACAATGGTTACATACAATTTCACCTCTTTACTAAAGGAAGGATTGCGTACAAACTCTCTGTGCTCTTGATGAAGCAATGCCCAAAACACAAAACAACACAGAAGGTTGGGGGGCTGGCTACCGTGGGGCCCCTGCAAAGCCAACCTGCATACTCGGACCCAGCACCTCTATCCTCCTCTGGTCGGATGCTGTTTCCACCTTGTCGTCCTGGGATAACGTTGGGGGAATTCATGCCTGACATCCCTCATCCTGGGACCCATCTGAGATGAGCTGGTGAGCAAATTAAATGTGGAGGGAGCCTGCAGGAGGCGTCGGAAGGACATGGAATGGGAATGGGAGGAAGACCAAGGACGGAAGGGGAGGAGCGCCCACGTTCTCTCTCTTCCGACAGCTCTCCATCCTTTCTCTGAGCTTAAACGTGTCTGTGTTACGACCTAATGACAAAAGAAAACATAACGAAGGGAAGCACCCGCTGACTTAGTTCACAGGTGTACTTACGGACACAGACTGGGGTGTGTCCGGACCACTTGGGGTCTTGCAAGCATATCCGGACGGAAGTCCCCATGAGCCGGAAACCGGGGTTTGCACTGATAAACCACGGTGTCCCTGTAACTGAAGCCGTCGCCGCTGATGTGGCCGTTCACGATGGGATTCGGGCAGCCGCAGAGGCCCGCTGAAAAACAAGCAAAACCAACAAAAACACGCTGGAGAGCTTGTCTTCTATAAAAGTACCACATTTGTGGGTAAACAAGAGAGTCCCACGGTATAGCACGGGGAACTCTATTCAACGTCCTTGGATAAACCAGACGGGAAAAGAATATACAAAAGAATACATATGTATATGTATAACCGGGTCACAATGCTGTACAGAAAAAAATAACACACCATTGTAAATCAAGTGTACTCCAGTAAAAAAAATCTAAAATAATAAAAGTACTCCATTCAAACTTAGTTTATGGTCAAGTGATTGAGAGCACTGAATGCAAACATTATTGGAATTTTTCCACTTATATATTTTCTATTTGATAAGAGTTTTCTTCAACTCATTAATTTTTCTTAACAATTGTGGGTAACATAAGTAATACTTCAAATATAAAATTGTTAAAAGGTATTTCCCCAGGTATGGTTTCTCCATTTCTTTCTTTTACTTATTTTTCTTATTGATATTTTATGTTATTTATTTATTCTATTTCCAAATAAAAAGCCAAAAGAAAGGAAGAGACACTTGGAATTAATATAAGTTCTGTAACCGTATAGAAAATGGGTAGCAAAGAAAAGGATGGAAGGATCTCCAGTGAGAGCCCAGATCCTGAACTATCTGTGCAATTCCAAAGGAAGGACTGCTATCAGAAAATCAGTTCAATTTCAGAAAACGTCCATTTGAATTATGTCTGAACTGATGTCTAGGGGAAACTGTCGCATACTCAGTTAAACACAGAAGTCCAGAGCTCAGGGGAGGGACATCCTGCAGACGGAGCAGATTTAGGAAAAACTAGATTACAGATGGAGGCTGAAACCCAACAGGTGGCTGAGCTTGCCCGTGAAGAGTACGTACAGCAAGGAAAGAAAGGGCCCAAAGACAAAACTGGGGTGAACATCAACACTTAAGGGGAGGAAAATAGTACTGATGTGAGGACTCTCAGGGTGTCAGATAAACTTCAGAACCAGAGGGCTTCCAAGTGGGGAAGGAAGTTAGAGGAATTTTCAGTCCTTCGTGAGTTGAAGGCTGAGGAGTGACAAAGCTTCTTTGCCTGACCAAACTTTAATGCGGGTCCTGACACTTCTCTCAGGCCCACCTGTGCACCTCCTGGTAAAAGCCAACTTTAGCAAGCACCCTGCTAAGTCACCCTACAAGGACCCTCCAGCCTCAACATCTGATCCAGTTTCTCATCCCCACCCGCCACTGGTAGGTGGGTTCAGCCAGAGCCCCTCCAAGCCCTGAGGTTCCCTCTCAGGAATGTCCCACCTGTGCCCCCTCCTTGCCCCTTGGCTGTGACCCCCACTGGCCCACATGGCATCCGGAGTTGAGTCGTATCCTTTGTAAAATCCCATCACCCTGGTCCCTGCACGAATCGCTAGGGACCTAAATGAAGTCTGCCTCATTATCTTTAAGGAGCGTCATGAATATTCTTTCTCTGTAACAGTAGGAAGGTGCTGTGTGGCCCAGGGAAAGCTAGGAAAGGCGGGATTCCCTTCTTCTCTTTCATTCTCCTTCCACTTTCTCTCCTTCCCCTCCATCCGTCCTCCTCTCTGCCCCTCCCGCCCACCTCTCCCCTCCTCACGTACATGGAAAGAGTATCTTGTTAACAAACTATGGAGCATTAGGAGTAACTGACACGAAAAGGATGTGAGTCACACAGGGGTTTCGGTAGACAAGGAGAGTTCCTGAATTGTCCGCCAAAACTCGCTCCTTAGGCTGAGCGTTTTGGGGTGGATTTCCCCTGGCCGCTACCGCCCCGAATAGAGCACCCAGCTGCCAGTGCTTTACTCAGAGCACAGGAACCCCAAAGCTGAGAGCATGGCCAAATGACACTCAGGGTTAATGCCACCATTCTGGAAGAAATCACAACAATACCCTCTATTTCTGTTCAAGGCAATGCAGCTGCATTGTGTTATCCTAGGTTTGAACTAGATCTGTTATCAGCAGGATGACTTTGCAGAGGACAGAGGGAGAAAACTGCATCGGTGACAGGTATCCCTCTTTGAGCAGAATCTCTGCCCCAACGTTTGTAAGAGGTCGGGTCAAGCTGTGCTCGATTCGCTTGATCTTTTGTCCCCTCTGCAGCTTTTACACTCAGCCAGATCCAGATCAATAAAGCTGATTCTGACCAGAAGCCAGATCGCCTCCCCCCACACCAGGCATGAAACAAGCAGGGAACTGGGAGGAGGCTGAATGTTCTCCGAGGGTTGAAGGGAGAGCTTCTGAGGCTGTTATCCTGAAACACGGATGCAGGCTCCTTCCCAGAGGCTGGGCTTTGCACAGCGATCTCCGTCAGGTAGAGACATGGAGCCCCACTCACATCCCCGAGACAAGAAAGGAGCCAGAGCCACCACACATGGGCTTACTACTGCAGGGATCCAGCCACTTCCGAGGTGAGAAGGAAAAGATGTAATTTCTAGAAGCACACACCAAAATAACACACTCCAATCCTCAAAGAGAGTGTGGGCCACCTGATTCCTGGCTGTTACTCTAGAGAATGTCAAGCATTTGGGGGGTATCCTGAACCTGATCAGCACTCCAAGAGGAGGGACCCGGGCTCAGGGTAACCGAGATGCTGAAAAGGGTACATTGCGACAGAAAGTCCCCATCCCTCTCCGTGATCTGCACAGCCTCACTGTTGACTTAGACAAACACAACTGGCTAGGCTCACTTTTAAACCTCAATCGTAGTTTTTTCATCTAAGTTTTCAGTAAGAGCACATGATTCAAGGCTGCATCCTCTGTTGAAAGCCTGGCAAATAAGCACTCCTAACGGCAAGGAGATAACTGTACACTCTAGAAACCAGATGGCAAGGTTGACAGGCTTGTGTGGAAACAAAGGCTTCCAACAGCACCTCTTCTCTGACACGTGGTCACTTCAGTTCTGGGAGGAACTGGCCTTAAAGACCTAAAGAAAATCGGGGATGTCCTTCAGAAACACTCCCTTTCAGCTCAGTGCCTGAAGGAGAGAAGAATTGACAGCATCACCTCAAACTTCACTTCCTATTTTAAGTAAATGTGGACGATGTGACTTCTGGATGAAGCTGGTAGAGAACAATCTGTTTGTCACTTGTGTAACTTTCCAGGCCTCAGGTGAGTTCCTCTGTAAAACATTCAAAGCCTTAGACCAATTACGGGGCTATTCAGAAATATAGAATATTTCACATAGAGTATTTAACCAAAATTTCAAGAGTAATATGTCAAAACGTTGTAGAAGGGAGAAACTGTATGAGGCAGAATTTGAATTCAGTATACTCTGAGCTCTGTTTCAAATTTAAGATTCTGTTATCCTATGATAATACTGGGATATGTCCTTTATGAGTTTTTTAATGTAGCCCCAGTTTTGTTATAGACACACTATGTAGAAAGCATTTCTCTATCTTTGTAACTATGTTCAGATATCTGCTGACCGTCTAACATGTATTAGTCACTCATTAAACATTTGATGAAGTGAATAAAGTAACTTCACATTTTCAAAGCATTTCCAAATCCACTGTCTCCTAGGTGGCTTTCCTTTATTGGAAAAAATTGAATACTGATTAGCTGTGGGCAGCAACGTCCTTGGGGCTGGGGATTCAATGAAGAATAAGATACAATTGAAAAGAGATGGGAGGTCTGACATGGAAAGTACCCCAGGGCGTTTGCTCCTCCAGGAGATGCCAGAGGGAAGAGATATGGGAATATATGTATATGTATAACTGATTCACTTTGTTATAGAGCAGAAACTAACACAACATTGTAAAGCAATTATACCCCAATAAAGATGTTAAAAAAAGAGGTGAGGAGCAGGCGAACTTCCCTGGTGGTCCAGGGGCTAAGAATCTGCTTTGCAGTGCAGGGGACACCAGTTCAATCCCGGGTCAGGACTAAGCCCTCGAGCCACAACTAGAGAGAAGCCCACGCACTGCAATGAAGGGCCCTAAGACCCAACGCAGCCAAAATAAATAAGTAAATAAAGATTTTTAAAAAATAAAACATACACTAGGAAACAAAAAGGGTGAGGAGTGGGGAGGGACTACGTGTAGCCTGGATGGGCTAAACACAGTGATGAATATGCATTGTTTTTTAATGAGCACAGGATGGTCCCACAGAGGAACACTCACTGTTGTACTCCAAGTGGTGGTGTGCTTTTCAGAGAGCACTGAATACACTCCAAAGTTTGGGTTTTACTTTTCTCCTAAAATAGCTTTGGAAATACCTTTTGCTGGAAGCATCTCACATTCTCTATCTGGGAGCCTGAAAGCTGAGCCCTATGGCAGCTGCCACATTTTTACGGGCATTTTGGACAGTTCTTTGCATAATATTCAAATAGTGACAGGAGATTTGCACCTGGGCTCTACTGTTTCCCGTGGCTTCTGGGGACAGGATTTTTGCAATAACTCAATCTCAGACCAGAAGACAAGGAGGAACATCCATTTATGGCCTGCAACGATGGAAAAGCAGAGGAGAGAAATACAGAAACAGAGACACACAGAGCCTACCTATGAGAGGCGGTGGTTCCTGTGAAACAGCTATCAGGGTGGAAAAGGAAGGCTGTGCTTTGTTTTTCAGGCTGGCATCCCCCAGGCGAAGAGAATTGTGTTTGGGATTAGGGTTGTCCTCAGACCTCTTATGCCCTGCAGCAGAATTAATAATTTAGCAGGCAAGTCTCCTGCAGTTTTTGGTTCCAGTGCTGTTTTTTTGGTGGGCTTTCCATGGGTTTAGGGGCCTTCCGCCCTGGTGAAGGGGAAGATCTCTGAGGGGGGGTGGGAGTGGATTTCAGGGTGGAACTGAAACTCACCCAACCGCCTCCTTCAGCACTCTGGGTTCCCTACAGCCCCTGCCTGCAAGCCGCACTTGTCCAAATGAACTTCTGACAGCCTCATGTCAGTCTGGTCGCCATGAAGCCCTGGATAGTGTGTAGCACTGCACACTCCCTGTCACTTGCATGCAGCACAAATGAAGACAGCTTTGAGGTTCATAAAGTCTGTTCAGCTGATGCACTTCAAAGGAATCTCTTTTAAAATAAAAGCCTGCTTGGAGTTAAATACATTTTGCATAGTAGAGAAAAATGAAGAATAATTGTTCTCTCCCTAAATTTTATTGCTGTTGACTTTAAAACCCACTTTTTTCTCAAAGTTTTCCCATTTGAATATGACAATATTTTGGTCTTCAAAGTTTTCCTTTTTTTGCTACCTGAGAAGTATGTAAACTGCCGCCATAAAGTTTTTAAGTACCTTTAAAATATTAAATGTAGTTAAAACATAAGGATCTTAAGACTGTGGGGCTTATAGAATAAAAAAATGTAAACTCAATATTTGTTTCACAGTTAACATACAATTTGTTAGCCACAAGGAGAGCTTATTTCTTCCTTTGCAGCAGAAATTCATTTTTTGTCAGTTGTAGGTTATACCATTATGAGTACTGAACACAAATATGTAAGATAACTGTTCTCTAAATTTAGTGTGAGCATCTAAGTGCTATTTATAGGTTCCTTCTTCCATGCCAGACCTGGAAAAGATTCCTTTTACCTTGAATCTTTACTCTCACTTTAGTGACTGATTTGATAAACAATCCAAAGTTTCCATTTGGTGTTGATCAAATATTCAATACCACTGCGACTATGCAGAAGCTTTATATGTCATTTAGCCCAATACTAAAATGTACTGCATATAAATATTAATTATAAATGTATGAATCGATTTGACATCCACTCTCATTACAGCATGTGTGGAAAGGTGAAGGAAGGGGGCACCTCACTGTGATCTCCAGCAGCTGAGTTTACTTAGGGTATCAACGAACAATACTGACGGTACAATGCCCTTATGTCTGAATCCCTGAAAGAAATTTAGAAAAGAAGACACTTAAAAAACATTTTTAATTTTTACTTTTTTCCCTTATCAGCGTCTCTTCTTTTGAATGTATCTTAAATTTTGCAAATGATGATTTCTGACAAGAAAAGAAAAAGCAACTGGAAAATTTGCTTATTTCCCCATCCACTGCTGAAAATGACACATTGTGTGACAGGAAGTCTCAATAGGACACTTGGCAACTGATTCCTAAATTCATCTGTATACGTAGCAGGACCCCATAAAACGGCAACACTTATATGAGAAAATAAAGAAAATTATCTGTTTCCAGTCACAGTGGGCTAACTTAGACAAAATCCTCCAGTGAGTAAAGTAGAAAAAACGGACAAACTATGTTTAAGAAAATCTGCTTGAAGATAACAGGGAAGGTACTGAAGTTCTACGTGGCCAACATCAAGGACAAGATCGAGCCCCAGCAAAGGAAACCTGCAGTGGAGGTCTCCCTAGTTCTGAGGACATTGAAATTGGAAACGGTGGCTGGTGCACTGAGGTGCCAAGGGCATCTTCCCTCAGACTCGTGGGTCGCGGCCTGAAACGTTGAGGTCAGGGGCCACCAAGGGTTGGACAGAGGGGATACTGACAAAATTCAAAATGTGCTGCCAATTCAAAACCAACCCAGAGTTGCCCTTGGATTCATGAGGTGAAACGTTTCAGAAGAACATCACTCCGTACAAACCAACAGAAAATGCTGAACGATCTACAGAAGGCTTAGTTGTACTGGAGCCCACCAGAGAGCTGAGATTTCAAGAAGTTCAAATGCACGGACTCCACGCAGGAACAAGCTCTCCAAAGAGCTGGTATATGGATCCCTCCACCTTCCTAGAGCACGGCGGCAGGGGGCTGCCGTGAAGGAGGGGAAGACTTGGACAATTTTTTAGCAGTCCTAGGTGGCTTACTCGGCTGGTTTAGAATCACTGAGCGCTGAAGACACAAGGGAAGTCGGTGCACCCCTCAAGCCCTTTCCCTTGGGCCTCCTCCAGGTGTTCATGAGACTCTTGACACGCCTCGCGTTGTCACACGCTTAACTTCTCCCCAGGGTTCCCAGCCCCACTTGGGAACCCCAGAACAAAACCACAAGTATACGATTATGTTTTCTTAACAAAGTGAAAAAGAGCATCTTACACCTTTACTAATATGTACACCAGGTGGTATTGGTAACGTTTGTTTCCCCTTTCGGAATTAAACTCTACATGAAACCTAAACGGAAGAGGATTTTCCAGTGTGTGGGGAAAGGGGGCATCCGGGGTGTTAGGAAGGCTTATTGTGCAGGCTCTGTCTCTGTCTCTCTGTATCTCTGGTCTATCTCTCCCATCTCTCTCTGTCTCCTGGTCCCTCTTTCTGCCTCTGTCTCTGACTCATTCTCTTCTGTGCTTGTATATAAAAGACTAATCTTGGACACTGCTGGACATGCATCCAGTCGAGGTACAGCCTGTCCCTGAGTTGCCCCCAGCAGCAGCTCAGGTCTCCTTGCTGAAGGAGGGGGAGAATTCAGAGTAGCATGCACGTTAACTCTGATGGAATCATATGAGAAGCTTACTTTACAGGAGAACAGAACAGAACGTGCGGTCAAAGCACAGAGGAAGGGTTATCACCCTGAGAAATGTTACCCCCTTTGATGAACTCAGTGCTCCCGACAAGCACTGTTCCAAGAGAATCACCCGCGAGTCTTGGGGCCGCCCGGGAAGGCTGTCCAGACCCCCTAGGAAAGGAGGGCACACAGATGCTACTAGGACAAATGCAGCCATGTGTACACTGAGGTCTCACTTACAAGGACACAGGGGAACAAGAGAAAAAGCCTCAAATGCACGTGGGAAGGATGCACAGGGAAATCTGAACTAGCAAGTCATTTCAAGAACAAACTGGAATCCCAGCTTTCCAGGGTCCAGGCTGACGCAGCTTCTCTTGTGCTGACTGTCCTGGTCACACAGGAAGTGCCACGTGCTGGTCTGAGTGTCTCTGTGTCCCGCTCCATCTGACTTCCCACTCTCCTGCTCTCTCCCATCATTTAATTCACTTTTTACATCTTAATGTTGATTCAACTAGTCTGTGTCTCTAATAGTTTATTATTCACTGAACTACACGGTCAGCAGACAGTATTCCCTCATCCTCCCTCTTCTCACCATGGGGCAGACATAAAAATGCAAACACATTTTTTTTGGTGGGGCGACTCTTTGAGGGGGACGCTGAGCAAACCATTCTTTCAGATACATTTAATGTACTGAGAACAAGGGCACTTGGAAACTAACATAATCAATTATCAGTTTCTCCACGGATTCTTCAAAAGAATGTCAAAGGAAATGTGTTAGAAATGAACAAAAATGAGACCTTGGCACTACATATCTGGACACTTGGTGGAGACAGTGTATTTGTTTTTGTTCTCTCCTTTAAATTTAGAAGTGCCTCAAATTTGGTGCCTAAAAGGTTAAAGGAAACACAGTGAAAACATAACTTTAACACTTAAAACAAAATAAGGCAATACCAGACCACTATACTTTCTGGATCCCAGCATATATAATTTTATAAGCCACATATAATGCAAAATATAACCTCATCTTTCTATAACTATACACATTTTTTCCTACAGTATTTATTTCTGCCTTATAGCAGGTGCCACGTAGTCAACAAGGTAAAACACTTTCCACAATTTTCAGCATATCAGTTTTATACCCCCTATGACATCATTCCTACGGTTGCTGTTAAGCCTTGACTTTCAGGCAGTGAAAATTCACCGGGCATATTCACCAAGTCTGGGAGCATCCTCAGGGCACGTCACCCCTCTCCTCACCCTCCCACCTTCCTCTTGGGAATATGTGGGCAGCGCTGTTAATGCTACCTGACATCTTCTGGACGTCAGCAGGCTTGGGTGCCTTTGTGGGTTCTTTCCCAAGACTTTCCATGGAGCTACAGGATCCTGCTCTACCCTTGCCTCACCTCTTCTAAGTGTGGAGTTTCCCAGAACATCCCCTGGAGGAGTCTCTCCTGCTTTGGGGCTCCTTCTGACATCTCCCAGACCAACCACGAGGCCTCGGTGCCTTTAACCTTCTGGGGATCCCCCTCGTCCAGTCTATTTAATTTGAGGACAGCGTAGGCCTTCATTTCAGCTTTTCCCCTTTCCTTGTTCATGTCAAATTTCCAGGGCTGGGCCTTCTGACACTCAAAAGACAGGACACTTGAGGATTAAAAACATGATTCAAGACCACACTGTCTCACCTGAAAGTTTCAAGATCCTGTTTTTCAACTCAAAAGACAAAGCCATTTTCTGCAGTTCATTTGTAGAGTTAGAAACCAGACTCAGAGGCCTGTGCTGAGCTGTCAGTTTTGGCCACACCCATTAGGCTAAAACTTAACCCAGGTCTTACTCACATGAGGGAAGAGGGTCGGCGGCAGCTTCAAGCCCAGCCTGTGAGCCCAGCGACTCTGCATCTCCGACAGCTTCAGCGGGGTGAGTCCCAGAAGAAGCCACCGTCTTATCCCCCGGAGATAGAGGTCCTGAACTGATCAGTGACGACGAGGCCTCGGGTTACCTTCCCCGTCACTGTGGCTTCATAGGGGCGGGGCTCTCCCTCACAAAGCTTATGGTGCTGTTGAAGGGCCAAGCACTTTGATTTAAAAACAGGGTGGCAAAAAATGGCAAATTTCAGAACTATAACGTAAGGTCATGGGTCATTTCAGTGACCCTCTACAACTGCACAGAACTTTTCCAAGGATCTGAATATATATTACCATGTCTGCTTCTCAGGACAGTTTTGTAAAAGAGAAAAATGATTATAATCCCTGCTTCATAATGCAGGTGAGTCTCACGTTAAGAAGCTAACACGGGGATACACATCTATATCAGGGCTTTTAATGTCTGTTTCCGTTTTATATATGCAACAACGTGCTGAACTTCAAACTTTCGCATTTTCCCAAAGCCTGCTACAACTTTTAAAAATTTAATCAAGTTAGCTGAGTAAAATTTGTATATATATTTATAAATTTAACTCAGCTAAGCTGATTACATACTCTCTCTCTGCCTCTCTCTCGCGTGCGCTCTCTCTATATATACATATGTGTGTATATATATATATGTGTGTATATATATTATACATATATAGACATACATATTATACACACACACACACATATATATATAATTTTAAGGAACTATGCAAATCAGGCTCAATTTGATAATCATATAAATTTTTCTTGACATTCAGCCTCAAATTAAAATCTAATTTAACATGCTATTGCTTACATTGTTCTCTACTGTCATTTCTCGGAGGATTTATACAATTGTTCCTTTGGGTTCTACTTACATATCTGACATGTAGTAATGTGTTCATGTATTCAGCATCCTATTGACAATTTCACTTTATTCCTACTTGGCTGATCTTAGGGATTGAGAGTCTCCTCTGGCACAGAGTTTAATGTGAAGCACACGCTGAAGCCCGGAACCCTTGCAGCGCTGAGTGCCTTCTGCTAAATCCCCACAGCAGCCTTCATCTGTTTTCACTATACAGCTGGCAGGTGGCTGGTATCTTATTCACGCTGCCCTCTGTTACTGCTCAGACCTCCTGCCCATGGCCAGCACAGCTCAGCACTCGCTGTGGGGTGTTAGGCTGCTTTCAAATAATTGCAGATGCCTTTCAGATACTCTGTTTCCAGAAAGTTTTACTTTTAATCCCACACATTTCTATCTTCAATTATTAATGATTTCCTCAAGACCAAGTCTGGATGATGCCAGAAGCTTGATCTTACATTCGGCAGGCTATTTTTAAAGAGGTCCTGGAAACTTGATTAGAATATCCAAAGCTTCCCCAGAAATCACATAACATACTGTGACATTTCTCATGTATATATGTATATATATGAATTCCATCATATATTTAAAGAAGAATTAACTCCACAACTATTCCAAAAAATTGAAGAAGGGAACACTTCTAAACTCATCTTATGAGGCCAGCCTTACCCTGATACCAAAGTCAGACGCCATGAGAAAAGAAAACTAAAGGCAATATCCTTGATGAACACAGATGCGCACGTTCTCAACACAACACTAGCAAACTGAAGTCAACAGCACAGTAAAAGGATCCTACACCATGATATAGTGCATTTTACCCCTGAGATGCAAGGATATTTCAACATATGAAAATTGATTAATATGACAAACCACATGGACAGAATGGAAGGTGAAAGTCATATGCTTATCTCAAGAGATTCAGAAAAAGCATTTGCGAGAATTCAATTGCATTTCATGATAAAAGCTCTCAGGAAAGTAGGAATAGAGAGTAATTACCTCAACATCACAAAGGTCATTACGAAAAGCCTACAGCGGATATCATATTCCACAACAAAACACTGAAAGGTTTTCCAGTAAGATCAGGAAAAAGGCATCCCAGAAAACATTTCCATGCCTATCCAAAATGGAGCAGAGCAAGGAAAAGAGTTTTTAAAGTGCCACTCTTCAGAAATATCCCCGCTTTGTTTTGGCTATCACTACAAATTCATGGCAAGACCTCAAAAGCCCCACCAAGACTCTAGGATATTTTTTAATCCCCCAGAGCAATAAAGTCTTATGGCTCCTGTGTTAAGATGGCTGGTTTGAACAGTGGCATTTTAGAGGTGGCTGGACTTGACACCTGGCATCAGTGTCACTGTACAAATTTTATAAGAGAAATGACAGATTGAAAGTCTAAGCCATAAACACACAGCCAGTTTTCAAAATAGGATAAAAGCAAAACGAAAGAAAAATTGTTTAAATTCACTTCCCTGGCTACCAAAAAAGAAGTCCCAAAGCTGTGAAAAGTAAGTATAGAATGGAAGCAATGCTGTGAACAATAACCGTGTATTCTTATTTGAAAGGTTAATGCCAAGGTCCCAAGGAGATAATTCCATTTTAGAACTGACACAAAACTTCACTCACCTACTGGCATTATTTTACTATTTTCTGAGAGAGAACCTTATTCAGAGACCTTGATCTCTTGTGTTTATTAGCATCTGATTCCGAGTCTCCTATTCTTCTCAAACTTCAACTCCAAAGGCGTGCTTTTCAAACCGCCCGCCCGCCTCACCCCCACCCCCACCCACGCCCCGCACACACACATTTTGTAGTAGAATCTTCTTAGCACGTCCCCCTCAAGATTCTGGTATCTAGATCCTCTTTACCTCATGCTTGCCAGCATTGCTCATCTTCCTTATTCTTGAGGAAACATCACTCATAAACACTCCATCCACCTGACACTTCCATAAACTTCCTTAGTCCCAAATCACTCCTGCTCTCAGCATTGCCGAGGTCTCTGAGGGGTCCCTAGGAGTTGGACTGTTCTTCATGAGCCCGTTACAGAGCAAGCTGTAAAATAAAACATGCAGATACAGAAGTGCACAAATCAACATCATCATAAATGTGGCTTAGTTACTTCTGTTAGAAAGACATCCGTGCTCATACTGAATTCAAAGCTTGCAGGCTTATCACTACTTCCAGTGCGCTGGACCAGGGCGAGCTTCCTCCAAAAGCTGTGGACTTCTCTACAATGTGCAGCTTGGGGCTGCAGACGAGAGCACGCGCTTTCTGCGGACAGGACGGTTCCCGAGGGAGGAAGGATGAAGCCAAGCTGTACCTGCTCAGTGATTCCTACCAAACGCATCCATCAGCTAACCCACTCCACCTTCCAGAGGATGGAGTTACTGAAGGGCAGAGAGAGGCCAGCGTATGCTTTAAGGACACGTACACACATACACACACATTTCTTTTACGCTGATGTGCAAATGGCTAACCCCAGATTACATCCAACACACTGTCTGTTTCTACACTCATGCTGTGGTTGCTGTTAAGTGTTAGTGGAAAGAGGGGAGAAACTTCTAAACTAATTCAGAACTAGAGACCTATGGAAAGCTAATATTCAACCACTATTGCCCCTTGATCCATATTTCAAATCCACATCTATGTTTATAAAGATAATTTCGTTTCTTGAAATGTCTCTTTTCACATTTCAATACAGATTAGGCAAAGGTCTTAAACTGACTTTAGAAGTGTCCCCCCCGCCCTTTCTAAGTTTTGGAAGAATTTGTTAGGATTGGTGCCATTATTATTTTTCCATTCCTAAATGTTAGGTAGAATACAATAGTGTAGCTCTCTGTGCCTGGTATCATTTTTGTGGAAATTTTTTTAAACTTCGAAATCTATGTTTCCAATAGGCAGAGTCAGTCAGGTCATCTCCTTTTCCCTTGACTGACTGGGTAATTTTTCAGGATTATTTTTACCTTACCTATGTTATCTAATTCACTGGCATAACACTTTTATTGTGTCCTCCTAGCATCTGTAGAATCGTTAGTGGTATAGTATCTTTCTTGCTTGCTATTGGTAATTCATGTCTTCTCTCTTTTATTCTTGACCATTCTGATTAGAACGTTTATCATTTTTATTGATCTTTCCAGGAAACCAGATTTTGGCATACTGATTTCCTCTGGTGGTTTTCTGTTTTCATTTTCATTGATTTCTTATAATATCTTTTTCACTTACTTTCTTCTGCCAGGTTTTGATTTCATCTGTTATTCCTTCCCTAGTTTCTCCTGGAGGAAGCTTAGCTCACTAATGTGAGACCTTCTTTTCTCATTAAAAAAAGCAAAATGAAAGCTGTACACTTCCTTCTGTTCTGCTTTTATTGCATCCCACAAATTTTCATACATTGTTGCTCATTTCTGTTAAATTCAAAACATATTCTAATTTGTCTTGTGATTTCTTTTGACCCAGGTACTGCTGAGGTGTTTATTGTCTAACTTCAAATTCTGGCATACTTTACAAATTACTGGATATCTGATTTAGTTCTGCTGTAACCAGAAAACATAATTTGAATGACTTAAATCCTTTAAAGTTATTGAAATTTATTGTGTGGCCCCAAATATGACCTACCTCAGTGAATTTTCCAGATGCCCTTGAAAATTAAGTGTCTCTGTTGCTTGGAGTGTTTCATTTCCCACATTTCTCTTCACAAAACAAAATCTACATGGCAAAGCGACATGTCAGAGACTTGGCAATAATAATAATGATAATAATAACAATAATAATCTGTAGAGAAAGAGAATGTATTTGGGATAGCACATCAGGAATACAAGCTTTCAGGAACAAAAAGAAGGGCCAGATGTAAGGTGGATACGATCTTTGCAAGCAGTGTTGTTTGTGGCAGCCGTAGGGTAGCCCAGGGACGCTGTAGGGTTACTTGCCAAGAGCAGCAGTAGACAGTGGTTATTCCCAAAGCTTTGTAAAGAGTCAAAGTAAAAACTGAAGTTCTGTTCTCATATTTTATTAAATTACAAAATGAGAAATAGTAGCTTCTTTCTGTATCTCTCCTCCCTCCACTGACTTTTCGATTTGGAACCTCTAAGATAAATCCGTTACATGGAATACCAAGTGTGAACCAAGCATGGTGGTATGAAAAATAAAAAAAAGAGAAACTCTTTAGTTTCCCAGTTTGTGGAAGCATAGAAACTCAACAGTATTTTGACCTGTCAGCAAAGCAGATATGGATCTGAGCACACACTGGCCTGTGAAATCCGTCTGCTTGTTGTAATTGCTGTTGTTTAGTCTGTAAGAGTCCTAGGAATTTACGTCAGTGATGTGACAGTGCTAATGTATTCCAGTGGACGAATGTCGATGAGTGTTATGTCACCCTTGGTCCTTCAGTCAATACCATGTGTTAAGGAGAGCCTGGCACCTACAGAAATAAGGATGGGAGCTTGTGCAAATCCGATTTTTTAAACACAGAGTAGGTCAGAGCAGCCTGACTAAACACCAAGATTCATGGACAGAAAAGTGAGAGATAAGATCAGAAGGAGGAGAATCACCAGACCAGCCAGAGGGCTGTGGACACCGTCCCAGAGGTAACTTGGATAGAAATAAAAATATACTAATTTATTCTTCCATTAATTCCTATTGTTTTCTAACATTGTTACATTTCTCCTGATTAGAGTGTATAAAAACCATCCAAATTCAAGCATTACAAAATCCACTCACGTATTAAAAGAGTGGAAGTCTCCCAAATTGGTGCAGTACCTAATAAATTACTACTGCCTGACATTCTGAATATTTCTTTGATTTTTCCTTCTGAATATACAAGTGTTATAAAATTTTTATAAAAAGTAAATTATGCCTTGTACAAAAATTGACGTTTTATTTTAGCTATTCTAAAATTTTTGTCCCACGTATGGCAACATGTCGCTTTCTTTTGGCTATTCTGCTTGCACAATATTCCATGTTAAGAAATACAACTATCCCATCATTCTTTTTAAGCACGGTATAGTAGTTTCTTATAAAAATATGCAGCAATTTATTATATTTGACGAGTTATTCCTAACATGTCGCTAATATACACAGTGCTAACTTCTTGTATATATTTTTTTAGACTTGAGGAAATATTTCTAGAGTATAAATTGCTAAAATCAGAAATGCCAGGGCTTCCCTGGTGGCGCAGTGGTTGAGAGTCCACGTGCCGATGCAGGGGACACGGGTTCGTGCCCCGGTCCGGGAAGATCCCACATTCCGCGGAGCAGCTAGGCCCGTGAGCCATGGCCGCTGAGCCTGCGCTCCGCAACGGGAGTGGCCACAACAGTGAGAGGCCCGCGTACCGCAAAAAAACAAAACAAAACAAAACAAAAGAAATGCCAGGTTATGAAGCACATAATATTTACAATTTTACTAGACATTACCAAAAGGCTTTCTAAAATGTAGTATCAATTTACACTTCCACTAAGATTGTAGAAGAGAGACCATCTCACTGCAACTTCCCAGTAAGGATATTACCTTTCCATATTTAAAAAAATACTCCAGAGGTGCCATTTTATTGTTGTTTAAGTTATCGATTCTGTAAATTTTAGTAAGGTTGAAGATACCTCAATATGTTAATTAGGCCACATTCTTTTTCACTGAATTGCCCACTTGAACAATTTAGTACAACATTCCTGCCAAAGTTCTACATGCAATTTGTTAAGAGGACTCCATAGGCAGCAGAATGAACCTTCTATGTGTTTCCAAAATACATACATACAACATTTGACTGCAAAAATTATACTCAATAATGATTGGCAGCTTGGATATAAACATACATTTTTCTAATGTTCCCTCTCGTTTCCCTTGCATTTACTATATTCTTTAAAAGCATAAACTATGGGACTTTTCCCACTGTTTATTCCCAGAAGAAACTGTTTTGTGCTGTCAAAGCTCTTACAGATCTATAATCCTCCCAATGCAGACCACTAGCGTTCTCAGCCACACGTGCACTTATAAACGTTAGTCACTGGCTTCACCTACACGCTTGTCTGAAGTTTACGCCACATGGACATCTTCTTAGTAATCTTCCAATTACTGCAAAGATGAGTCAGAGTTAAGTATTACCTAGCACAGCTTTCACTCCCATGCCAAGAAAAATACGTCCTACAGCATAACATCTAGAGCAGTTCCAGTCCCTGGTCATACGTCCTCCTGGGCCATACTCGTATTACAGATACAGAACAAGCCTGTTCCTTATGTTTCTTTGCCTGCCTAACATATTTTTATTATTCTCAAGATGTCGTTTGACACAGAAATACATATATTTTTAACAAACCGATTCTCTTAGGTTATGTACAAAAGTATAGCTACTGAACTGACTACTTGTCAACAGAGCCTCCATGTGCCACCACACATGCTGTCACTGTACACAGTTCTCACTTCCAAAGGCTCAGGGTCTCCCAATTCAAAGATTGGGCTACACTCTGGGGACAATGCAGGATGCAAACATGACTGGCAGTGGAACCCAGCCTGGTCGGGAACTGATTTCATTTACATCATATAAGACTCCTCAAAGCATACAAATTTTCAGGATTTCTTTTTAATTCCCACAGCATATTATTTGCAGAGTTTAAAAAACTTTATTTTGGCCTTCTAAACCCTGAAAGCAATGTTAAATCTTTCTAGAAATCAGTATGTCTATTGCTTACAAGTATCTTTAGGAGCTGTATTTCCTCCGTTTCTAGGGCTTCACTTTTGTGTAGAAATTATGGTGGGGGTCATGGACCACTATATGTGTACCAGTTGGTCCCTTCCTGTTGTCCAAATTCTGTGGTGAACATCACACATTCTGAGGAGATCAGCAACAGCAAAGCCCATACACTTAGAGAACAGTAGAGCTGAACTGAGCCTTGCAAGAATTTGTATTGTTAAAACATAATGCACAAAAGTGAAGAAAATTAACTCCAAAAAGTAAGATAGCAGTTTTCAAATATTTGAAGGATAGATATATCAAGTAGGGATTTCATGTATTCCTAACCATTCAGTCAGAACCAGAACAAGTGTGAGTTACTGAGGGACGATCCCTTAGGAAGAATTTGACAGCAGGGATCTCAAAGGTGGACCCGCTTGCTTTAAGAGGTTCTGTATCTCCTGTCTGCAGATTTCAAGCTGAATGGCCAGTAGGAAGCTTAGTGGTTGGGGAAGTCTGAGTGTCAGATAAGGTGGGTTCAAGAATGGCTTTAGATACAAGTTAGGCTTTGTAAGGGAAAGGCAGGCAGTGAAAATGGATGGAGGAACACATCTGTGATCTGATTAGTTTGCACGTCAACTTGACTGGTCAAGGGTGACCTTATCAAACATGACTTGTAGGTACGTCCAAGAGTCTTTCTGGATGAGCTTGGTCCCATTTCGGTAGAAGGCTGAAGTGCTGCAGCACAATTGCCAGGCCCCCTGTCCAACAACGCCCTAACCACCACCACGGCTTCTTCCCGAGAGGACACATCTTTGGTTCTCCGTCAAATCAAAACATACTGAATGGGCTACCTTCAGTCTCTGTTTTCCTAACTCCATACTCTCCCACACAATTCTGGCTTTACTTCTCACCATCCCAGCTACACTAAACCTCTCAAGCTCCCGGGCAGCACCCCTGCTAGTCCTCAAATCCAACGATTACTGCTTTGCTCTTGCAGACGTGACATGTCAGGACCGATGGCTGAGCAGCATTCCACGGGGGTAAACACTCTCTGCTTTTCGAATCTTTTTTTTTGGTTGGCTTTCCTTTCTCCTTCTCCGTCTTCTTTAAGAGCCCCTGCCTGGTGGCTCAAAAATTAAATGTTATAGAACTCCTAGGGATCTCTTTGGGGTCCTTTTCCCTTCTACCTTACAAATGTCTGCCGTGGAACTGCACAGTTTCATACTGTTAAATATCACGTATATGGGAAAAAATCCCTTAAGTTCAGACACGACATCTCCTCCTACTTGTGTAATGGGAATCTCAACATCAGGATCTCAAAACAAACTCTGAATTCCAACCCATCCTCAATCCTATACCATTTCCTTTCTTCTCCAGATCTATAAAGGTCACCATTTAGCAATTCATTTGCTGAAGTGCCAAATTCTTTCTACCATTAGCTCTGATTTTTGGTTCCTCATTTTCAATCCACCATTTTCAATCCACCATTTTCAATTCCCGTCATTCGATGTACAAAATGCATCCAGATGTGTCTTACTTTCTTGAACCCCACGCTGCTCCAAATCCTTATAATCCTTGAATGGAACAGTCACCTAAATCCTCTTTTTACATCCTCTTTAAAATGCTTTCTCCACACAAGGAGCCAGAGTGATCTTCTAAAAAGCATTTAAAGGTGAAGGTGACAGTGTCACTACTCTGTTTAAAATACACCAAACGCTTAAGATAAAAAGCAAACTTCCTCGCCTGGATTAAAAGTGAAAACAATAAAAGTAAGTAAATAAAATCCACCTTATCTTTAAATCCTCTCCTCTTTTACTCACTACACTCCCAGACAAGTAAGCTAGTTTTTACTCTGAACAGAAGTCTGTTTTCACATCACACATTTACTTGTGCTCCTCCCTCTGCCTGGAACGCTTGTCTCCCTGGGGTCTAGCTCATTCTTCCCATCACCCAGGCACTTCTGGACAATGTCCTCTGACTATTCAACATGCAGAAACTCTCAGTCATTCTTTATTATGTCACCTCTCCCATCTAGTTTAATCCTGCTATCACCCCAGTTAGGTGATAATTGAAACACTCTCTTCAGATGGGTCTCTCCTCTAAACTACACACCGCAGTGGATAACTCAAGAAGGTAGCAGCTTTGTATTCACAGAAATAATTTAGCCTACCTGAGGAAGAAAGGATTAATACAGTTTCTCTCCTCTGCATGCCTCAGGGATATCTCTATCAAAGATCAAATATTCCATTCATTTTTCAGGTGAAAGACTTCATTCATTCAAATGTTTTAAAAATAAACTTTGATTGAATTTACTGTGTACCATGCACTGTTTAAGTAAACAAAACAGACATGGGTTGTGGCCTCACGGATCTTAATTCTATTCAGAGAACAGACAATAAGCAGGTTAAAAAAAAAAGTTCCATTTTCATATGATAAAGAATACCCAGAAAGGGACTTCCTTGGTGGCGCAGTGGTTAAGAATCCGCCTGCCAATGCAGGGCACACAGGTTCGAGCCCCGGTCCGGGAAGATCCCGCATGCCGCAGAGCAACTAAGCCCGTGCGTTACAACTACTGAGCCTGTGCTCTAGAGCCCACGATCCACAACTACTGAAGCCCGCCTGCGCTCCCCAACAAAAGAAGCCACCACAACAAGCCCGTGAACCACAACAAAAAGTTGCCCCCGCTCGCCCCAACTAGAGTAAAGCCCACGCGGCAATGAAGATCCAACGCAGCCAAAAATAAATAAATACATACATACATCAATTAATTAAGTTTTAAAAATACCCAGAAAGGTCTCTCATTCTCTGATACACACTATCTTTTATAAGCAGGACTGCATGCAACTTTTTCAACAACACTGTACGGCAGGTGGTAATGTCTCAATTTATCAGATGAATTTTAAAAAAACAGAGATTCCATGAGTTTCTCAAGATTGCATAGCTAGGAAGTGGCGAGGCTTGGGTTCACCCGAGACTAAAATACGTGATCCTAAACATCCATTCCTCTACTCATCAAGTGTTTGTCAGGTACGAACCTAATACTAGACTCTCCTTGGCACCACTAACACGGAGATAGGCGCACCACAACAGTTTTACACACACACACACAGAGTCACAGACATCTAAAGCAAGAAAACTCGGATTTTAAATATCTGCCACAACAATAAATGTAAGTTTATAGAAGAAAAAAGGCTTTTCGTTTTTGTCATCAACAAAATTCCACTCAATGTTCCCTGCACTCAAGCAAAGTGATTTAAAAAAGGATATAGGTGAAAAGATAGACAAAGGCAAACAAAAACCAACGCAAGGAATATGCTTTTGATTCAAGCCAAGGCAGATCCAGACCAGAGAGAGACATTTAAAAATCTAAAGTATGCAAAGCACATACAAAAGGTTAATGCTCCCTGTGCC